>NW_024387004.1:620700-983200 GCF_900408965.1 Simochromis diagramma
GTCATCCACACACCTGAACAATGATGTTTATGTGAAGGCAGTGACCGTGTCTGAACTGAGGAGGGGGCCTGACCGTACCTGTCTGCCTCCGTCTTACAGCTCCATGACTGGAGCCGTCCCCACTCTCTGTGAATAGTGCTCATGTTCACTGATTGGCAGTTTTGCACATTAACAGTCATGAAGCAGATCTCGCCTCACTGTTAGTCAGTGGTGTTGGTGTCGGCTGTTACGCAGCTGTACGGTTTATAAGGCCTGAGAAAACGCTGCGCCCAGGCCGACACAATCCACTTTCTCACATCACCTGCATTACCGAACATGCATCCAGACACTCTTAGATGCTTTTTACTGTTTCTTCACATGTCTTAGACAAAACAATGACATGATTTCACAATAAGATATTCAGTAACAGTAATTATTACGTGCAGCCTGACTTTGTTTGTGTTCGTTATTGGAAGTGAATTTTCTGCTGCTGGAGAAAGACGTCACTAAAGTTCTGTTTGTTGTCTTTCGCCCCCAGAGCAAAGTTAAAAACCTGAAAGCAGCAGAACATCCCTCCATCTGGGCCTCTCAGCGGCAGCGCACGCACTCACAGCATTTGTTTAAATAGAGAGCTGTGCTCCTGTCTTGGGAGCGACTTCAAACATTTTGGGTGCTGACCCACTTTTCAGCATTTAGTCCTAATTTAAAGTCGTCTTTAATGCAGAGTGACTCCTCATTAGCTCAAAGCTGCGAGCTTCAAAGGCGTCTGCCTGGAGCCACTAATGCACAAAGGAGTTTTCAGCAGCGAGCTGTGCGCTCCGTTTAGGCCTTAATGCAGAGATTTGGCAGATACAGCGTTTCTTAGATAATAGGTTAAGACCCAGAATGGACGGGAGGCATTTCCCTTCCAGGCCCAGCGTGGTTTAATGAAGTTTCACTTCATCCAGCACATCACCAAGGAACTTTCTTTCTGTGTTCCAGTCACAAGAAATGCAAAATACAAATCAAGTCGCAATTTAATGTTTCTTTTAATCAGATTATAACATCAGATAAAGCTAACATCCAAAGCTTTTGTTCTCGTGAGTGTGACTAGAAGACATGAAGGACAAGCTGAGGCGAGCCGCGGAGGCTGAAGGGAAAAGTTGAGAGTATTTAATTAGGAGTGCTTCTGGAGTTTAGCGTCTCTCTGTGTGGAAGGTTTTTACATATATACACTCACAGATTAAAAGGAAGCCCTTATTAAATAATAGTTCCAATTAAAGTGATCTCGAGCCCTGAGGAGGTCAAATTTCTGCAGATTTTTTCTGATATTCGTGCTGAATCCAACACATCTGCTGTCATTAGTTCTGGTTTTCAGTCTTTTTTAAATAGAAATTAAATATCTAAAATATCCGAGCTGTGCTGGGAGCTGATGTTTCTCCTGCATCACTGCGTTTCTTCCAGATCGAGGAGGTCACCTTTAAGAACTACTACACAGCCTACGTGACGGTGCGCCTGCTGAGGAGGAACCCCGAGCAGGAGGCTCCCGCCAAGTGGTGCACAGCCGTGAGAGACCTGCCCCTGATGGACAACCCCCACACTGAGGGGGGCTCCCAGGACTACTACACCATTCACCGGACGCAGGTGGGCTTCACCTGTTCTCACCTTAAATCTGGCTTTTCTTTGTTTAACGACAAAGCAGCCATAAAAATATTCGACTGCAGAAACGCAAAAGTGCTGAAGATTAAAACCTGAACTTTTCACAACACTTGATGATCAGTGTTTCCTGTTTAGCATCTGATAAGTTTGTTGTACAGAAACACGTCGTTTCCTCTGAGTTCAAACTTTACCCATTTCAAACCTGAATGTAGCTTGGAAATCATTCTGGCATCATGTCATCACAAACAATTTAAAAGGCATTTCTTTTTTATCTTAAAATGCATAAACCGGTTGTTTCCTACTGATCTGATCTCTCAGTCAAACCTTCCCAGCAGGTCGTATATGAGACTGTGAGGGAACGCTACAGGTCACGTGCTATTTGTCATTCAACTTGTTTTTAGTTTTATATAATGTTGCATTCGTTTCTAGACAGTTTGTGCTTAGTTTGGACATGATGACTGACAACAGAGTAACCTGTCCTCACGCTGTCGGTGCATCAAAGAGCCACACCTGTTGTGATGACCTTTAACGCTGCAGGCGTGCTGAGGAGGAACCTTGACATCAAAAGTAGTTTTCTTTTATATCAGACCTTTTTTTAAACTCATCCCAAGGTCATTGTTAAATAATTAAGGAATGACCTCCATTAGTTAAAAGAAACTGCTGCACTTATGACACCAGGAGAAACGGAGACATCTGCTGCTGAGGTCTGTTTTCAGCGAGCTGTAAATTCTGCAGTGCAGGAGGCTGGAGGCTCACAGCTCATATTGATCTCTGTCTATGCGCTTGTTTCGTTTTCCTGCAGGATTTTTTACTCTACCTTCCACACTCTGTTCAGGGTTAGAAAAATATGGTTGTTTGGGTTCAAATACTGTTGTTGTGAGGAGGTGTGATGAACAGCGTCAGGCTCTTAGTGACAAAGGATGGTTTCTTGCTCCACAGCAGCTCTGAAACATGGACGTCACTGACTGGTTCTCCTGCTCTCTGTGCAACAAACATCTCCCTGGACGTAAACATGATAACGGTGTGTGTTTAAAATGTATCATTGTCCTCCACAGTTTTAGACGTAAGACAATTCTCAGCTCATAACAAAACTCACATCAGGAAAAACTTCATCACTGAACCTGCAGTTCCTCTACCATCCAGCAGAGGCTCCAGCCGAGAGTCGGTCTCCCTAGACTCTACATATTACCCTCTCATCTAAACATGGTCTCATCTCGTACCAGAAACCAGCTTGGCATTAGCCAAAACACTAACGCTGACCCTTTGATATAAAGATCAGTGACAGTGATGACTCAGGCAGCAGAAATGAAGCTTTCAGCCAGCTGCAGGACAGGAAGTCAAAATATATGAGAAGCTGATGTCACATGTCTGAATTATACCAGATGTGTTTGAGACCAAAGGGGCAAAAATGTTTCCCCAACTAATCACGCCAGGTGTGATCAGGTGTTACCTGCAGTATTACAGGTAGTGGCCGTACACAAAGCAGTGCAACAACCCACCAGAGGTTTAGAAAGGCCCTGCAGGTCAAAGTTTGGGAGCAGCTCTGTAAAGAAACGAGAGGAAACAGAGCAGCGTCTCGTTAGCCGCTCTGCCTCCTCGCTTCTGATGGCAGAAGTTGAGAAAACCGTGCCGCCTGTTGTGCTGCCAGACCGAGCTGCTGTGCCTCTGCTAATGACAGGAGGATTAACCGCAATCGTCAGATCTGTAAATCGATGCATCCCGCTGGGCATAAAAACCACCACAGCCGGCTCCAGTTTGTTTTCCCTCTCAGCTGCGGTGGCATCGAGCCAGCCGGCTCCCTGAGAAACTCACAATAAGTTTGTAAGTTTGGAGACAATACACAGTGACTTATTCTTCATTTCCTCTGTTTATTCTCCATGCAAATAGAGCCAGGTGGTGAATGGAGATTTCATTTTTGTTTACTTCAGTCGGCAGTGCGAGGCTGATGAGTTTAACTGTGATAGCATAAATTATGTTCAGTCACTTCTTATGGGTTTAGTGTTCGTCACATTTAGCCTTGAGGGAGATTCATTGTGTTCTGTTGCTGCAGTGATTTTTGCACCTCGTCGGGACTCAAAGGACTCGAATGATTTGAAGAAATGTTGGCGAAAACGTTCTGATCAGAATCACTGCAGCTTCTGGTTCTTCAACAACTTTGGTCCATGTTTTTGTATTTTGTGTTATACCAGTGGCCACGGATGGGAGGCGGCCACACCTTGGGTGGGTGGATGAATGATGGGTGGATGGATGAGTGGATCATGTATTCTGATGAGCCGGTTTTCCTCTGCTGTCGTTCGTGCCTCAGATGCAGGTGGAGCCGGATCATGTGGTGTGTGTGCGGCTGATCCTGAGGCAGCCGTCCTTGGCCTGGTTAACCTTCAGCCTTGAAGACATTAAAATATTTCCTCACACGGAGCCGGTGAGTTTGTCTAATGTTGTCGTTAACGTGCAGCGGAGTCAGGAGTGCAGGAAGGTAAAGTGACACTAATCACAGACTCGGTGAGAGAGCATATAATGAACTCAGGCCCTCAGGTAACATCAGCACGCTGTCACTTTGAAGGGAAACGTCAGTGCTTCTTCCAGTCCAACCCAGCATCACAACACCATGACTGTGCAGCAGAGGGAGGAGAGTCAAAGTTTCAGTAACTCCTCACAGCACGGGCAGATGGGCGATGTTTGAAGTTGAGGTGGAGGATGTTTTGTTGACCCCGCCTGGCACTCTTTAGCTGCTAAATGCTTCTCTGTGTTTACACTGTGTCTGCTGAGCAGCTGCGCTCACAGGGCCTTTTTCTGGCTCTCCCAGAAGGTTTAAACCTGTTTGAACTCCACTGATTCGCAGCAGTCAGTGGACCACATTTGCACATTTAAGGAAATGTGTGAGAAGGTGGAGCAGTGGTGCCAGCCCTTCTATCGTGATTTGAACTGGAACACCTCACAGCTTATACACGTAGCCTCCTCCTCAGGCTCTGAGGGTGCTCACATGCTAATAAACGATCCCCGCGAGTGTCAGCTGCTCCGGTCAGAGACGTTATTAGATGATAAATGGCGATAAAAATCTATCAAGAACATAAAAATCTAACAGTACATCAGACAAATGATGAAGATGCAGGTTAATCTGGTGATTTCTGGCACAGAGCGGTAAATGAATGATTTCGTCTCTGAGCGCGCTCAGTGCTGCTGTTTGGTTCTGAGGTGACGGCTGCACATTAGAGCTGAGACACTTTAAACTGGGTCCATTTAAACATTAAAGCTTCTGGTCCCACAGGAAGCACAGGTGCAGATCACAGTGAATGAATGTGATTGGCTGATCAGGTGTTCTTGGTGTGTGCTGCGTGTTTCCAGCAGTGTGACGAGACTCAGCAGCAGATCAGCATCAAGCAGAGCGACTTTGAGACGTTTTCTAAAGCCCGGGTTAAACACACAGAGCTGGAGCTTCATTCTGTGGGTTTAGCAAAGTTTACCTGGTTTACCTTCCACAGGTAAAACCACCCAACATGCTGTAAATAATTGCATCCAGCTGATTTTAACGGCACCCTGAACATAGCTGATGTGTTAGTTGCCGTGGTGATTTTGGTGAAAACGTCATGCACTGTATTGCATGGACCGCGTGCTGAGGATTGAACTGACGTCAGAATCAGAAATAAACCACAGTGGTTCCTGCAGCTGTGGGTTGGATCGGTGGGGGGATGTTGGGGTTTGCTGTTGAACCACCAGCAGGTGGAGCCAGAGTGAGAACTGAAGCAGAGATCCAACTGAACAGCAAAGTAACAGAAACTCGACTGCAGAGTTTAACAAACGCTCTTCCTCGTTCCAGGACCCAGAGAAGGAGGTTTCTGATTGGCTGTCTGACCTGACCCTCACTGACCAGCACCCCGATCTGGAGGTACGCACCGTGTTTCTGTCTACACGAGGGCGCCGAGCTTTGAGAGCCTAATGGGAGTTTGCTGCATATTTTATTAGCTCATTTCTCAGTTTTCATACTTAAATTCAATTTCAGCTTCTTCAGGGCTGAAACGCAAATGAGGGTTTTATCATTCTGCAGCTCGTCTTCCTCTGGGCTCTGATTTGTTTTTGATAAGCTTCCTAATGAAAGAAGCTTTTCTTACTTTTTGTCTGTGACTCCAGAAAAACAAACTATTAAAAAGGCAAAAAGCAAATCCAGCTGAACAGAGACTTGAGTTTAGCTGGAACAGGAGGAAGGATCAACGAGTTCTGGCTGACCTCTGGCTCTCATAGCCTCTAAGCTCACTTACAGGTTACTTCTGTGACACGTTTTTAACTGTGAGTCAGGAGCAGAGCTTTTTATTGCTGTTGAAGAAACAAACTAACCGATGGAGGCAGCAGTAAACCGGCAGGTCCAGCTGCTCCTGCTGATCCAGAGTCAGGTCACGGTGGCTGCAGATAAGCCGTCCTTTCCCATGGCGATGGTTTCCAGCTCCCGGGCCAGATGAGATATGAAACTGTGTCCTCGGCCTCCTTCAAACAGAGGCAGAGGATACTGATCTGATTGCTGAACCAGCTCCGCCTCACTCCTCGCCTCATCTCCAAGCCCAGACGCTCGTGTGGAAAATAAAATCACAGCCTCTGTCAGCGCAGTCTGGCGGCTTCAGCTTAACCAGCAGAAACACGTCTAACAGATGGCCCCGCCCCTCCCTGAGCCTGGTTCTGCTGGAGGTTTCTTCCTGTTAAAAGGGAGTTTTTCCTTCCCACTGTCGCCAAAGTGCTGCTCATAGGGGGTCATATGACTGTTGGGGTTTCTCTGTCTGTGTTATTGTAGGTCTACTGTACAATATAAAGCACACTGAGGCCGCTGTAGCTGTGATTTGATGTTATATAAATCAAACTGAATTGAATTCGCATCACCAACGTCCGTAGCTGAGCATTTGGTGCTCATCAGTGACGCACGCCAGCTCGTGGCGCTGTGAGGCGGTCTGATTACCAGCAGGTTAAAGAGACGCCGGCGAGTGCGTTTACTTCCAGATGACACGGGTTTTTGGCGTCTCAGCTGCTCGTGTGGTCGGGTTTTTTGTTTGGTCATGTGACTGAGTACCTGAGTTCTGATTTCTATTAATTGATTTACTTCAGAGCTTCAGCTTCAAATGTTAGCTATGATCCAGGAAGGAGCGGGTATGATTGTGTCCCCGTGTGTCCCTCAGGGCCTCCCTGACCCGCAGACCGTATCCTCCAGCATCCAGCAGATGTGGGCTCTGACTGAGGTGATGCAGACCAATCAGACGACAGCATCCATCGGACGGTTCGATGTGAGTGAAACGCACAGTCAGCCTCATCTGTCCTGTAACGAGTGTGTTCATGATGGAGGTGATGTAATAACATTTGGCCGTTAGCTCGTTTTTCATGTTCTCAGAGATGATGAACATTTTAGTTTATCAAATGATCTGAAATTACATTTTTGTGAAGGCACGTGTGTGTGTGTGTGTGTGTGTGTGTGTGTGTGTGTAATCATGTGTGTGTCATTGGAAATGAGAGCAGAGTGTTGATGGTGGTTCTCTGTGCTGCAGGTGGATGGATGCTACGATATCAGCCTGCTGTCCCTGACATAAAGAAGTTGGGGTGTGTGTGTGTGTGTGTGTGTGTGTGTGTGTGTGTGTGTGTGTGTGTGTGTATCGGAGTTCATGATGGTGGCTGTAACAGCATGGAGAGAAAGTGCTGACAAAGACAGACAGGACGTCTCATCTCTGCTCGTCACGCTGGGGTCATTTCCTGCTGTCACAGAGTTTAAGTCTTCGCTGTAATGTGTATTTATTAAACTGAGAAGACCTGCAGGTCCTTCAAGTATCTGTATTAAAGACTCATTCACTAATAAAAAAATAAAGTAACACATCGTCTCCTGTGTTTGCGTGTGATTTCATCTTCAACCTCAGCTCTGCTTTACATTTAAAACGCTCCACACTGTACTGGACTCACACTCACAGTGATGATGTCAGCTGAAGAACATTTTTGGTTCTTTCTGTAGTTCTGTAACGTGTTGATGGTTCCGCTGAGCTGGAGAAAGATCATCGAACCTGTTGAAATGAGAATGACAATAGAAATGAGTCACTGCAGATAAAAACAGAGGTCCTTCATTTTTATGTTGACACGAATAAACGCAGGTAGAAAATGTTGAAGTCAGCCCAGTAGGTTTGCTTGGCCTTCGTTTCATTCTGAGCTCACATGACTGTTTCCTGTTCGACCTTAAATTTCATTTGTTTGAGTGTTTGGAGCCTGACAGTGACAAGACTCAAAGCACAGGAAACAGAAGCTGATTGGCTCACAGAAGGCAGGCAGGAAGATGATTGGACCAGAGCGATGATGAGAAAACTGAGCATGACAGCGTGGGAACGCCGTGACGAGCTGCGTGAATGGCCAGGAGACGGCAAAGGACTGCACTCTGTGTGTAACTGCCCACTGTGGACACTTGGTGGCAGCAGAGCGTCATTTCTGAGCTCCTTAACCTCCCAGACCTCCCGTCCACATATGTGGACGTCACATTTTGGGTTATTTAGACCAAAATACTAAATTTTGCGCTACAAGGGCCTGAATCCACTTATGAGGACAATATAATGCCACAAAAATCAGGTTAAAAAAATCACGTCATTCTTTGTTTTTACATTAATCAGGTCCCAGTCAGCCCAAATAGCAAAGAGAAATTAAAAATGCTGCCACGAAAGAGTTAAACCTGCTGCTTACTGAAGTCCCCGTGAGGACGATTTTACTCAGAGAGCTGAGGAGGACTGCAGACTGCCAGCATCGAGTCAGTGAGGAAGGCGCTGACAGTATAAACGTCAGGAAACGTTAAAGTTCTTCACTGTTTTCAGCTTCTCGTCACGATGCGATCGAGTCGGCTCGTTTCTCGCTGCTGGGCAATGAGCAGCTTTGCATGATTCACAGTTCAAAATAATCCTTCTTCATCTGATCCTGTGCAACCCCTCATTATCGTCTGAAACAAAGTGTTTTAGCTCCGCCCCCTTAAAGCCAATTTTCTAATTGAAGGTCAGATGAACAGCAGGTGGGTGGAGCTTCTGTGCCCGAGGGGCCCAGTTAGAGATATCCCCTCTCTGTGACATCATCCAGAGCCAAGCACAGAAAAGTCAGTCAGGGATGTCAGGAGAAAAATGACTTTGGGGGAAAAAGAAAGTTTTGGATTTTTTCCCTGACTGGTGAGACCTGGAAGGACTTTTCAGAAGTCATAAATCACACACTGGAGGTTTTATTAGCGATACTGAATCAGCCCTGCGAGTTCACGCTTTCAGAAACGTCTGCATGTTTTTCACATCTTGTTGCCTCAAATCAATAAAAACGTATATTGCAGTGTTAGCTGTGCATGACCGAGGCCTTACAAAACAATATTAGTTTGGAGGTTTGTGGAGGAACATCACAGACTGTGTTTAGCAGCAGCTGCTGGCTGGAGTCCCTGCGGTGCTTTATACAATAAGGCAGCCTTATTTTAGCAGAACAACAGTGGCTCGGGAGGATTGTCCAACAGTGCAGACTGGAACCAAGACAATGAGCGCTGGGATTTTTTCTTCTTCTTGTTTTAATTTGCTGCAGCAGCCTGCTCTTTGTCATAGTTGGGTTTTGTTTTTCACTGAGGGGGATTTTGAAAACTACAACAGACACAAAGCAGGAAGAAGAAGAAGAAGAACGCAGCAGAGGACCTGAGGTCTCCACGGCTGGATTCAGAGGAGTGGAGAAAGGCCCGCTGTCTGCCTTCAGTGTGACGGAGGCCTGAGGCAGTCGACGGATGTGGTTTGAACGTTGGGAACAAATGAGTGAGGTGTTAGAGGAGGCTCCTGGGTGTCTTTGCAGAGACAGTAAATCCCCCCAAATAATCCTCCCTGCTGTCTCTGATGGGCTGAAATTCACAAAATGAACTTTATGCTTTTTTCAGTCAGACTCAAAATACAGCCTGAGACCAAAAACTCACCAGGAAAGAGTTTTACTGAGCAGGAGGCTCGTTCTCTCCTCACAGGCTTCTGCACAGTCACACCCAGAGGAGTCGCCCCCTGCTGGATGCAAGAAAGAACGCAGGTTTTTGCCACACCATCATTGGCTCTACTTTTCAGACCCGATAAGTTCAACGATAAAGAAATTATAATTAATACTAATATCATGCTTGAAACCAAACACTGACAGAGAGAGAGGAAGTGAAAGGCTGTGAGCGAATGCTGAGGAGGAGGAAGATGAAGAATGAAGAAACACCAGAGTGACCGAGCCACAGGGGGGAGGGCAGATCTACAACCTGCAGTAAGGTGATGTTGAAGCCCAGTATATGGGCCAGATGCTGCAGACAACTGCATGTTTGGAAGACCTGACCCCCCGACGCACCTGGGACCACACCTGTAGCACGCACACAGGAAGAGGGCGGTGGGAGAGATCTCCAGCTCCTGCTTCACACTCCTGAAGGCCTCTGCTGGCTTTTTTGCTTCATTTATTCCATGTTTTTATTTGCGTGATGTCTTTTCTGGGTCATCTTACCTGCAGGGATGTGACAGCACGGAGCAGGAATCAGAGACCGCTGAGCCGACAGCGAGACAAGCAGAACCAAATTTGTATTTTTTTAATTCTGTAATGAACGTTTACTGCACTGTGAAATCTAATATTGTGTTTAATTAAAAGTATTAAGTAGGCTGAACTCAATGTTGATCAATTTGTTATTAGAACTCAATTTAAGTAAGTTACCAGTACTTTTATGCAAAAACCGCTGATCAGCTCAATTTATTTGAGTTGTCTTAACTTAGAAAAACTAAGCTGGAAATTTTGCTTCTCGGTGCGAAAGGATGAAAGATGTGTTTTGAAAATGCCACGTCACTACCGTCCTCCTCCCTCACACGGATT
Organism: Simochromis diagramma; assembly: GCF_900408965.1. Classification (NCBI taxonomy): domain Eukaryota; kingdom Metazoa; phylum Chordata; class Actinopteri; order Cichliformes; family Cichlidae; genus Simochromis; species Simochromis diagramma. The sequence goes on from NW_024387004.1 coordinate 631,153, forward strand.
TGTTAGATCTGGTCATTTAGCTTATTAGAAACTTTATATATTGGAAGTTACTTTTAACAAGCATGTAATGATGATATTTAAATTAGGTGGTCTTTTTTTAAACACTCGTCTCTTTAGGCCTAAACTGACGGTGCCAATACCACACATTCAGACACAGTAGATGGTGTTTTTCATGCTATCTTAGTCTAATTTGGTTGTGTGGGGTCTACATGGACCTTCTGTGTTGTAAGTTATTATGATTGCACAGCCATTAAGGATCAAACTGGTTTCAGTTTTTTCTGTTTTTCCTCCCTCTGCTTGCTTCTGTCTTTGAGGCTCGGCACCAGCACTCCTGCTGCTGGACAGAAAGACATCAGTAAGTATTTTGGTTTTCCAATATTTTAGCAACTGTCAGTGACATTTATATTAATCAGGCTGAACTTTAATCATACTTTAGATCAGCCTGTTTTACTTATTGTTTTATTTGTGCTTTGGTTTGGGGAAGTTGTTTCTTCACTGATCTTTTCCTGTCATCCTGCACGATGCTGTTGCTGGTGACTCCAGTTAATTCTACAAGACATGCTGTGTAAGTAAACAAACAACAACAGTTTGTCTGCATTTCTTGAAAGATCACATCCCCCAAACTTAGTTTAGAGGGTCCACACTGTATATAGTGAAGCCTGCAAGTTTTCTAACAGCAACATTTGTTTCGTGCACAAATCATTTTGCACATCATTAGAATGAAAGTTATTGGCCATGTTTGCATAGCCCTTTTTAAAATGATGCTTTCATGACATTATTGTGTGTCGGGTGGGGGTCAGGGCTATCCAGACTGACAGTGGGACATTGAATGTCACCTCTCTGGTGGGGAGGGGGCCTGAGATTGTCTAAATTGGAGTCTGTTTTATACCAAATGCAGAAAAAAATGTTTTAAGAAAGCAATTAATTTCACGTTCCAAAAAATATGATTGTTTGCTTGCAGGACACCAGGAGAGATGAGTCCTTCGTCACAGATGGTGTGGTCAGTGAAGATGGTCGCCTGCAGGTTCAAGCTCATTGCATCTCCAACCCACATCCACTGCCACTGTACTGAAGGGAAGTTAACGACCTTCTTCTGCACTTACATTTGGATCACCTCGATCCATGACAGTCATTCAGCAGTAATGCCTGAACTGGAAACAAGCATCCTTAAAACATTACAACATTCCTGCTGCTGTGTTGGAATGAAAAACAAATGTGTTGTTTAAACCAGAGACTGCACTTGTGACAGAACAAATATTTTTATTTGATTATATAAGTAATGTAAGTACAAAACAAACTTATTTTCAGAATAATTACATCTGAGACTTTGTTTCATTAGCAGCACGGTGGCACGGTGGTTAGCACTGCTGCTGCACAGCAAGAAGGTCCTGAGTTCAATTCCACCATCAGGCCGGGGTCTTTCTGTGTGGAGTTTGCATGTTCTCCCCGTGTTTGCGTGGGTTCCCTCCGGGTACTCCGGCTTCCTCCCACCGTCCAAAGACATGCAGCTTGTGGGGATAGGTTGATTGGATAATCCAAATTGCCACTAGGTGTGAATGGTTGTCTGTCCCTGTGTGTTGGCCCTGCGACAGACTGGCGACCTGTCCAGGGTGTACCCCGCCTTTTGCCCTGTGACAGTTGGGATACGCTCCAGCGCCCCCCATGACCCTGAAAAGGATAAGCGGAAGCGAATGGATGGATGGATGGCAATATAATTGTTTGTTGTTCAGCAGAACAGTGTCCAGTATGTTGGCTGTTGTACTTTGTTGTGTTTGAAAATAAAAGTTGGGCTGATTTTAACATCATTACAAAAAGTGTTGCTAATTATTTTCAATCATATTCAGGTTACCACAAATAGTTTTTGCATTTAGTTGAACTTGAAATGTTTGTCAGTAGGTAAACAATTAAAATTGTACAGTCAGAAATACCAAGTTATTCTTCATCCTGCAGACTTGTGTAAGTTGTCCTAACAGTCGTCTTAAGTTTGCTTTACTTAGTTTGTTTGAGTTCTGTGAACTAATTAGATTTTACAGCGTATGAAATGATGGAGATCAGGCAGAAAATAACTGTTTTTATGTTTGTTTCACTTTTTGTCTTTTGCATCTGATGTCATCATAAAACATGAGGACACATGAGGTAACTGTTTGTCCTCCTTTCACCACTGGATACAAAACTGAAGCTGTTCTGTAAACCAGAGCAGACGGAGCCAAAGATGATGTAAGAATGTGTAAGTAAAGCAGACGTGTGCGTGCGTGTGTGTGTGTGTGTGTGTGTGTGTGCGTGTGTGTGTGTGTGTGTGCGTGCGTGCGTGTGTGTGCATGCGTACGATGATGACTGGATATGTAAAGCGCTTTGGGGTCCTTAGGGACTAGTAAAGCGCTATATAAATACAGGCCATTTACCATTTACGTGTGTGTGTGGAATAAGTGGTGAGTCCTATCAGAGGAAAAGTGCACTTGATTAAAGGCGCACACGTCGTATCTTCTGGGAGGAAAGGGGGCAGTTCTGCGCCCCGCTGAGCTCCTGCTGAGTTTTATTTATTGCAGTTCAACATTTGGATCATAAAAGCTTGAGGGACAGACACACACAAACCTCACACTGTGTGCACACACCTCTGAACGAGGACAACAACAAACCAGGAAACAGTCGGGTAAGGATCAGAGCGAGCGGTGAAGTTTAGCCAATAATATTTATAATAATACCAAACGAAGTCAAAGTGCTCCACAGAAAGAAAAGGCAGCATTGATACGAGTCAAACTAACACTGCTGCCCATCAAAAAGGTTCAAAGACTTTTAAAAGACAGTAAAGATGCTGCTCTGAGCTCAGAGGCAGTAAAATCATGATGTCGGGAAAACTGAAAAACACGAGAGCTGCTGTTTGACATCAGACAGACTCTGGTGTGAAACTGAAACACAGCTCGGGAGGAAAACGCAGCTACAGCGCTGAAGCCTGATCTTACAACAGCAAACATCGTTTTCCATCATCATTTATGTCACAGCGGTGCTGCCAAACGAGCCTGCTGCTCACAGAGTTTTATTGGTTAGTGTGGGTGGAGCCTGTAGGTGTACCTCTGCCTGCTGACTAGATGCTTCAGCTCTGAAAGTCTGTGAGAAGTTCAGAGTGAGATGGTGTAACGCATGTTCGCGCGTTCTCCTTCGTGATAAAGTTCGGTGGAAGCTCCTCGGCGTCGCGACTTTACTCCCGTCAGCAGGTTTGTTTCTGTTTGAGGACAAACCAGGACAAACACTGCCAGCATCTCACTGCTGGACCTCAGAAGTCCTCTTTTCCACAGATGCTGGGCATGAAAGTTTACTGCAGCACCTGGAGAACATGAATCATTTTATTGGAGCTGAAAGAAAATTGGACTCTTTTTTTAGCTCAGTCTGACTCAAAGCGAGCGTCGGACCCAACAGCAGACTGGAGTCTCAGTGGTGCTTTAAATGGTTCAAACAAACGTATTTAATTATTTGCATTTAAATGGCCTGGATGTGTAAAGCGCTTTACTCGTCCCGAAGGACCTCAAAGCGCTTTACACATCCAGTCATCCACACATCCACACACACATCCACACACACATTCACACACTGGTGATGGCAGCTACGTTGTAGTCACAGCCGCCCTGGGGCGCACTGACAGAGGCGGAACTGTGCATGCCATTTTAATTGTACCCCCGTGTGTCCCTCACGTAGGATATTTTGCTGCCTCTGAGACATGAAATGTCACACCGGTCTGCAGAAATAAACTCGGCTTCCAGCGGAGCTGCAAATTGGAAGGAAGGTTGAGAAAAATAAATGAGGTGAAAGAGGCACAGAAACAGGAACAAAGTGAGGAGGGACAGGAGGCTGTCTGCACCTCCACATACAAATCAGCATCTAGCAAAGAGAGCGCAGCACAAATGTGCAGAGCCAGCTGCCCGCTCAAGTGCACTTGACATTTAAATTCATGCGCTGGCCCGCTTTGTGCACCCCGCATTTCAATGCACTGTGGAAACATCTGAGTGAATGAATGTGGATGTTTGTGTGAGAAGACGAGTCGACCATCACCCCCCAAAAAACCTCCATCCCCTTACTCCACCTGCACACGCACAGCCTGCTCCCACACAGTGGAGCTACGTCAGCTCTGTGAGGAGGCGACACAGCAAGAGAGGAGCCAAGCTCACCTCCTTTATCAAGACCAGGGCTCCTTGATTTTTGGGAGGCTGACTCTTTCAAAACAGCACACGAGAATGAAAAAGAAATAATAATGAAATAATGTTAAAGTTGATATAAACTCTTAGTTTATATTCTCTTGCATAATGCCAGTCTTACTTTTACTCTTTTTAACTAACTTCATCTTTTCTTTGGTTTTATCCCTCTTGTAAACTACCAGAGGGATTAAACCATTTATCTATCGTCTACCTACCGACCGACCCATCAGTCTGTCTAGTGACCCAGCCTGAGCTGTGATCCAGCTGTGCAGCACTTTGGATGTTTGGATGAGAAGAAAAGATTTCTCACCAAAGGATGCTCCTTTCCTCTCGCTCCTCATATCTTTACTGAGAGGAGCTGATCACGGAAACCTCTCCCACTCTTCTTCTGTCATGACTCCTGCTGCCACTAGAGGGCAGGATGACAGAGTTGCTGTTTAAACTAGGAGCCCAATCTTTGCATTTTACCCTCTTTTCTTTTGTTTGCAGTTTTCAGCAGGACTTTTCTGAGCCGGTGGCCCAGATCCATACATCAGCACTTATGTCCTACTTTATCTCCTTTCCTCTGTCCTCTGCAGGCAGCAGCGGACTCACAGTGGGATTTATCCGTCAGAGTAAAGCAGCTCGATGTGGCTGTTTTTGTGAATTAATATCAGAGTGAGAGAAGTTAAAGACCTGGCGCCTCAGAAACCTCCTGCAGGGGTGTTTCTGGGCTCTCCTTCAGTTCTGTTGGAGGAACCATCTTCAGCAGCGTACGGCTCACCTGATTGGCTCGGCTCCGTCTGCTCGTGTCATTAATGCAGAGTTTGTGAGCAGTTTAGCCTCTCTGAGTGAATTCTCTGGGACTTTGTCTTCCTCTCATCAACGTCCCGCCCTGCACACCGTCACTCTCCACCCATCACCGTCCTCCATGTTGAGAATCTGATTCCACACCTGTACCTTTGTGTCCCTCTCCACACTGAGGGATGCTTCTGCAGCTTTTCACCCCGACGCCATGAATCATTTATTCAGATGAGGCTGTGACAGCGGTGTCACGGCCTCCCTCTGATACCCGACAGGAGGAAACAGATGCTTCACGCTGCTCCATCGGCCACACGGGGAAAGTTAACCCTTCCGCTGTGGACAGACCAGCTCACAGGAAATGAACACATTTTCATGGTAAAAATGGCAAATGTCCTGTATTTGTATAGCGCTTTACTTGTTCCCAAGGACCCCAAAGCACTTTACACATCCAGTCATTCACGCACACATTCACACACTGGTGATGGCAGCTACATTGTAGCCACAGCCACCCTGGGGCGCACTGACAGAGGCGAGGCTGCCGGACACTGGCGCCACCGGGCCCTCTGACCACCACCAGTAGGCAACGGGTGAAGTGTCTCGCCCAAGGACACAACGACCGAGACTGTCCAAGCCGGGGCTCGAACCGGCAACCTTCCAATTACAAGATGAACTGCCAACTCTTGAGCCACAAAGAGATAAAATTGTAACCTTCACTATCATAAAAATAAAAAGACCTTTCCATCATGTCTCTGCTTTTCTAGTAACGTCATCTTATTGCATCTTTTGTAAGACTCCACCCACTCTTTATCTGACCAACCAACTCACCCTCACTGACCGCACCCAAACGCCTCCAAACTTCCATCTTAATAACTTTAACCATCACTACAAACCATGTTACTAAAAGGGGAAAAAAGGGGCAGATTATCCACGAATCAGAGGCTCCGATTACAAACAGATCATGTAAAAAAAGACTTTAAAACAAAGCGATCAATTATTTATTTGATAAGCAAAAAAAAAGGGGGCTTCAGTGTTTGCTCCACTTAAAGCTGCACAAGCCTCGTATTAATAACGTGCAGTGTTATTTGATTTTCCCCTCAGACTCAGCCTCTCCGTGCCCTGTGGAGAAACACGAGGAGAACGTATGAGCGCTGACCTTTGCGCTGACATTTCAAAGAACAACGAGAGATCTCTGTTTCAGATACAGCAATAATACACATGTTTGTTCCCAGAGCACTTAGGGTAACGCAGCTTGTTGCTGAGGCTAAATGATGCATAATTAAAATGATGAACGTAATCATGTTGCTTTCCTCTGGGGCCGCGCGGCAAATCGTTTCTTCTCCTAATTGGAACACAGACGATTGGTTTTGTTTCGAGGGTGTGTGATTTGCGTCAGAGCTGATTCGTTCTCTTTGCTGCTGAAGACTTTTTCCTTTAATTCATTTGTTTTTGTTTTTGAGCAAATAGGAATACAAATAGCTTTCAGATTAATATGCCAGTCAATCTGCAGGGCAGCCAACACTTAATGGGGAAAAACTCAATTTAAACTTTCTCAGACTGGTGGCAATAATAGAATAATGCCATCAGCTCATGTGCAGCAGAATCCCAGATAAATGGGGAGAGTTTGGCAGATTCAACAGGCAGATCATCCAGAATGAGATTTCTATACCAGATCAGTTGGGTTAACAACGATGGCCACGAGAGAAACGGTGCATGAGGAGCAGAGGAGTATGTGAGGGTGGTGCAGGTGTATGAGGGCAGAGAGACAGGGGTGAGGTGTGCAGCAGGAGTGGCAGGTGGGTTCAGGATGGGGGTAAAGCTAGCGAAGGTGGATGAGCTTAAATACCTGGAATCAACCGTCCAAAGCAACACAACAGAGGTGAATAAGAGAGTGCAGGCAGGGCGGAGTGGGTGGAGACGAGGGAGGATTTGTAACAAGGGTGAAAGGGAAGGTTTACGAGATGGTAGCGAGACCTGGTGTGGTGGGTGGAAGCACACTGCAGGTGGATGTCAAACGTCTGGATTTATGGTGACGGAGCAAATCCAAAAACCCGGATTAGCCCGTCAGGTGAAGGACCTCGTTGTGATTAGCAGTCACGTTCCTGTGGAGGCTAATTTCACTGCACAAATAACCCGAGCACCATTTCAGCAGGAATAAAAAGTACGCTTTGAAAACTCTGCCTGTGTCCCATCAAAGTTCAAGTTCGGCCCAAGTCGCCCGAGAGCGAATCACGTGCCCTCTGGAAAGTTTCGCTGTGTTCCTGTTCAGTCGCCTTCAGGATGGAGCGATGCACATCATCCACGAGGTACGCCAAGCACGCAGCTGCTGGACGTGGTGAAGACAGAACGTGGACAGGTTTGGATTCCTGAGAGCACAGAAACATCAGCAGGTGCTGGGTGTGATTATTCAGAGCTTTATGGCTCCGTCACATCTGACGAGACCATTTGCATCTCCTTTATTTATGTGCAGCAGTGACTAAGTGCAGCTGCTCAGATGCCTAAAATGTGCTCTCTGATTCTGACGCTGTATTAATTTAACACTAAATGGGGTTATTTGTGCAAACAAGCGATCCAGCGTCCCCAAGCAGAACAAGCAGGGAAAAAACACATTTTCAAGCTGCAGGGTGGAAACAGAACAATCAAATGATGCATCATGTAAGAGGGGAGAGACAGCAAACTCCCGGAGAGCACATTCCTGCACGACGAGCAGCAAACGTGGCTGATGGAGCCGTGACATGTGTCATACATGCGTGTCACAGGCCAGACTGAAACAAACACTGCAAGAGGAAACACGACACCAAACTACGCTGATCTATGATTAGTGTCCAATTACACCTCTATTACAGCAAAACACCGGAAAACAGCTTGTTTCAGAGAGAGGGCGGACTGAGGAGCCAGGCTGAGGCCCAGGATCAGACAAAGAAGGATTATTTCCAACTATACATCATCCAAAGCTGCTCAAGAATGGAAATAGATAGAGATGGGCACATCCTGATTAGCTAACCCACAAGAATCAAGCTTGGTCTTGGCCCAGTGCGACACGATATGGCTCAATGACACAATCAAAACAGTCCAAAACTAGAAAAGCCAGCAGAAATAAATCAAACACACAGAATCGTCACAAAGCTCGAGCAGGTAAAAGAATCAAACAGCAGACGTCAGTGAGAGAGGAGAGTTTCTGCAGCAGGAATCATAAAGAGCTCTTTATTGATGCAAACGTTGCTGGAAACAGAAAATGAGTCAAAGGGTGAAGCTGCATGAATCAAGGTTTAACTTTAAGACTCAAGGATGCTTCCGCGAAGAATTCGATGCAACGACTTCTTCTACAGATGCATGCAGCTCCAGGTTAGAGAGGAGGGGGTTTAGGAAGAATACTGTCAGCACACCAACGGCTACTTTCTTTGCATAAATGCTGACTGAATGAGACACAGGTGGAAAGCTTTCAGGTAATTGGAGAAAAGACAACGACAGGAAACGCACTTGGAGAAATATTTAGCAAAATAACACAAAGTGGAAACCAGACAAGGGAAAGCTGGAGACACAATAATCGTGTGAACATTAGAAACATGAAATCACAACAGGAACAAAACCCCAAAATCATCAGAAGATTCTGGATCAGAGCTCAGTCTGTCTTTTTCTGTCAGAGTCCAACATTTGTGATGATGTTGTTATTTCTCTGCATCAGTACAGATATAAAGATAAATGTGCCGCACCTGTTGGTATTGTCTGCCTGTTGTGTTAAGTGACAGCAAAGAAAGAGCCTGAACCTAATTCTGTGTTTGCGTACACATGGAAGTTGATTCTGTGTATCTGGTCGTTCTCAGAGGGAGAAACGTTTCATCCTCCAGGTGTCTTCTTCAGTCTCAGCTGTCTGCAGGTTTCCAACCTCCAAACTCTGTCAGTGAACAGCTGATGTCTTTTAGGTGCTTGCTTGTGAGGTGGAGGGTGTTGCACCGGCAACCTCTGGACACCCGCTGGTTTCTGCAGTGGCAGAAATTCAGAGCAAACACATTTCACCGTCCCATTTTTACTGCAGTATGACTGAGCTGAAGGTGATATTAACTTCCTCCCACATGACAAGAAAGCAGACTGTTATGAAAATTCATGCAAATAGAAAAAAGCCTCTTTTTTTATTGCTTCTTTCTTCGTCCTGGTCCGTTCAGACTTTACGGTCTGCCTCCTCGCCGTCTCAGCGTCATTCAGAGCTCCAGGAAGGTCACCCCTCAGGAACAGAGGTGTCCCGCCTGGATTGATGCTTTCATTTCCACATACTTACATGTGCTGTGTTACTGTAGCTGCGAGGTGAGGCCGTGCTGCTGGAAGATAATTTGACAGCTAGATCTTTTCGGGGATTGAAGCCAGGCCTGATCGATGTGGCAGGCAACCTCATTAAGGAGCATCCTGCTGAACACTCACCGTGAGGAGGAGATGACAAACAAGGCAAAGTGTGTGACGCACATACAGGAGCTGAAGTGATCCTGCTTTTCTGTTTACACACACACACAACTCTGCATCAGACACACAATTATGTACACAGATTAGAGATGGCACGATACGACTTTTTTATGTCCGATACCGATATCATGAATTTGGATATCTGCCGATACTGATGTGAATCTGATATAGAGCATTTTATAATCAATAAAATGTTTTTTTTATATGTTGCTGCATTTTGTATAAGTTCATACTCAAGTTTAAACAACTAAACTGAAGCTATTCTGTTAAACCTGTGTGCAAGAAATACGCTGCAGCCAAAATATGTCACAGATCAGCAAAACTGATCAATCTAACAAACCTAAACCTGCAGCATCCTCCCTATTCTGGTGTTTTAAAGAGTACTTAGCGGAAATATTAAGCAACCTAACTAACAGGGCTGCCAACTCTGAGCAAAAAAATAATAGGGAACCACCCCCCACCCCCCACCTCGTGATGCTTAACTGACATAATCAACTTTAATTTAATGCACGTGTAAAAAAAATGCACAGAAACCAATTATTTTTCTACAGTAATTAAATAGATTCAACATCTTTCTTCAGCAGAACTGCAGACTGCACAGATGGTTCCCAAAGGAAAACGTACTATAGCTTACTGGGGTATATTATATATACAGTAATGGACTTCTATACATTTTACATCAGATGAAAAGTTCCGTTTTAAGATTCAGATAATTATTTATTAAAAGCTAGACATGAAAATTAGAAAGAAAAGTAATTCTCTGTGCCCCCTTTCCTGTTGATGCCCTACCTGCCCCCCTGCACAGTTACGTCAGCTCCGTAGAAAAGGATCCTGGTGTAGAAAGTAATATTAAATACATTCTAACAGCTTTTCAAGCTTAAAGGTGCTGCTGTTGCTTTACTTCTCTGGGATACCTTTCTCTGAGATGAAAGTGACTGTCTGCCAAAAACTGATTGCTCGTATTTAAAAGTAACTTGTTGGGCTACAATATGTGAAACACATTTCAAATGCTTCCCTCATGGACGACATAAAGTCATCTGGAGCCACAAACTACATTCGTGTAACACGGTGGAAGCCACAATCAGTTTTTGGCAGTGACTTTTATAGAACCTTTATTTATGCAGTTAAAAAAAATCTAATTAACATTAAAATGTCTTTTGTCAGAGTAAGCTGGCCAAGAGCACAGCAGAAATATTACAATAGTTCTGTAAAATATTTAAGTGGGGACGAAGGACCGGAGTGGTTATAATGTAAGTACAATAACACAGAGTTGTAAAGATACTTGAAAAACAGATAATTTGTTAATTCTATATATAACCTCTTTGTAAACGCTGTTCACCGAAGTCTATTTACCAACATACGTAGAGATATTACACATAAAAAATACACGGAAACATTGGAAATCACTTTTTGGAAGCACGTAGCGGCTCTAAATCCTCAGCCAGACCGCCGACAGGTCTCGCACGCCACGGCCGCTCTATCACGAGACGCATACTCCTCCGACGTGCTGTTATGAGCTGGGAGGTGCTTTTGTGATATTTAATGGATCGATTACATTTTTTATTCCTCTCCGATATCCCATCCAGTAATTTATGTCAGTATCTGACTGATACCGACACGTAATGTCGGCTCGGTCCATCTCTAACACAGATTACATAAAAACAGCCAGAAAAACCACAACATCTGTCTCTCTCACACACACACACACGCGCGCGCACACACACACACATCACACGCACACGCGCGCACACACACATCACACGCACACACACATCACGCCCCCGCGCGCACACACACACACGCTCACACACACACACACACACACACACACACACACACACACCACACGCACACACACACACACACACACACACACACATCACGCGCACACACGCGCGCACACACACACATCACACGCACACACACACACACACACACACACACACTACAGTTTAACCTCCTGGCTGTGATTTGAGCTTCGTGCAGAATCAGGATGGTGTCTAACAAACAGGAGCTGCTGTTTAAGAATCGGATGCTTTCTTTGCTCTGCGGCGTCGGGCCGTCAGGGAAACAGGAAACAGCTGCCGTCTCGTTTACTTCCCCACAAACACACGGCAGCACGTTTCAGGTGACACCAAACATCTCATCACTGTTTCACTGCATTCCAAGCATTACCAGCTTATTGCTATTCTCCAAAGAGCATGCGTTCACAATCAAGCGTCATGCTGTAATGAGGGGCGGAGCTAAACTTTGCACACAGAGGAGGCGGAGCATTCTTTCAGGGCTAAACTGTAAAACAAGGAGACAACCCCCAAAGCAGGAATGGTGTTTCAGGTGGAGACGCTGACTTCGTCATGCCCTCCTCATCTTTCTCGCTGTTTGCAACTAGTCTGCATTTGACCAGAGTCGGTGTCACTGCTGGGAGTATGAGGCCACACCTGGCCAGGTACACACACACACACAGACGTATGTGTGTCTCTTTGTCCCCTCGTTTTCGGCGGTTGATGAAACAGCACTTGTGTGTTTGAAAAGATTAAATCTACATTTGGAACTTTCCGCCATGTTCTCACAGCAGGTGATGAACTCGAGTACTGAAACTGTAAAATACATTAACATCCAAACTTTGTGCAGCTGGATAATGCAACAATAACATCGGGCACACCTGCACGTGCTTCAGCACATCGTTTGGAAACCCCTGCAGCGAGGTGAGTACAGGCCGCTCACACAGATGTGTCTTCATTTCGTTATTGTGCTCCTGACCTGCAACACAAGCAGAACCAGAGTCTAGCTTGAACTGTACAGTAGGTCCAAACATTTCACTGAGATGGACTCAAAAAGCATCTCTGTAGAGGAGCGGTGATACAAAGGCACCCTTCTAATTTTTGATTGGTTTACTTTTTGAAGGCCTCGTGAGGCTGAAGCACTATAAACTGATTTTAAAGGTGGAGACTGAGTTCCAGTGACGCTGGGCGCCACTAGATGGAGCTGCAGCTCCTCCGTCCGTCTGCTCTCTCAGCTCTCAGCTCAGCCTGTCAGCGAGCTGCTGTTTTTGACTGTCTGCTGTGAAATTTAAGGGATGAACTCTTTATTTTCTGATTGCCGTAAGCAAGTCATGCTTGTGCGTATACCATAAGGCAGGCGAGGTACAGCTTTCTGATCCCCGTCTTTACCAAATAAGCAATAACGCTGTGTCAGTGAGGCTGTAATGAGCACCGGTCTGCACCAAAATCCAATTTCAGAGGCTCTGATGGACTGTCGGAGTGATGCTAATTGCTCTCCCTCCCACCGACAAAGACTGGCAATCAAAGTCGACTTTTGTCATGCTCATTAGCCTGGTTACCGCCCATTCATCTCAGACGGGTTTAACCCTCGAGGAGCCTCAGCGTTGTGAGATGTGCTGCTGTAAGTGCTCCTGACTGAGCGAGCAGACAGGTGCGTGCCGGATCAGGATTAAGCTGCCGAGTTGGGATGATGATGCGATGCATGAACACAGCAAAACAAACACGACAGAGGTAGAAATGGGATATTGCACAATGCGTGATGCCATCCAGCCTGAGCGGGTTACACCCTCCACCGATTCAAATGTGCAGGGAAAGCATGAAGAATGGGGAGATTAGTTTTTCCTCTAAGCCTCTCACAAGGAGAGCAGGAAGTCATGAGGCAGCACTTTCTGCTGTATCACTGCTCTGCAGTCAAACTCCACAACCAACACCTGTGTCCACAGATGCAGCCATTATTTTCACATTATCCTCAGCTCGCTACAACATACTGCACGCAAATGTGCTGCACTCTCCTGCTCCTCCCTGCAGGAGAAGTCCTCTTAGAAAATGTCACTTCTTCCTGCATCCGTCGCATCTTTCATCTGCATGATGGGTTCATTCTGACCGTTACTCTGACAGTTATCCATCTGGGAGCTTCAAATTGTTTGAGCACGTCCAAACATTAAGGATTAAGAGACAGCAGGCAAACTGACAGATGCACAAAACGAGCACGCAGACGTTTTCTCTCGTGTTTCTTTCTTATTTTCGTCACTTGGGGTCTAAAATTGGTTGATATCAGTTTGTTTCTTCACCGCTGGTCTTTATTATTATGATATTTTATAAGTGAAGACAGCTGTCCTCTGAAACAGGGTTCAGGTGTTGGTCAAGTTACTTGAAAAAAGTAATCAGTAACTAATTACTGATTACTTCCCCAAAAAAGTAATCCCGATACTTTACTGATTACTTATTTTCAAAAGTAATTAATTACTTAGTTACTTAGTTACTTTTTAAAAACACGATTTACAACCTGAAGAGGTGATAAAGTGATAGATCTTTCAGCCCAATTCTACTTTTTCTACATAATCCATCATACAAAATGTAATCAAATGGAAAAGTCTCTTTTTAAAACTTGTTTTATTAGTTTTAATCTTTTAACTTCATGCATCAAGCAAACATTTAATTATATGCAACATTCTCTGACTGGAAGAAATTAGTTTAACATTTAAACCTATTTTCTGCACATTCCAGCTCATAAAATAAAATATTTTGTGTGTTTACACTCAGTCTTTCAAATAGATGCAAGTAAAACACAGCAGAAAATAAATAAAGTCACAGACTCAGCGGTCCTGTTGCTCTATTTTCACCTGTAAAGCAGGAGTGGGGTAGGCGGAGGGTTACCCTGGTGCAGGTGAGCCGCGGTCAGTGGAAGAATCCGCGAGTTTCTCTGTGAGTTTCCCATTACGTCGTAGCTACTCGGTGCTTGTTGGAAGTTTAGGGGTTTTTTTCGCTGTAAAAAGAAGTTTTCTTCCCACGCACAGCGGACACTAATGTTTTTGTCACTTTTTATGGAATCAAACTCAAAGTAAGGTCAGTACTTCCACGCTTTAAACGCTGCACGCTCATACTCTCTCTGCACTCGATATATGATCCATTGTTGATCTGCACACAGCTGTTGTCACTAACGGCGCACTCGCTTACGTCACTGTCGTGAGACATTCTCGCAAAAAATCATGGTTTTAGTAACGCAGTAACGCAGCGTTCCTACGGGAAAGTAACAGTAATCTAATTACCGTTTTTGCAATAGTAATCCCTTACTTTACTCGTTACTTGAAAAAAGTAATCGGATTACAGTAACGCTGCCCATCTCTGGTTACAAAGATGTTTCCGATCTCAGGATGGAAATTCCCAGTTGGAATTTTCAGCCCCCCACTTGGAAAGTTGGAGTCGCCACACCAACCCTGGCTTAGCAGTCCAAGACGGTGGCAGTGTCCTGGAACTTAAGCCTTACTCCTCGTCAGGCGGGACTGTCACATGGGGGAAGGCTGCCATATTTGGAGAGTGGTGTTTAAACTGGGCGAGCATCAATTCACAGGGGTGCTGACGTTCTGTTTTCGAGGTGTATTTCCTAAACCTGAGTAGCTTTTAGTGTCTAAACAGAACCAGTGAGTCAAAGTGAAAATAAAAACGAAAAAAAAGCTAAATGTGACCGATCAGGTCAAACGTTCCTGACAAGAACTATCTGAGGAACCCCAACAAAGAAAAAGGATCCTGAAAGTCAAAGGATTGTTTTAACACACAAGAGTTGAGGCCAGAGAGGTTCAGGTAAACTTGTTCAGGTGCAGTCACCTGAGAAGAAACACATGAAGGTCGCCTGGCACAGATTAAGACACTGGTGGCGGTTCCAAGATGAACCTTTTATTCTTTACCCAGTTTGCTGAAAAACCAGAGCAGCGAGCTCTGCAGGGAGCTTTTGTTCAGGACCTGGGACGATCACAAGTCAGTGCAAAGTCAGAGGGAACCAATCAGCAGCATGAATGGGAGTCACAGGTGTTAACCAATCAGAGAAGGACAAACATGGAACAGGAAGTTTGGCTGACTGGCACCTTTTTCTGCGTCAGTATTCAAACTGAAGCCTTCCAGTAATCGCATCGTTCATTTTTACTGGTTGTATTTCTCTTTCTTTCTTTCTCTGAATGATTTCCCGGATCATCAGTATGATGGAACTGGTTTTATTGTGTGTTATATTTGCTGTGTTGTGTATTTGTGTTGTATTGAATAACTCTCCAGGCGCTTTTTTCTTCTCTTTCTATCGATTGATTCTTTTTATCCTAATAAAAAAATGTAGAAAATGATTCTGCAGCAGAAACTTTCTCACTAAAAACTCTGACGGGGACGTGTAAGCGATGCTGAGGACACACCGGTGGCATCGGCTCGATTTCATTTTGGATTATTTCTCAGCTGTCGGCTTGCTGCCACATGCTGCAGTGAAACGAATGAGTGTTCGGTCAGCTTCACCCTCTGACTTCAGCCCAACCTCCGACAACCTCAGGCTGCCTTTAAAACACAGACTGACCAGAACTCACATATTACACGTCACACTATAATTCACGAAGAACACTGTGTGAGCTTATTGGCTCCTGCATCGATCATAAATAAATATTCACTATCTGCTGCAGAAAAACAAAGAAACACAGCAGGAACCAGCTGATCAGGACCAAACATGGAGCAGCTCATTTCCATAAACATTCCTGCCTTTGGGCTTCGTGGTCTGTCGGCTGCATCGATGCATCTGGCTCAGCTTCAGCACTTTGACCAGATGTGGAGTGAAAATCATAACAATCGTGGTTTAAGGTAGAGCTGTATCATTAACCCCATTTTAATCTCGATTGTTTTTTCAGCTTCCCGCAATTAAATTAAGAGACGGAGTGATACTGAAACTGCTGAAATATTCCACCAATACAGGACAAAGCGAAAACTAATTAAGCGCTCCCTTAATCACCACCTGATGATGTACCAGCACCGAGTTCCTGGATTTACTCTGGATGAGTAACACCTCATTCAAACGCTGATTATACAACAAAACCCAAAAGCCCAGCAGAGGGTGAACAGCTTTTCCTCGTCACATCCAACGAGTGCTGCGTGTTTGTGTCAGCACCACAAAGCTACACAAATAACTTCTTTAACCTCCTGAAAACACTCCACAACCTGCAGCATGACGAATGCACGGAAGCCAAGAGAAACAGTGCAACAGCTGCTCACATGAAGCGTCACATGTGAGCCATCAAACCTGTACGGAGCATCAGCGTATCCGTCCAGCTCACAAAGACGCTGAAATCACCACACGTGGGTCTATTTTCAGGTGGGCATGCTGGATGAAAGCTTTTGATCCACTCGCACAGGTATTATCCCAAAGTAGAGAAGCCTGCGCTGCACACACACACCGAGGATGTCACTTATTCTTCGTGCTGCTGCAGTGAGTGCAAAAAGATTTCATATTTTAACTCTCTAGTTTAGAGATGCTCCTCGGTCAGGTGAAGAGAAAGCTGGTTTGAATGCACTGACCACTAACAAGGAGCTGTATGAGGGGAAACACGTCCCCTTTAGCCCTGCTGACCACTGAAAGCTGTTCTGGTGCCTTTTTAAAACAAATGCGACCATAAAGGGACTCATAACCAGAGGAAGGCGTGACCCTGCACGTTCTACACGGGTTTCCTCCTACGAGCACGGTGCAGGGCCTTCGACTGTCATCTGCTCCTGCTTCTTCCATCTCATCCTCAGACGTGGGAGGGATGAGAGATAACTTCTAACAAGCACAAACACCTGCCAGCAGCTTGGAAGTGTGAGCGTGGCACTTCAAAGGGAGCGCACTCACAGCTGTGACGCTCTCGGGGCGAGGGCACGACCACGTGACCGTGGAGAGGATGAAAAGAGAGCAGATGAACATCAGCCCGGCAGACTCTCAGAGCCTGATCCTGACCTCGGCGCCACCCGCGGATCATCGCTCAGCGCCCCTCCGAGTCAGCCCGCTGCAGGCGGCGAGCGGCGGTTTATCTGTCCTCCTCCTGAAACAGAGCACCCTGCAGACACTCATTAGCACACCCAGACAAAATGTTCCTCTAAAGTTACTTTTTGGGGGGAAAGTCAGTCTTGTTTCTGTTCGCTGAGCGCCACCAGACCTCAGACTGATTTACCTTCTCCCAGAGTGGAGCCTCTGTGTCCTCTTTATCTCCAGCGGTCAGCAGGGATTTGCTTTGCTGACTGGGAAACATTAGTGAGATAAGTGTGTCCCTCCGCCATCGCCTCGGGTTTCCTTTAGGGAGGCGATCGTTCACTTGATTGACTCTGTGTTTTCCTTTCTTCCCGTCGGGATTGGCAGCAAATAGAGTTCATAATTGACTAGCTTGTTCTTGGAAAATGAGCTCAGTTACTATCTAAGTGGCTGCGGTGTCTGAGTGGTGCCGGCGGGATGGATGCAGCGGTTAGCTGGGGCTGCGAGTCCCGGAGGTGTCCCTGCCCTTTGACGGAGACGTGGTCGGAGTCACGATTCTACACTCGCTGCACAGGAGGAGGAGGTGCTCGTGCTTTTTGTGACGGTCTTCCTTGATTTTCTTCGTGGCAACGATCACCACCCTGGCAGAAACTCGGACACGTTGTCTAAAGCTTCGGAGAAATGTTGCTGAGTGTTTGATGCAGATGAAGATGAGCAGACACAGCGGGAGTTACTGTTTATAAACGGAAGTGTTTGTGTGGAAATTATTATTTGCCTTTAACAACGAAGAACTGCTTTCTGTCACTTAGAAAATATATGAAAGGTTAGAAAATGTTTTCTTTCCAGTCCAGTCAGACCGGTCTTTGAACTGCTCCCAGAATCAGATCTCAGTCTGTTGAAGGCCCTGTCAGTGACTATGGTCCTCAGCTGCCTGCTGACCTGAGATCAGTTACATCTGTACCTACGTTCAACAACACACTGAAACTATTCACACTGAAACGACAGCCCCTTCTCCATTAGTGCCTACTCGGATCGACTCGCCACGACTCGGTTCGACCGGTTTTTCATTACAATCGAGTACCACTTAATGTGTGTGCCTGTCGTCATAGCAACACAGCCAAGCATCCCATGACATGGGGCGATCGTGGCTCAAGAGTTGGGAGTTCGTCTTGTAATCGGAAGGTTGCCGGTTCGAGCCCTGGGTCGGACAGTCTCGGTCGTTGTGTCCTTGGGCGAGACACTTCACCCGTTGCCTACTGGTGGTGGTCAATGGTAAATGGCCTGCATTTGTAAAGCGCTTTTCTAGTCCATAGGACCCCAAAGCGCTTTACACTACATTCAGCCATTCACACACACATTCACACACTGGTGATGGCAGCTACATTGTAGCCCCTGGGGCACACTGACAGAGGCGAGGCTGCCGGACACTGGCGCCACCGGGCCCTCTGACCACCACCAGTAGGCAAACACGGGGTTAGTATCTTGCCCAAGGATATTTGACATGCAGCCAGGAGGCAGCCTGGGATCGAACCACCGACCTTCTGATTAGCGGCTGACCTGCTCTGCCACCTGAGCTGGCGCCAGTGTCCGGCAGCCTCGCCTCTGTCAGTGCGCCCCAGGGCAGCTGGGGCTACAATGTAGCTTCATCACCAGTGTGTGGATGACTGAATGTAGTGTAAAGCATTGGTTACTTGGTCTGTATACAGATACAGACCATTTACCATAATTTACCATAACGCTCCAACAATGGTGGACGTCGATCCGTTGTTTTGCGTAGCCATTTCCCTCGTTGCTGGGTTTTAAAAAATGTTGGTTTTCCTTTTCATGAACAAGACGCTTTGATGACTCATCGAATGACGCCACTGAACGTTTTAGCACCTGCTTGGATCGCTTTGAACCTGAAAATCAAAACCACCATTTCTGAAACAAGGAAACGAAGAAAATAGCTTCAAAAACACGCCGTGTTCCACGGACCGAGGAGCAGGTGGCTATAACAAAGGTGGACGTCCACTTCTGTAATAGTGCCTGTGTCGCATACTAATTACATCACAGGATGCTTGGCAGCATTGCTATGACGACAACCATGCACATTAGGTGGTGCTCAATTGTAATGGAAAGCCAGTCGATCCGAGACGAGGTGAGTGGGTACTGATGGGAAAGGGGCTTATAAAACAACTCACTCAGGCCTGCAGTTAATATGCGTGTTTTTGTTTGTTTGTTTTGCTTGTTTGTGTTCAGGTTCCATAGACCTACACAGGGTTTCATGTCTGTATCTTCTGTGTTGAACGCTTCGAGCACACTAAGCAGATTAAATGGAGGCTGAACCTGCTCGTAGCTCTGATTCAGCTGCTGTTCTGTCTGGTTATCATCATGTCCGTGGAATCACAGCCGCCTCTTTTTTAGCCACGGCGTTCTAACATGTGTGAGCCTTTACGAGACTCACTCGTGCTGCGTCGCTTCATGATGTATTTCCCAAAACTGACATAAGACAAAAAGCAGAATCCCCTCCTGTCCTGCAGTTAGTCTCCTGCAGGCGCGTTGCTGATGCAGAGGCAGAAACGAGGATAATAAAGATGATAAAGACGAGTGCTGACTCTGAATGTTCCACTAAATGTAGAGTCTGTGTTTCCATTCAGCCTCGCGCTCAGGTTAGTGCCACTCCTCATTAAGTTACCTGAGTTTATTTGTATTTGCTGCTCAGCAGAGTTTATTGAGTTACTTTGACTCAGATGTAATCCAGCTGCACTCAGCAGCATCAGAGCTGAGCTGTGACTCACAGCAGGTTACGTCCTTGTTAAAAGCACATGAATGGATCAGTAAAGTCACAGAGAGCATCATAAGGCGATAACTCTCCCGTACATGAGAGCGCTGCAGAGCTGCTTTTGTCCTGAATCGTGAATCACAGCTGAGTGATTCAAGTCATTTGCAGCGTCCTTTACTAACGGTGAACAAAGCGACTGAAGTCGGAGCGATTTTCCACCTGTAATGTGAACACGAGACTCTCGCTTCAAAAACACACTCATCACGCTCGGTGTGGGGGGGCTCCTGATTGCATCTGCGGGCCTCCACTTTATCTCGGTCCTGTGAATCAAAGCTGCCCTCCGACGAGTTTCAAGCACAGTCCATTGATTTAAGACTGTCGACCTTATTGAGGCACCGCAGGACACGCCTGAGGAATACAGAGGCGATTCATCTTTCAGACGCGAGACAGCGTGGACTCAGCAAAGCAGCGCGGTGATGCAGGAAAGATGTTGGGGAAAGGCAACAAAGAGGCAGAGGCGCACAGCTCGCTGCAGTCACAGAGCGAGCATCAGAAACAGACGTCTCAGAGGTTTCAGCGCTGAAACATGAAGCCGATGAAATTAAAGCTGAGGAGGATCAGCTCAGCGTCCTGATGAGTTTCTGCTCTCAGACATGATGTTCATGTTAGAGACACAGAGGAGCAGGAAGCAGCGTGGAAGCAAAGCCGTCTTATTATTAAATATTTGTTAGATACTTTATAAACATATATTTGGAATTTTAACACATTATTATTATTCAGCTGTTTTTCTGGCTTTTTAAATTCTTTTTTTGGTACATTTTATTAAAATTGTTGCAGCATTTCTGCGTTTGAATCGTTGTTCTGTGTTTCTGACATTTCACCAAATCCTCAGTGATTATCAGTGAATGCCAAACATGTCCAGGTGCAGTGGACACAGCTGTTTCTTTGAAGCTCTGTGACACTCTGTAGTGATTAATGAAGCTCGCCACATTTCTAACAGTAACTAACTGTCAGGACAAATATCCTCTCTGTAATTACGATGTCACCCGTTTCTGTCTCTGCTTATTTTAAGAATGTGATCGCTGAACTCCTGCTGAGAAAACCTCCTCAGACCCGGGATAATTTCACACCAACGTCCTTGCTGCTGAGCATTTGGTTGCTTATTTAAAAGTGGAAACAAACTTTTTCAGACTGAATCTGTGGTTTGGTTTGAAAATATTCATTTATTTGATATTTTTTAATATATTCATGTATTTGTTTCTGTTCAGCGCAGCCACTCAAATCTCTCGTCTGAACCCTGTTTGTTAGTATGCAGACGATGTTGTACTTCAGTGAAGGGGATTACCAACTGAATCCTTTAAAAAAATTTTTTACACAATTCTTTGTTGGTTTTAACAAGTTTTACATATTACGCCGTGAACAGAAGATAAAATAATGACAAAACACATAATGATAGAAACAAAAATAAAGCAAACCACGACAGAGGGGGAGGGGGGCAGACAGGCATGAAATTAGCTCTTCATGCCGTCAAATCCAGCGTTACGTTGCAGTTCTCCAAAAAGTTGTAGAATTTTGACCATATGGCCCAAAACTTGTCCAGCTTGTTTCTTAAGTTATTTTCTCCAGAGTTCATATAGACGTCAGTCCATTAAGCCACTGAGAAAGTCCACATATGTTTTTATCTTTACACATATTTACATATTTAAAATACATATTTTGGGATCAAGATTTATCATCTTTTCCCAAAAGACTTTCACGTGTGGGCTCTTCCATCCCCAAGTGTTTCAAAGCACATCATCGTAGTGTTTTTCAGAAAGGGGTTCTTAGTTTGTTTAATTAGTGTCTTCCTGTCAGCTGAATAAAGATAGAAGTTAGAGGGAATTTAATTTCTGTAGACAGAAACCCACGTGGGAGTCTGCTCATTCACAAAGCAAAACGCTGCCGCTCTGATTTGGGCCCAAAAGTACCACATTCAGTCTGGAAGTTGTAAACCCCCTCTTTCATATGGAAGGTAGAGTAAGGAGAGTCTGAGCCTCGGTCTTTTATTATTCCAAATAAAATTTCTGAATATTCAGAAACCAGAGACTTTGTCCCAAATGCTAAATGTTGGTGGACAGCCTCCTAAATATTGATGAGACAGAGTATCAACAATCAGTCGTTTGTATCTCAGAGTGTCACCAAAATGCACTCTATTATTTCAAGTTGTCGACTTCTGTTACAATGTTGTGAGTTTATAATAGTATCAATAAATAGTTTGTTACTTATTACAGCTGTTTGCCTGTATCCTGCTATCGTGTTTTTGTGTAAAATATCAATAAAAATTAGCTTTGTGACGAGGATTGTTTTCCTGCTGGAAGCAACATCAGAAGATGGGACACTGTAGTCACAAATGGATGGGCGGGGTCAACAGCAGCTGTAGGCTGTGGGGGTTACACGATGCTCAGAGCTCGCCAAGAGAATCTCCCCCACATCATCACGCCACCAGGAGCCTGAATGCTGATACTCGATAGATCCGTGCTTTCATGATCCTGACTGATTGGACCAGGGTGTGAGCTTCAGTTTCCAACTGTGTTTTTTTTAACAGGTACAACATGTGTTAACGGGGAGCCGTCCATCAAAAATATAAGACCTAAACATGCCAGGTTATAGTAAAGCTGCTAAATGACGTGTGCAGGTCACATAAAACTGTACAGTAAACAGAGACAGGTAAACAACAAGAACACACCAGGTTCCCCTGACAGCCATCTGATCATCTGAGTTTCTGTTGCCTTCCTATCGTCTCAAAGCCGTCGGTTTGAGTCTTGTTTATTCTTCTGTGACATCAGCAAAGACATTGTACCTAATAATGTGGCCGCTGGATGTATATATACTGAATGGGGATGAGAAGCTTAACAATTCTTAGTGTTATCTTGTGTTTTTATTTAAATCATTGAGTCTTGGCAGGAGCTACACTAATAAAGTTTTTATGATTTTTATTTGCCTGAGCTGCAGATCTCTGAGCGCGCACGACCACAGACTATTTCCTGGAACCATTCAGTGAAACCTTTCCTCAGCTCATCTCCAGGACCTCTCGGTGCTCGGGCAGAATTACTCTGTCTCAGAGGTGACAAATGGATAATAAAAGACCTGATTTGAGGAAGCAGAATGGACGGCGGGATTTCTTCCCGTGGAAACTCCTTCCTCGCCGGCCACTTGTAGAGATGGCAGCCAATTTAAATGCATATCACCGCCAGTTAGACGGTCACAAGTGATGTGGTGCAGTTCAGCATGTGGCAAAACTGGTTTAGCAGTTTTCTTGGGAGGATTGGAGAGGCGATGCATAATCAATCGCCCCGGCGCTTTGTAATTCTGATGCACGAGCCGAGCGCCTCAAATCTCCGCCCTATTAAAATGTAGCAACATAAGAAGGAGCAGCATGGGGCGCTGCTGTGAGGAGCTGCAAACTGATCGAAGCCTTCTGCAGACCAGATCTAATCAGACACCCCTGCAGTGTGTGTGTGTGTGTGTGTGTGTGTGTGTGTGTGTGTGTGTGTAAAGTAGCTGGAGATTCATATGTGCTGCTGCTCCTCAGAATCAGCACAATCAGCTCTCCTCTGCAGTCACAGGCCTGCTGTCAGATCACACAGATCTTAATGAGGGAGCGTCTCTGCTGTGAATGTTAAACCCCACACTTACAGCGAGCCGAGGAGCTCGACCCGGCGCCCTGCTGGGAGTCATTTTCCCCACTCGGCTGAGGAAGCAAACAGGAAGACACAGAGTGTGCTCATGTATGAAATGATGTTGTCCAGTCTGCGTGCAGCCCGCCGTTACTGCTGTTTGTGTGCTTCCTTTAGTCTCTGTCACAAACACAGGAGGCACTGCAGGAATTCTGGGAAAAGTCACCAGAGCGTGGGAATGAAGGTCTGACCCACTCACAGCGAGCACAGAAGGCAAACTGTGGTAACGATCCAATCAGACGGCTGCATTAGCATCACAGAGGGAAGTAGAGTTAAAAAACGAGCCCCTCTGTTTCTCGATAGCTTCCAGTACAGTAAATGGAGAGCGCCTACAGGTTTGTACTGGAAGTAAAGACTTTACAATAACACGGGTAAGATTAGCTCGTCTTTGGGGCACCTGACCCTCAGTCACAGATACTCTCCTCTGCACACACAGGCGTGCGCAGTACGCATCACACAAAGGACAGAGCGGGACGCTGTTTGGATACTTACACTTACACGTGGTTATGGATGTGAGAGCTGAAGCAGCTCAGTGAAACAGAGGGTGCAGTCACAGAGAGTAGTTCAGCTCTCTGACATGACCCTCGTTAAGCATCAGACCTGCTCGTTTACCAGCACAGAGTGGAAAAGGACACAGACCCACAGCTGGGCAATGCTGGATCAAGTCCGGATGTTGGATCACGTCACAAGTGGAAACTGACAAAAACACATGACACACACTTCTAAAAGCCGCACTGGGAATCAAAACTAAGCTTCTGAAAAATGCAAAACAAACAGAAGCATTGAATAAAACTAAAACTAAAAAGCTTGAACATGAACAACAAAACTGAAATATGCTTCAAACAACTAGAAGCAAAACACAATTAAAGATTCAGAAACTGAACAAAAAGACATTTGGAAAAACAACGGAAAGAGGGAAAGAGGTGTGGAACAAAAAACAACCACACACATAAAAAAATCAAATCCTGAATGTAGGTCTGAATGGAAGGGGCGGTGCTGGCAGCATTTGGCCAATCAGAGACAAGGACAGGACTGATGCCAGCAGAGTGTCTTTTACAAAGGAAACTATGATTTTAGGAAACTATGATTACACAAATAGAGACAGGAGACATGATTCAGCAACACTTCACGTTCCTGAGGGAGTGCTGCTGAATCATGAGGTGACTGAGTGCTCAGGGATATAATTATTGAAACTTTTCACATTTAATTTCTTAAGAAAAGGATGTAGATGTGATGTTATCGAATTCCTGTCCACAATCTCCATTTTAGACCTTATTCAAGTGTTGATTGTTATAGATTTATCTTAATTGTTCCCACATGTTTGTTCAGTGTCCTTTCAAAGTGTCCTTGGGCTCAGACGCAGCCAGAATCAAAGCCGAAACGCTGCAGTTAGTGGAGAACCTGCTGGTTGTACCTTAATACAAACACTGGTAACCCTTTATAACATGACCCACAAGTATCCTTTAATTTCGTGTAACAAGTTTTGTACAGGTAACAACAAAATAATAACATAAAATTAAATTAAGTAATTTTAAGTACTGGCTTATTTCATAGTAAATTTCTGGGACAACAAAAAATATTTCCACATCTTATATCTTGTGTAGCCTTTACCTTCCTGCAAATTGCATGTAAGTACAGGGTCTTTGAACATTATTCACTATATAACACATACTGGGTACTTGTTTCATTGTTTTCTGCAAAAACCTGACATGTTGCCCACAAATTGCATGTAAGTACAGGATACTACACATCAGTCACTCCACAACACGATGCCAGGCAGTACAGGCTGTGTTGGAGAGTAAAGGAACACATGTACTGCTGTTACGAATTTAAAATACAAAATATAAGTTACTATATTCCGTTACAGTTACCGTCTAAAAAGGTGTTATTCAGATTACAGTTACTTTGTTGAAATAAATGATTACACTGTTTCATACGGTTATGAACTCCATGTTTTTGGTTTCCACGCCGGTGGATACCAAAACAAAACACACATTAAGAGGCTCTAATGCCTGTGATTTATCACTATTACTGAAGGTTACTCTCCACACCAACACCAACCAGATGTTTAAATCTTAATATAAATGAGTAACAGTAGGTGGACATTAGGTAAGGCTGCACTTTCTGCAGCGACCTCGTATAGAAACTATTTCTGTATCAGTAATATTTAAGTATTTAAGTAATTAAAAAATATAGTTGGTATTACTTTCACAAGATTATTTCTAGCTAGCCGGTTGTTAATGCTATCCATCAAGTCCAACAGTCTAGAGTTAATGTAACCTTCAGTAACAGTAATAAATCACACAGCAATAGGACATTCATGCAGTTTTAAAACGCATGATAATATAATAAGTAATCCAAAGTATTCAGAATACGTTACTCTCATTAAGTCACATAACTGGGTGACTGGGTGAATGAATTAGTTGTATAAAGTGCTTTGAGTGCTCAGTCAGAGCAGAAAGTGCTATATAAGAACCAGTCCATACTGTAAACCATTTTTCCATGTAGACAAGCTTTGCTGCAAACGTGCCTGAGAGCAGTTTCTGAGCAGTGGCTCAAAACCTGCTCATATAAATGAGCTTCAAAGCGTCCCAGGAGAAATAAATCCTGAACACGACTTAATCTGTTAGAATAGATGTTACATCTGAGTCTCCGAGCTGTGCATCCACGTCTGAGAGAGAGAGCGAAAACCTAGAAGGCCATTTTCAAACACGCTGTGCTGCTCTTCAAAAATAATCTGAATTATAAAACAGTTTCTGCAGGATAAAAAAATTCTGTAGTTTGCTTTCAGAGTTGCAGCTGTGATTCAAACGAGGACAGGAGATGGTGGGAATCCAGGGAAGATTAGGTTTTAGTTTAATTCTTTATGTTTTTCACTTCAGATGATTAGAAATTGGCCCTCGTTTTAGTCCAACCCAACTAAACCGATCGCTCAGGGTCGGATCCGAGTGCTTCGTGACCAGCTCATAAATCTGAAGGGACGAAGCCGCTCGAGTGGCCTTTTAGAAAGTCATCGTGAATTGTGGATTTGATCGCTGTGGCAGAGAAAGGCGTCCGCTGTGCTGCAGGTTTCTATCTTTGTGCTGCTGCTTTCTTTTCTCAGCAGGCAGCTCGGCCGACATGTCAGAGCAGCCGGCTGACACCACCTCTATCCCTGACACTCTGACTCTTCCTCAGACTGCCTGCCTTCCTCTGCCCACGACGCTTTGAACACCAACCTGTCAGCGGTGTGAAAAACAGAGTACGGGTGTGCCGAGGAGAGAGTCTCATATTGATCTGGTTTGTTTTTCTCACTCTTTACAACATTAATGTGTTTAAAAAAGACAAAAATCTTTGTAGCATTCGTATTTTAGCTGCTGACGCTTTGACGTGCACTAGAGAAACAGTGTAAAGTGGAACTTCATTAAAGGTTCATCTCATTGTGGCTCTGCAGGCTGAAATAAATGCAGCAGCTTTAGTTTGTACAAGCGTAACATTTCCTCCAGTCTGCTTCAGTCCAAAGTGCTGATGCTCCTCTGAAGATGCTGCAGTGTCTCAGGTGTGAACCCTGCTGTCTGCAGCACATGAAGCTCTTTGGTCAGTGTTGTGATGGGTGTGTTTGAACCTACCAAACACTTTTTACTGCCCAAGTCTGACCCCAGAGTGAAAGTAACACCAGCATCTCCTCAGCCCTGAGACACCAAAGACAACAATCTGTGAACAGCATCATCACTGCAAGACCTTAAAACATATTTTTATACATGTCTTTATATTTTTATTTGTTAATAACGTACAGATACAGTTGTCACAGCTTCCTCCTGTAGCATGTTTGCCTTGGTTTGAATGTGTTTCCTCAAACTTATGAAGTAATGTGTGGAACTAAGAGACAGTAAAGGAGCTCTAATTCAAAGCATCTGTAGTTTTAATCACTGCTAATAGCTGAGAGTGCATTCAATTCAGTTTTATTTACACAGCGCAAAGTCACAACAACAGTCACCTCAGGGTGCTTTATGCTGTAAGGTCGACCCTACAATAATACACACA
The DNA here is from genome assembly GCF_900408965.1 of Simochromis diagramma. Lineage (NCBI taxonomy): Eukaryota > Metazoa > Chordata > Actinopteri > Cichliformes > Cichlidae > Simochromis > Simochromis diagramma. The sequence continues at coordinate 658,824 of NW_024387004.1, forward strand.
GAGACAAACCCAACAATCATATGACCCCCTATGAGCAGCACTTTGGCGACAGTGGGAAGGAAAAACTCCCTTTTAACAGGAAGAAACCTCCAGCAGAACCAGGCTCAGGAGGGGCGGGGCCATCTGCTGTGATTGGTTGGGGTGAGAGAAGGAAGACAGGATAAAAGATAAGAAGACTAGATTTATCAGTAATATCCAGCCATGTGTGTGTGTTTCTCTTTTGATTTTAATCTTATTAACGGTAATATTTAACGTTTCTGATTCATTTAGCTTGACCTAAACTTGGCTGGTCGTGATGAAAAGACGAGGTGAAGGAGCTCGTTAACGTTACCTGTTTATAGTTCCCAGAGAGATCTCAGCTTGAATGTGTCAACATCTGAATTTAAAGGCATCGCGCAGAACGTGACGATGAAGGACGATGAAGCTTTTTTAAAACAAAAACATTTGTCTGTCCTGTTGAATGTGCTTCTTTTTCTGTTGCATTTTCATGTATTGTTAGTATGACTGCCACTTCAGTCAGGTCGATCCTGCCCTCACCTCTGAGCAGTGCAAACACAGAGAGAGGAGTTCCTATTTTCAGACAGAGCAGCAGGAGCTTCTGTGTGAATGACAGCAGCTACAAAACTGCCAACACGTTACATAAATGCATGTTTGTCTTGTTGCTTGGACTCTCACCTTCTGTCGGTTCTTTCCAGCGAGCGGGCTGACCCAGTAGCTTTCTTTGACATGTCAAACTGTTGCTGAGCGGCTCACAGATGATGTCTTTTCTCCTGCTTACATGTGGTCGCCCGGATGTTTCTCGCTCATCGCTCCAGTTTCTCTCAGGTCATGTGACACTTTCTCTCTGCAGAGACGATTCTCTGACTTTTACTGGACGAAGCTCACTGTGTTCTGTTGCTTTTTATCAGGATTTCATAGTATTTCTAAAAGTCGTGAAGTTTACTAATGAGTTAGACCGTCACACAGCAGGCGACGAAGCTGAAGATTTGTGAATTGCTTTGGGCTGATTATGAGTTTTTTCTTATTTCTGTGCCTCCAAGTGCATCCCTGCAGTCTCAGAAGGATCTGAGGAAAGGCCCACTGCCCACTGTGAGCTGTGGGCAGTGGTCTGGATGCAGTTTTATAGATGGTGAGGTCAGGGGTCAAATGCACACAAGTAGGTGTTTGTGAGCACTTAAAAATCAAAGCTGTAAGCAATGATGATGCGACCCCTGCACATCTGCACATTTTAAATCTGCAGTTGAACTTGTGTTTGGCAACACATCAAAGTCCTGCCCTTTGATGAAAACTCTCTCTGCAATACAGCAACTGATCAAGTCTTTTAAAGAAACGAAGGACTCCATGAAGAAAGGCCCCTGACGATGATATACTGGTCTGTATCCATCTTTTCCTTCACCTGACTCATTAGCTCACACATCTGTGCCTGTGATTGGTCCGTGGACAGAGATATGTACAGCGGCAGCATCTGTGGAACATAGTGATAACAATTAGAAGTTCAAATGTGGAATAACTGGGATGGAAATACTGCAGGAGCGCAAACATATGTCACATGACCTCAGCTGACTAACAGGTACAACCCCAGAACCTGTTAATGTGAAGCGTTAATGCAGATGTGCAGTGTCCAATAACTCTCTAAGGGGCACTTTCGTGATTTACAACACTGCTTAAACAAGTCCTACCAGTACTCAATATGTCTCTATTAATGGGCTACGTACCTCAGGCCTTTAAGGTGGCAGCAATAAATTATTAATTTTCAGCTCCAGTCGAACTACAAAACGCTCCTAACGGAGATATATTTCCATGTTTTCTTTCCTTGTTCCTGCTGCATTATTGTGTCTGTCAGTTGCACAAAGTTCCCACAGAACTTATTGTTCCATCAGAGGCAGATATCACTTTAATTTTAATATTCAAATCCTGGCTGGTGCAAATTAAGTTATCTGTGTTCATCTTTCTGTCTTTCTGAACACATCGAGGGAACGCATTGACGGGAAAAGACGTGAGTGTGAGTTCAGTTATGAGATTTCATGTTGGTGGAGCTGCAGAGGTGCAGTTTCTCACTACTTTTGTTTCACTGCATGTTTTAATATCGGCACTATTCTCAACTCAGATACAGCTAACCCTGTGTAGGACTGTCAGCAGCAAGAACAAAATAATTCACTTCTCTGATATTACTGTCATATGTACAAATGTTTGTTGTTTTCTGGGGTTACCTGGTATCAGTATTACATTTATATGTTGCTGGGACAGAAATGTGTCCACTGTGTTGATCTTGGATGAATGTTATCCTGAAAACAGGTTAAATTTGAGCTCTGTCACTTCTCTGATGGCATAACAACACTGTAATAACTGCTGTAACATCATTGCTCGTGTTGACTCCTTTCACATCACGTTAAGTCTTGCCTGTTGCGTCTGTATCACCTTTATAATACATTTCTAATGGGAACAGATGTGCATTGTTTGATGATGGTTTGCACATTTCACTGATCCTATGTCCATCTTCCTCTGGCATGTGCAGTACAGAAGAGCTGCTAATAATCTGTTTCACTGCACAGTGAAACATTTCATCTGACACAGCATGCAGTGGAGTCTGTTTCTGTTCATTCTGGTTGGTAAGTGGATCATTTCACCACGGCCACTATTGCAGTTCTTCTCTTTCTCTTTAGTTGATCAGCTCTATCTACCATCTCTCCACTTAACCTGGACACTGTCTGCATACAAAACACTGTGTGTGAAATCACTTGTGGCTCAATCAGCAGCTGTAGATGAACCAGAGTGTACATTTGTCCCCGTCTTGCCTCTGTCAGCACAATTTCTCACATTTCTAATGTTTTTAGGTCAGAGTCACTTGTTCACATGTCAGCTGTATGAGTACCACTTTATCAGAGAAAATAAGAGCTGGTATGATGTGTCGTCTCTGATTTATATCATCTACTCTGACAGCACACTGTTTATGCTGTCTGTATACTAGACAGTATGCAGCTGATAGGAAGGTGGAATTCAGCCAATGAATTTCAGCATCATCAGCTAAACTTCAGATTAATCTCTGCTATGATGTAACATAACTCTGGCCATCTAACCACAGCCACTGTGCACCAGTCACACACTGTTCTTTACTTTAAATCCATCACAGTGCAGCAAACTAACCTGTTTATCCTGCACTAACCCGCAGATGATTCTCACGCAGCCTTTAAATATAAAAGTTAGTCTGCCTCAGTTTGTTGTACAGCATGTTTCACAACATGACAAAACATAATAAGCTTTAGTGGTGGAAATGAGCTTCCTCCAAAGGGTGGCTGGCCTCTCCCTTAGACATAGGGTGAGAAGTTCGACCTTTTAGGAGGTGCTGAGAGTAGAGCCGCTGCTCCTCCACATCGAAAGGAGCCAGGTGAGGTGGTTCAGGCATCTGACAAGGATGCCTCCTGGGCGCCTCCTGGGTGAGATGTTCCGGACATGTCCCACCAGGAGGAGGCCCCGGGGCAGACCCAGGACACGCTGGAGAGATTATATCTCTCGGCTGGCCTGGGATAAGCTGGAGGAGGTGGCTGGGGAGAGGGATTTCTGGGTTTCTCTGCTTAGGCTGCTGCCCCCGCGACCTGGCCCCGGATAAGGGGAAGAAGATGGATGGATGGATGGATAATAAGTTTTACATTTCCAGTTTATCAAATCCCACTGAGCAGTTGTTACCTCTATATATTACCTCTTTCTCTTCCTAAAGTACAGATACCATGAAATTCTACTTCCAACCTCTGGGCTTTGTGAATAATTGGGTAGCCTCCTGGGGTAAACCTTGTCTTGTTAGGAGAGATGGCATTAATCCCATAGAAATCTAACCAAATGTATTAAATCCTCCAAAATCTTACTATCCAGAGTTGGGACAAAAAAGAAGAGTTGCAGTCCTCCCTGCTTCTTCTCCCCTTTTATCCCCCTAAAACCCATCCCCTTAGAGACTTTATCTGCTCCCAGACAACAAACCAAAAAAAACATACTAAAAAACCCAACTTAAACAAAAAAATCACAAATGAAACACAAAAAACAGTTTTATTTGTTAGAATTTATCGTCCACCTGGGCCTTTCACAATTTTTTTTTAATTCTCAGGCTTTTATCAGATATAATGCTCATCTCAAATAAAATAAAAATAAAAATTGTTGTGGGTGATCTTAACACCCATGTAGATGCTAAAGATGACAGCCTCAACACGGCATCTATTATTACTATTACTAACAGGAACTTAAAAGAGAGAGGCCTTGCATCCATCCATCCATTTTTCTTCCACTTATCCAGGGCCAGGTTGTGGCGGCAGCAGCCTAAGCAGAGAAGTCCACCTCAACTGGTTCCTTTCAAAGTTCCTTTCATCCAGGAGTGGCTCTACTTTGAGCCACTCCTGGATGACAGAACTTCTCACCCCATCTCCAAGAGAGACACCAGCCACCCTTTGGAGGAAGCTCATTTCTGCCGCTTGGATCATCTGAATCGTTGTTTCTCTGGTCCTTCACCGAGCACCAATTTGACCAGAGACTGACAGGAGACATTCAGAATTGATAGTTATTAGTTGTTGTGGTTTTGTTATTCTTTTTTTTTCTTTTTTGAGATAATACTATCCAGCCAACTGAAATAATGCTTGATTCACTTTTTCCTGCATCTGCTGACCTCCTGGCAGGCCACACAAATCAAACCCCAGCTTCAGATTCAGTTGTCACACTTCCATCTCCTAATACCTCCACTCCTGACCCCGAACCATCCCATATGACATCTACAGAAGCAGGTGAGCTCTTCATGTCAAACAAAATCTTTCTGAACGCATGGATCCCGTTGAGAAATTTACGATGATGGATTATAATTGTAACCCGCATAAACAGAAGACTGAAATACGTGTGCATCAATCTGCATGCAGAAGTGGAAGAAAAGCTGTCAGGGTGTCTAAAATGAGCAACAGAAAATTCTAGAGAGCAGTGTTGATTTTAACTCTTGTTTTATGTTTTTTGCAACAATTATGGTCCAATCCCATAAAATAATGTTGAATTCACTTTTTCCTACATCTGCTGACCTGCTATCATGCCAAACAAATCAAACCTCAGCCTCCGATTCAACTGTCACACTTTCAACCCCTCATACCTCCACTCCTGATACTGAATCATCCCGAATGACGTCTAAAGCTGCAGGTGAGTTCTTTTCAAATCAGTTCAATTCAATTCAATAGAGCAACAAATCACAACAACTGTATGTAAGATTTTAGTATTGTGTTGTATTGAATTTAATTGTAAGATAGAAACAACAGTGAAAACCACAACAATCATATGACCCCCTATGAGCAAACGATTTGGCGACAGTGGGAAGGAAAAACTCCCTTTTAACAGGAAGAAACCTCCGACAGAATCATGCTGAGATGAATAATAACTAATGGTTGACTGCAGAGACTTGTGCAAACACAAAGTGGGTGGAAAATGTAACTGAAGAAGACTTAATGCATCATGCAGTCTAGAACTATTGCAGCATAGCTAAGGGAGGATTCAGGGTCACCTGGTCCAGCCCTAACTATATGCTTTAGCAAAAAGGAAAGTTTGAAGCCTAATCTTGAAAGTAGAGATAGTGTCTGTCTCCTGAATCCAAACTGGAAGCTGGTTCCACAGAAGAGGGGCCTGAAAACTGAAGGCTCTGCCTCCCATTCTACTTTTAAATACTCTAGGAACAACAAGTAGGCCTGCAGAGCGAGCGCCAAGTGCTCTAATAGGGTGATATGGTACTACAAGGTCATTAAGATAAGATGGGGCCTGATTATTTAAGACCTTGTATGTGAGGAGCAGGATTTTGAATTCTGGATTTAACAGGAAGCCAAAACAGGAGAAATCTGCTCTCTCTTTCTAGTCCCTGTCAGGACTCTTGCTGCAGCATCTTGGATTAACTGAAGGCTTTTCAGGGAGTTTTTAGGACTTCCTGATAATAATGAATTACAGTCGCCCAGCCTGGAAGTAATAAATGCATGAACTAGTTTTTCAGCGTCACTCTGAGAGAATTTATTTCTAATTTTAGAGATGTTGCACAAATGGAAGAACGCAGTCTTAGATATTTGTGAAATATGTCGAAAGGGGCCAGTTGAGGTGGTTCAGGCATCTGACAAGGATGACTCCTAGGTGAGGTGCTCCAGGCAGTCCCACCGGGAGGAGACCCCGGGGCAGACCCAGGACATGCTGGAGAGATTATATCTCTCGACTAGCCTGGGAACGCCTTGGCGTTTACCCGGACAGGCTGGAGGGGTGGCTGAGGAAAGGGAGGACTTGGCTTCTCTTCTTAGGCTGCTGCCCCTTGCGACCTACCCCTGATCAGCGGAAGAAGATGGATGGATGGATGGATGGATGGATGGTAGAAAGCAGTTCCACATTTTGTTTAGTATGTGCACTGAAGGACATATCCTGGTCAAAAATGACTCTTACATTCCTCATAGTGTTGCTTGAGTCCACAGAAATGCCATCCAGTTTAAATATGTGGTTAGAGACCACATTTCTAAGACTTTTATGTCCAAGTAAAATAACTTCAGCTTTATCTGAATTTACAGGCAAAAAGTTAAACGTCATCCAGGTTCTTATATTTTTAAGACATTCCTGCAGTTTAAATAATTGGTGTATGTTATCTGACTTGATAGATAAATAAATTTGGTTGTCAACTGCTTAGCACATTGAAAACTGTAGAGAGAGCTTTTGATTGTTTTCATTTGATGTTTTTTTACAACAATTATGGTCCAGTCCCATAAAATAATGTTGGATTCACGTTTATCCAGGATCTGTTGACCCGCTGTCAGGCCAAACAAATCAAACCTCAGCCTCAGAGTCAACAACTGTCACACTTTCAACCCCTCATACCTCCACTCCTGACACTGAATCATCCCGAATGACATCTAAAGCTGCAGGTGAGTTCTTTTATGTCAAAAAATGTCTCATTGCAGGAGTCCCTTTGAGAAATTGACTTTTATTCTGCACACTTTTGTCAATTATCAATCATAAGACTTTATCATTATAACCGACATAAACAAGATTTTTTGAAAAAGCGCATAATACTGTGCAATCTGGAGTGCAATAAGTGGTAGAAAAGTGATGAACATTCTTGGGGCATGTGACTGACAGGGGACTGTAGAAACATGTAGAAAACAGTTTTGATTTATTTCGTTTAATTTTTTTTTTTTTTACAACAATCATGGTCCAGTCCCATAAAATAATGTTGGGTTTACTTTTTTCCAGGATCTGCTGACCTGCTGTCAGGCCAAACAAATCAAACCTCAGCCTCAGAGTCAACAACTGTCACACTTTCAACCCCTCATACCTCCACTCCTGACACTGAATCATCCCGAATGACGTCTAATCAAGCAGGTGAGTTCTTTTCAATTCAGTTCAATTCAATTTTACAAATAGAGCAACAAATCACAACGACAGTTGATGTGGGTATCCTAGCATCCCCTCGGCTGCTGTCTGTATGTTGGGGTTTCTCCCAGTGGACGAGAGGATTTGTTCCCTGCGTCTTTGGGTCGGGGAAGGGATTCTGACTTTTGTCTGCACTTATGCGCCGAGTGGTGGTTCAGAGTACCCAGCCTTCTTGGAGTCCCTGGTGTAGGGTGCTGGACGATGCTCCGCCTGGGGACTCTGTTGTCTTTCTGGGAGACTCCAATGCTCATGTGGGCAACGGCAGTGAGACCTTGAGGGTCGTGATTGGGAGGAACGGCCTCCCGGATCTGAACCCGAGCGGTGTTTTCTTGTTGGACTTCTGTGCAAACCACAGTTTGGCAATAACGAACGCCATGTTTGAACATAAGATCCTCCATAGTTGCAGGTGGCACCAGGACGCTCTAGGACGCAGGTTGGTGATTGGTTTTGTTATCAGTTCAGTTCCATTCAGTTTTATTTATACAACGCCAAATCACAACAACAATCGCCTCGGAGCGCTTTATATTGTAGGGTAGACCCTACAATAATACATACTGAGAAAACCCAACAATCATATGACCCCCTACGAGCAAACACTTTGGCGACAGTGGGAAGGAAAAACTCCCTTTTAAAGGCCATGGAAAAAGACTTTCGCACTACCTCGAAGAGATTCTGGCAAACCGTCAGGGAAATCAGGAGGGGAAAGCAGTGCTCTACCTGCACTGTGTATGGTGTGGGTGGAGCACGGCTTACTTTGACTGAGTAAATTGTCGGACAGTGGAAGGAATACTTCAAGGACCTCCTTAATCCCACTGGCACGTCTTCCGTGAAGGAAGCAGAGTCTGGGGACGAGGGGGATGACCCACAAATCTCCAGGGACGAGGTCAAGGAGGCCTTTAAACAACTCCTTAGTGGCAGAGCCTCCAGGGGGGGATGAGGTCTGCCCTGAGTTCCTGAAGGCTCTGGATTTTTAGGGGCCTGTTCTGGTTGCCACACATCTACAATGTTGTGTGGAGATCAGGGGCGGGAGCTTTGGATTGGCAGAATGGGGTGGTGGTTCCCATCTTTAAGAAAGGGGATCGACGGGTGTGTTCCAGCTAGAGGGGGATCACACTCCTCAGGCTCCCGGGAAAGTCTATGCCAAGATGCTGGAAAGGAGAGTCTGTCTGTTAGTCAAACCTCGGATACAAGAACAACAATGCGGTTTTTGTCCTGGTTCAGGGATTAGTTCCTGCCCTAAGTGGAGGAGTTTAACAATCTCAGGTATCTTATTCCCAAGTGACTGGGGAAGGCAGCGGGAGATCAACAGACAGATTGGTTCTGCAGCTGCAATGATGCAGACGCTATACCGATCCGTCGTGGTAAAGAGAGAGCTGAGTGTAAAGGCGAAGCTCTCAATTTGCCATTCGATCTACGTCCCTACCCTCACCTATGGTCACAAGCTGTGGGTAGTGACCAAAAGAACGAGATCGCGGATACAAGCAACCTTCCTCCAAGGGGTGGCTGGTCTCTCCCTTGGAGATGTGGTAGGAAGTACAGCCAACCGGGAGGGGCTGAGAGTAGAGCCGCTGCTCCTCAATGTCGAAAGGGGCCAGTTGAGGTGGTTCGGGCATCTGACAAGGATGACTCCTAGGTGAGGTGCTCCAGGCAGTCCCACCGGGAGGAGACCCCGGGGCAGACCCAGGACATGCTGGAGAGATTATATCTCTCGACTAGCCTGGGAACGCCTTGGTGTTTACCCGGACAGGCTGGATGGGTGGCTGAGGAAAGGGAGGACTTGGCTTCTCTTCTTAGGCTGCTGCCCCTTGCGACCTACCCCTGATCAGCGGAAGAAGATGGATGGATGGATGGATGGATGGATGGTAGAAAGCAGTTCCACATTTTGTTTAGTATGTGCACTGAAGGACATATCCTGGTCAAAAATGACTCTTACATTCCTCATAGTGTTGCTTGAGTCCACAGAAATGCCATCCAGTTTAAATATGTGGTTAGAGACCACATTTCTAAGACTTTTATGTCCAAGTAAAATAACTTCAGCTTTATCTGAATTTACAGGCAAAAAGTTAAACGTCATCCAGGTTCTTATATTTTTAAGACATTCCTGCAGTTTAAATAATTGGTGTATGTTATCTGACTTGATAGATAAATAAATTTGGTTGTCAACTGCTTAGCACATTGAAAACTGTAGAGAGAGCTTTTGATTGTTTTCGTTTGATGTTTTTTTACAACAATCATGGTCCAGTCCCATAAAATAATGTTGGATTCACGTTTATCCAGGATCTGTTGACCCGCTGTCAGGCCAAACAAATCAAACCTCAGCCTCAGAGTCAACAACTGTCACACTTTCAACCCCTCATACCTCCACTCCTGACACTGAATCATCCCGAATGACGTCTAAAGCTGCAGGTGAGTTCTTTTATGTCAACAAATGTGTCTAATTGCAGGAGTCCCTTTGAGAAATTCGCTTTTATTCTGCACACTTTTGTTAATTATCGACAATAAGACTTTATCATTATAACTGGCATATTCCTAGGAATTTTGGGAAAAAAGCGTATAATACTGTGCAATCAGGAGTGCAATAAGGGGTAGAAAAGTGATTGTGAAATGGTAAATGGCCTGTATTTGTATAGCGCTTTACTTAGTCACTATCGACCCCAAAGCCTTTTACACTACATTCAGTCATCCACCCATTTACACACACATTCACACACTGAATGTGTCCCAGTCTTCAGTGTCTATCTTGTAATAGTAATATGTTGTAATATGCAGCATTGTTCTCTACTAACCACTGATTAATTTAAAAAGTTTAAATGTAACAACTGTCACACTTTGTCACCCTGAAAACCATAAATTTCACACCCGAGCCTCAACTCTGACCGGCCAGTACAAGTCCGTGGCCCGGGGGCCGGGGACCACTACTCTATGGTACCGAAATTGTGAATAAATTGAATATTCCCTTTTAGTGTTGAAGCAAATGTCTGTTAATACAGTCCAGATCAAAAGTTTAAGACCACTTGAAAAATGTTAAAAAGTCATATTTTCTATGTGTGGATCGTAACAAAGTTCCAAGCAGAGCTTCAACATGCAACAAGAAGAAACAGGCGTGAAAGAAAACTCGCTTTTTTTTGAGCAGTTTATTGGAAACAACATTTGAACTGAAACAGGCTGTTTTATAGCTGATCAAAAGTTTAGGACCACATGCCTTTAAAAGGCCAAAACTGTGCAAGAAGTACTACTGCTAGTTAGTACTGCTTTTTAAAACACTTGAGTTTAACTGTAGTGTCTGTTAGTGGCAGGTATGATCCTGATCAAAGACAACAAGACCTGGGAGGACGCCTTAACTTACTGCAGAGTGAATCACACTGACCTGGTTTCCATCACCAGCGCTGAAGTGAAGACCAGCGTCATCTCCTTAGCAAACAAGGCTTCGACGCCTTACGTCTGGCTGGGCCTGCGCTACTCCCGCACCCTGGGTTTGTGGTTCTGGGTCAATGATCGGATTATGTGCTATAACTGGACCGCAGTAGGAACGACTATGGACTCTGACATGTTTGGAGCCATGATGACGAGCAGAGAGCACAATTATCGGGGGTTCAGTGGGAGCAAAAATGAGACATTTAATTTCATTTGTTCTACATAGTAGGATTTAAACCTAACGAGAGAAAGCGGTGCTCTCTGAAGACATGGCTCTGTCTCCTGCTCCTGAGTCACAGGGACATCTTCGTGACTTTCTTCATTATTCCTGGATTATTATTATTTTCACAATGATGATTTTTGGGGGGTTAAGGCTGGGTTACTCTGTCCTCATAATAAAATGTGTGTGTTATTTTCTGTATTCATGTAAGAATTTAAAAAATATGTTTGTTATCAAAGTGACTTCATTTTTACTCACTTTGAATGTTTCTAAAAATTAATTTTAGGGGGCATTTTAGCATTTACTTGATAAGACCGAGGGGAGACAGGCAGCATAGGGCTGTGGGTCAGATTCAAACCTGGGTTAACTGCAGTGCACTGTTTGTCTTCATATCAATACAAAATGTAACACAAAACACTGTAAAGCTCTTTTCCCCACAAATGGAAATCAGACTGAATATGTTGCATCATGCTTCACGTTTCCATGTATGTTTCTGTTGTAAACAGAGGTTTGCACTCTGTCTGGTGTTAGTGTTGAGTTTAATTTTAGCCAGATGTTAAACTGACAAATTGTGAGAAACTAACAGATGTTGCCTTTCCAAATAACTCACACATACATTATGTTTAACTTAAAAGCTACAAAAACTAAACTACACCATAACATAAACCCACATATGGCTTAATGGTTACACCTCCCTGAGCCTGGTTCTGCCGGAGGCTTCTTCCTGTTAAAGGGAGTTTTTCCTTCCCACTGTTGCCAAAGTGCTGCTCATAGGGGGTCATATGATTGTTGGGTTTTTCTCTGTTTGTATTATGGTAGGGTCTATCTTCAATATAAAGCGCCTTGAGGTGACTGTTGTTGTTTTGATTTGGCGCTGTGCAAATAAAATTGAACTGAACTTTTACAGTTTGATGAATGAGTCTCTCCTCCTCAGTCTCTCAGTCCTTCAGTTCTGCACACAGAGATTGTAGAAAACACCCAAACCTGGGAACTCTTAGCAACAGCTCTTTACGGAGTTCAAATAAAATCGTGTGTAACGTGGCAGCTTCCTGTCCACATATCTACATAAGTGCACTGCATTAAGCATTTCCTGTTTCTTTCTATGTTACTTTTATGATAAATGTCTGATGGGTACAAAAAGCTGTTAAGTGATGATGAGTTGAACCCGGAGGTGGACAGTTTTTCACCGATACACACAAACAGGGAAACTTCCCTGTTTTCTTTCCTTCTTCCTTTTGTGTTATGTAAATGATATCAAAATTCCCCCAGTTAGTATTTCAGGGAGAAATTTGAATTTATTTGAATCCTCCTTCTTTGAATATTCACATCCTGATCTGTGCAAAGTAAGATCTTTGAGTTCATCTGAAGGCAGTCACAAACACATCGAGGAGAGACGTCGAGGAGAAATTACGTGAGTTTGAACTCCGTTATGTGATTTCATGTTGGTGGAGTTCCTCCAAATCTTTATTTCACTCGTGTTTTAATAGCTGAAATATTCTAAACTGGGCTACAGCTAACTGTGTGTGCTGTGTAGGGCTGTCAGCAGGTCAGAGTCTGACTTCATGAGGATTCAGGCCACTTTAATTAAATGAAATGATATTATAGAGTTTAAATAATAATACTTAATGCCTCAAAGCACATTGTGCGCTGTCTATCTTGCGTGCTGCACAATATCGTTTATTATTTAGTATCTACTGATATCTACTGATATCTACTGCTAGCTAGTTTATTGTGATGGTGCCGTTTTTGATTTGAACTCTCACAGCTGGCGCAGAAATGTATCCTCGAATAAACATTTATGTACAAAATGGTGACTTGATTGTGTGTAAATGTTCCATGTACAAATTGAACATAAACTTACTTTATTACTTTAGTTTTATTTTATACCACACAGGATATAATAGATATTAATTATGAATTATATGAATACATAAAATCTGGATTTTCTATTTTTCAGCTGCATTTTACTGAAAGTTATCGTTTTACGTTTATGAGGGCAAAGATGTTTTTTGAGTGCACCATGTTGATCTGGAGTGAAAATTATACAGACAACAGAGGCTGAAATTTGGGAGCAACTGTGGCTAAAAGTTCCATCTGAGACACTTTCAGTCGTACTGCAACATCTGCTGTGATTGGTTGGGAGAGAGAAGGAAGACAGGATAAAGACATGCTGTAGAAGAGAGACAGAGGTTAATAACAGATATGATTCAGTGCAGAGAGGTCTGTGAACACACAGTGAGTGAACAAGAAACACCCAGTGCATCATGGGAATCCCCCAGCAGCCTATTGCAGCATAACTAAGGGAGGATTCAGGGTCACCTGGTCCAGCCCTAACTATATGCTTTAGCAAAAAGGAAAGTTTGAAGCCTAATCTTGAAAGTAGAGATAGTGTCTGTCTCCTGAATCCAAACTGGAAGCTGGTTCCACAGAAGAGGGGCCTGAAAACTGAAGGCTCTGCCTCCCATTCTACTTTTAAATACTCTAGGAACAACAAGTAGGCCTGCAGAGCGAGAGCGAAGTGCTCTAATAGGGTGATATGGTACTACAAGGTCATTAAGATAAGATGGGGCCTGATTTTTTGAAGTTCTGGATTTAACAGGGAGCCGATGAAGGGAAGCCAATACAGGAGTAGTCCAGCGTTCAAAGAAGGAAGGTTCCAACTGCTAAAGGGTGAAGAGTGGACAGGTCCAAAGTACTCCAAGTAACACAGGGAAAAGCACAGGTAAGTATTAGAGATGGGCCGATCCGATATTACGTATCGGTCGGATACTGACCTAAATTACTGGATCGGATATCGGAGAGAAATAAAAGATGTAATCCGATCCGTTAAATATCACAAAAGCACCTCATAAAACTTACAACATGGCGTAACTCAGCTCATAACCTCAGCACGTTGGGGCAGCATGCGTAACTTGATAGAGCGGCTGTGGCGTGCGAGACCTGTTGGCGGTCTGGTTGTGCATTTGGAGCCTCACTACCAAACCGGTGTTCTGACAAACCATCCTACTTTGGCAAAATGTCCTACCGTAGGTTATGCACATTCCTGCTGTCACATAGTAGTTCCAGCACAAAATTAAGTAGGTATGCCGGTTTGTCACTTAACTTTGCCCATCAGAGTATGCTTGTAGCTCATATTCATAAAGCCAGGATGGTTCGCCACTTAATTTTGTGTTTTACGCATGCGCAGAAACAACAGGTAGGATGGTTTGTCAGGTAGAATGGATTCCCAGAACACCGGCATTTCATCTCCGAGAAAGTGATCCCAGAGAAGTAAAGCAAGTGTGTAAGTTCATCTCTGAATGTTTGTAAAGCATTCCCACGTTAAGCTTAACAACCGAGATATGGAGGGACTGCCTCTCTCTCTCTCTCCTGCTGCTACTTCAATGTGAAACTGATCAATGATCAGCTGATCGTCTCTCTTCTTTGTTTTTGGCCCACTTTGCACCAGAAAGAGGAAACCAGCGGCTGAACAACAGCAGCACGTTTAAGCTTGATAAGCTGTTGTTAGAATTTATTTAATATTACTTTCTACTCCAGGATCTTTTTCTACGCAGCTGACGGCTGGTAACTGTGCAGGGTTTAGCCAGGGGGGCCGATAGGGCATGAACAGGGAAAAGGGGGCACAAAGACATACTTTTCTTTCTTATTCTCATTTAAAATGTCGAGCTTTTAATAAATAATTATCTGAATCTTACAACCAGTTTGAATCTGATGTAAAATGTATAGAAGTCCATTATTGTATATAGTAACTGTTAAGTCTAATATACCCCAGTAAGCTATAGTACTTTTTCCTTTGGGAACCATCTGTGCAGTCTGCAGTTCTGCTGAAGAAAGATGTTGAGTCTGTTTAAGTATCGTTGAAAAATAATTGATTTTTTTTGTACATGTGCATTAAATTAAAGTTGATTACGTTGATTAAGCATCACGAGGTGGGGGGTGGTTCCCTATTCTTTTTTGCTGGGAGTTGGCAAACCTGTTAGTTAGGTTGCTTAATATTTCCCTAAGTACTCTTTAAAACACCAGAATAGGGAGGATGGTGCAGGTTTACCTTTATTAGATTGCTTACAGGTGTAACAGAATAGCTTTAGTGTTTTGTTTTTTTTTTTAAACTTGAGTATGAACTTATACAAAAATGCAGCAAGATATTAAAAAAACAGTTTATTGGTTATAAAATACACTATCGGATTCATATCAGTATCAGCAGATATCCAAATTTATGATATCAGTATCCGACATGAAAAAGTGGTATCATACCATCTCTAGTAAGTATGCACAAGGGAGACTACACATGAGTGTCAACGGAGACCCATATTACCCAAGGTTAGCAGACGAACTGGCAAAGCACAGCTGACAATGCTGGCCTTAAGTATTCCACTCGCTGATTGTCCCAGATTGCAACCAGGTGCGGCTGCTGGAAACTGCATAGGAACCCCAGTCATGACCATGACCAAGCCTGGCAGGACTAATCCTGGTCCCTGACAACTCTTTCCCGGCAGATTGTTCCAAGCAGCTGGGAAACAGGATGGCTGTGTGACAGTGAGGAGGAAATGTGGTCCTAAACAACCACCAACCTGTAAATATGTCTAATAATTAGTCCCCATTCTGCCACACACCCACCAGTTAACAAACTCTGGTAATTGGTGATTCTGTTCTCAGTCATGTGAAGCTAGAGACACCAGCACCATAGTCCATTGTCTTCCAGGCGCCAGAGCAGGCGACACTGAGGGAAATTTAAAACTGCTGGCTAAATGTAAATTCAGTAAAATCATAATTCACGTCGGCAGTAATGACACGCGGTTACGCCAATCGGAGGTCACTAAAATCAATATTGAATCGTGTGTAACTTTGCAAAACAATCAGGTGATCTGAGCTGCTGCTGAAGTTTACTGCTCTTTGTGGATTTACACAAATGAATCTTACAGATGTTTCATAACTTGTCCGGTCTGATTTCTATCCTCCACACTCACAGTACTCTGTTTATGCTGTCTGTATATGTTAGGTTTGCGCTCGCAGGCCTCGCTGACTCAGACTTATCATGAACGAAGCAAGACAATCACAGCCCGATCCATCAACTTGCAAGGGAAGCCGATCGGATCAGGATCCTGAAGTTCCTCACCTGATCCTAGCCAACTCCCCTCACAGCCTTTTATTCATTGAACACATAAGCACCCCATTGTAAATCCCCTGTGGTGTGTCATAAAAGTTAAGACACAGTGTGTGTATATGCACGTGCGAGTGCGTGTCCGTTTTAACAACATCCCTGGTCATAACAGGGGCATCTCCCCTCACCCCCGTATATGGCCTAACCCCTTTAATGGTCCACCATGTACACGCACAGGTGTGCCCATAAATGGCAGGACGTAAACATTAATTACTAAATAAAGAAACCAAAACCTTACATGCAATTGTGCCTACAGTTAAACACTATAGCTAATAGCATCCCCCACCATCCTAGATGTAGGGGAGGGCCAGAAAAATATCTGAACATGCAGTTCAGGACAAGATTTACAGTTTTAAACACAACAATGACAACTTTTATCAGAATTACTCCAGCAGTATACTAGACAGTATGCAGTTGATATGAAGGTGGAATTCAGCCAGTGAGTCTCAGTATCATCAGTTAAACTTCAGATTAATCTCTGCTACACTTGATGTAACCCAGTCATTCTCAAACTGTGGGACGCGTAACACTGGTGGTACATGGGCTCCCTCTAGTGAAGAGGTTCCTGAAGTGGGGGGCGCGCCCCCTAGGGGGAGTGCAGAGACATTGCAAGGGGAAAAAAAATGCTTGGACTTCTGACGTGGCTCCCACACAAAAGCAAAGCAGAAGATGAAGCATGGCAGGATGCTGTAGACGGACCAAACTTCAGCCAGGAGAACAACTGAGATAATCCATCCACAATACGAGGTTAGTCATTCATATACTGCTGCATGGGCTGGAGTCACATCGGAAGGGTTTAAACACTGAGCGTTAAAATGAACAGTGGTAATAAAAACAGAGAGAAGGCTGACAGTGATCACTGACTGTTTTTAGGGGCTTGTTGAGATTAAATGGAACAAGATTCAGTGCATTAAAGCATGTTAAAAACACAACAGCCTTAATAAGTGCAGAGTAGTTTGGGCTGAAGCAGGATTCATCACTTAAAGACCGGATATCCCACCTTGTTTTAATGCCGTACACGTGTTGTTGTTATCATTTGTCACACCCTGCTTATGACAGATAAAATAAATAACATTCATATATGAGATTGTGTAAACTGTATGTGGTGTTAAATAGGCCTATACTACTGTACTTTGATGTAGATCATAAAGGGTGGTACTTCAAGAGCCATATATTTTAATAAGTGGTACTCATTGTGAAAAGTTTGAGAACCACGTGACCATCTAACCACAGCCACTGTGCACCAGTCACACTGTTCTTTACTTAAAATCCATCACAGTGCAGCAAACTGTTTATCCTGCACCTGCAGATGATTCTCATGCAGCCTTTAAATATCACAGTTAGTCTTCCTCAGTTTTTTTACAGCATGTTTCACAATATGACAAAACAACAAGCTTTACTTTTCCAGTTTATCAAATCCGACTGAGCAGTCTTTACCTTTAAATATAACCTCTTTCTCTTCCTAAAATACAGATACCTTGAATTTCTACTTCCCACCTTTATGGCTAATCGGGTAACCTTCTTGGGGAAACCTGATCTTGTTAGGAGAGACAGCATTCATCCCATGTTGGATGGAGGAGCTCACATTTCTAGAAATCTGACCAAATGTATTACACAGTGTAGGTAGAGCACCGCTTTGCCCTCCTGAGTCGCCTAAAGGTTTGTCAGAATCTCTTTGAGGCAGTCCAAGAGTGTTTTTCTTCAGCTACTGCCAGAGTCACTTTCTGCTTAGTCTTTCAGTATCTGTACTGAGCCTGATCCCTTCATTTCCGGCGTCCACCATCTGGTTCAGGGTCACCACCACAACAGGCACCAACCACTAAACACGGTCCATTCAGACTCAGTGTGCCCAGATTCCCTTGCAATGCTGTTGAAGCTCTACCAGGGGTGTGAGTCGAAGATCTCTTCAAAGTAAAACAGGAAACACACTGACAGAACTCAGAGACAGAATACTGACAAAAAACAGAGGGAACACACGGGCAGGGATGACTAGACACTAGACAGAGGGTAGCACTGTCATGAACTAGCTGTGTGGAGGAAGATGAGGACCCAAACGCAAAACTCACAGAGACAGGAACTGAACTCAAAATCTGTGCTTTATTGCAGACCTTACAATGAAACAGAACTAAACCGGGAATGCTAACTGAGGACCGAGGGAACACAGAAAAGCACACAGGTTCAGGGAGGAGACATTGACGACGCAACACTGACCTGAGGGAGACATGCACATAAATACACAGAAGGTTAACGAGGGAAGTGGGAGCACACGGGGAACACAGCTGACACAGATAATCGTAACGAGACAGGGCAGGAGTGAGCACAACATGACGCATACTGACGAGAGACTGTCAAAGTAAAACAGGAAGTACACAGAGGTTCAGACAGGAGGAGAGAGAGCACAGACATAACGGGCTGGGGAAAACATTGAATGAAACACGAGGGGAAAGGAGGGCTCACAGATACACAGGGGGTAATCAAATAAGGAACATCTTTAACAGAACCTAGGAACCACGGCATAAGGAACAAAATACAAGAAAACTAAGAATGCTGGGCCAACATGGCCCAGGACCATGACAAGCACAGAACCAAAACCTGAGAACTAGGTTAAGGAACTAAGGAACGAGCTAAACTGAAAACATAACCAGAATGAACAAGGACACGAGATAATATTATTTAATACAAAGCACTGAGTCAACAGACTGAGGACCATGACAACCCATTTATCTATAAAGACAGCCAACAATTTCACTGACAGGACTCAGTTAAAGTTGATAGTTTGTTTTATTTTGTTTGTTTTGTCCACAAATTGTTTTCCAATAAAATAAAATATTGTTTGATTCACTTATTCCTTCATCTCCTATCCTGCTGCCCGGCCATGAAAATCAAACCTGTGACGCAGTTACTCATTCAACAGTCACGTGTCCAACTTTCATACCTCCACTCCTGACCCTGAACCATCCCGAATGACATCTAAAGATACAAGTGAGTTGTTTTGTTACAACAAATGTGTCTAATTGCAGGAGTCCCTTTGAGACATTTGCTTTTACTCTGCACACTATTAATTATCAATAATGAGACATTACTATGGTCACACAGCACGGTGGTGGTTAGCACTTTTGCCTCACAGCAAGAAGGTACTGAGTTCAATTCCACCATCAGGCCGGGGTCTTGCATGTTCTCACCGTGTTTGCGTGGGTGCTCTCTGGGTGCTCCACAGTCCAGGCTCCAGCCCCCCCTCCACCCTGGAAAAAGGATAAGCGGAAACGACTGGATGGTCATAAACAGGATTTTTTGAAAAAGCGAGTAATACTCTGCAGGGGACCATAAAATGTGTAGAGAGCAGTTTTCATTACATAAAATAAATGTTGTTTTGCTTCTTCCTGAAACTGCTGACCTGCTGTCAGGCCAAACAGATCAAACCACTGGCTCAGGTGAATTCTTTATATCAGACTTTCCTGATGTGATGCTGGAGTTTTTTTTATTTATTTTCTACACTGCATTTATCTTTTAATAGTCAGATGTTATAATTATAGACCTTAGCACCATCATTCTCTACTAACCACTGATCAATGTAAGAAGTTTAAATGTAATCATTTTTGAGCAAAATGTTTGCGGATCCTTCTTCATGATAAAATACAATAAGTAAACCTGTCAACACCGAGCAGCTTCTGCTACTGGAAATCATACCGTATGTGTCTCTAAAACAGCAGCACACAAACATGAAGGAGTCGCAGTCATATCTTTAGTCATGGCTCTGAAACTGTGGCCCTACATCATCATTTAAAGTCTTGTAACCAGTGAGAAGCTGGAACATATTCAGACTGTGTCAGAAATGTAGGATCTCTGAGGAAAGACCTGCTGAGCTGAGGCAGCTGGAGGTGTTTCAGCTGCTTCAGACTTCAGTAATTGTGCTAATGACCGACAGGTTTACTTGAACAATCGACTGAAAAAACAACAAAAGTCTTTAAACAGAGGTCATCCATTCGTAGGTGGGTCTGGTTACCTGCAGGTTCACATGTTGACATTTTTCTCCAGTTTAAACCCCTCCCCCCTCCTTCAGCTCTGCCTCCTCCCACCTCTCTCTCCCTCTTCACCTGATTTCACATCCTTCTCTTGGCTTATGTCTTTTGGCCACAGCAGCAATGCTGATGCAAGTGGATGCGGTGCACATTAAGAACTGTTGCCTCCTGCATCTTTCAAAGAAGCCCTTGGATCCAAGAACACTTTGAAGTGCCCCTTATCGATCTGGCTCTGTGAAGTGAGGGCCGCTTAAAGTCGAGACGATGGAAAGAGAAAGAGAGAGAGACATCATGAAAGACTGATAGAAAGCCAGCAGGACAGCTGACCTCATTGTGTTCTGCTGGGGAAAAACTGTTTTGTTCCAGCACTTAGATGGCTGTGGAAAATCTCACATAAAACTCCACACAGTCAGAGTGCTGAGTGTGTTTCTGGAGAAAAATGCTGCTCTCTGAGTTGGATTTGAACCCCGTCTCTGTACCAGGAGTCAGTGTGTTAGAAAAACGCCACCGGCAGCACTTTTCAAAAGTTAGAGTGTGAAACACTCAGTGAAGAGGGCTCGTGCTTCTGGTGTGACAGAAATGAATGCCTCATTGTGCAGCTTCATTTCTGTTGCATCAGATTTGGTGGAGTTACAGGTTGAAAAGCGGCCTCAGTGCCTCTAAAGCTGTTATTTACCCTCTAAAGTTTGGATTGGATGGAAATAAAGACGTCGTTTTGTGCTGAGTTTAACAAATCTGCGTGGCCTGGTGACACAGATAAGGAAGCTTACTGCATTTTAAAACTCGACTCCACTGAGCTCAAGACTGTGCAGTCTGGGTTAAATGCAGACTTCCTCTGCAGGTGACAAAAACACAATGCTGATACATTCATTTCACTCCTGTCTGGGCATCTCAACATCAGTTGCTACCATAAGTAGCATCAAAATTCACAGCCAAAAGCTGCAGTTTCTGCGACGTCCAGCAGAGGCAGCAGTGAGTCACAGCCAAACTACCGTTAAACGTGACGTTAATTTCTGACAAACAAAACAAGCTATTCTAAGCCCCACATGAAACTAAGCCAAACCACGGCTCCTTACTTTAATAAACAAGACGAAACGTACAAAACACAAATAGGCAGTTGGACAATTCTGCTTCAGTGCTATTTACAAATGGACACACACCACAGTCCAGACATACTGACTCACTGTGGGCAGTTTAAATAAAGTCACCAGAGGTCCTTCTGTCTGCTGAGGGGAACAACAAAGCTGTTCCTTTAATCCCTGACAGGCTCCTGTTGGTTTGTGACTCTGCAGACACCCAAATTAACCTCCTCCAAGTGTGTCCTGGCTTAAAGTGATGCAGAAAATCCACGTTAAGCCCAAACAGAGCTGGATAAAACACCAGCCCTGCATGCCTGTAGTTGGAAAAAATCTGAAATGTTTTTGAGTGACTTTGCACTTCTTTAAGTCTGTATTTTGGGTCTAAATTTTCCTCAGTACATGAAGAGGATAAGACCTGAGGATGCACAGCAACCTCCGGGAGCTGGAGGTGGTCACAGTGATGCTCACTGGCCTTCCTCTCGATGTGCAGCTCCTCTCCAACTCATTCGGGAGTCTGAGGCTGAGAGGAAAGCAGACAGAGAGATGGTGAAAACAGCCATGGGCACATTTGAGCCAAAGCTTTCCATCCAGCTCCACAGCACGAGGGCCACAAGCGGAAGAAAGGCAGTCCTCTTCTCTGCGTCTCACTTTCTCTACAGAAATCTTCCTCCGGCAGCGGAACGAGCCAGGGTCGGTGTAGGTGAGCTGACACACCGGAGCTCTGCCTCCAGTGTCGGTGTGCATTCACACGTTCACACACGGACGGTTCGCTGTGTGTATTTTTGTGTGTGCGAGCGTTTATGCCCGGGTGGTTCTGTATCCTCTCTGCAGGTGAATCACAATCAGTCTGTGCAGTCATGAAAGGGAGTTCAAGGTGATTTGGGGGAAGCATGACCGAATCATTGTAAATGTCATGAGTGAGATGCACCGGACAGAAAAGCGTGTATAAACAACTCGATGCCTTCAAAGTCAAAAACCACAAAACCTAAAATCATGTTTGGCCTGCTACACTGGCAGATTCCTGTAACCTACCAGAACACGGGCCTTTGCAGGGCCACTGTGGGCAGATGCACATGGCCCACAATGGGCTTTGGTACCAGCATGAAACCTGCCACTGTTACTCACTGGTACTGGGAAAAGTCCAGCCTGATGAAGAGCTCTGCACTGATGAGGAACTATAAAGAAGATGGTCGTTAAGAAGAGAATCTAATGAGAGACACCTGCAGACCAGCACTGACTATGATGACAAAGCAAATGAATGAAATAAAAATTTTAAAAAAAGCACAACAACAGGATGAAGCGTTAATAAGAGAAGCTCCTCCAGAACTACATTTATTTACAGTGGGGGGAAAAACACACTTTTTCCATGAATTACTACAAGATTTATTCTCTTTTATTATTGGACCAAGACGCCGTGGAAGTTTTTCTACAACCAAAAACCAAAGAGTGTTCCAGCATCCATCCATCCATCCCCTGAAAAGGGTCGTGGGGCAAGAGGCAGGGTACACCCTGGACAGGTCGTCAGTCTGTCACAGGGCCAACACACAGAGACAGACAACCATTCACACTCACATTCACACCTATGGGCAATTTAGATTAATCAATTAACTTATCCCAACAAGCTGCATGTGTCTGGACAGTGGGAGGAAGCTGGAGTACCCCGAGGGAACCCACACAAACACGGGGAGAACATGCAGACTCCACACAGAAAGACCCCGGCCTGATGGTGGAATTGATCTCAGGACCTTCTTGCTGTGCTGCAACAGTGCTAACCACCGTGCCGCCCCTGTTTTCTGAGTTAAAAATGTGAAACTTTCTTTGTGGATGGAGGGCTGAATAAATGCCAACATTTTCAGAATCTACTGAAACTTCTCAGAACAAAAGAAAAGTGACATATTAGGAGGACATTGGTAATAGTGCAGCAGCTCTTTGATTCAAACACTCATCAGTTTGCATCACAGGGTTAAAGTGCTGGCGGACAGCAGAGGTAACGGCTCTGACAGCCCAGACACATTCACCACGCAACACACAAAGACACAATATACACACAGTCAAACATCCACCCATCCACCCATCCTCTCCTGCTTATCCAGCCCTGTACTGCAGAGGCGGCGGTCTGATCTGAGCTTGCTCCAGCCTGCTGTGTCTTTTGTGTCTCTCTGGTTTTGTTAGCTTTGCATGCTCCACCTCTTCCTGCAGAGATTTGGTAAATGAGCAGTCGTGTATATCTGGGCAAAAAGCACAGGCTCCATCCAGCTTTCCAGAAACCTGATGAATCATTTTAAATGTTTATTTTCGGAGCGCCTGGAATAATACAGAAATGACCCGTGTGGAACGGACATTTGGCTAACTGCATTAGGGATCCATTAAAGAGAGGCGGAGCATGCAAAGTTAGCATGACCCGCAGAGACACAACATTAATGGATGGCTTATAAACTGAAATTATCCTTCAAAGGCCTGAAATGACCCGTCGATTCAGATTTTATTCAGCCTCTTTCAGCGCACACACAAAAAAACTGCAGACATGTCCAGCACGTGCTGACGGAAACAGCAGAGATCGTGGACAGGAACGCTACAGGTTTGTGTCTGGGCTCTGGGATCCGTTTCATTATTTAGACTCCTGGCCTCAGTTTTCGTATTTTTACACTCTCAGTCCAGTCTTCAGGTTTCTTGGTTTAGTCCATTTAAATCCAAGTCCAGGGGTTCATTTTCTGCTCGGTGTGGTTTGACAAAGACAACTTTTTTGCCCACCCCACCCACCAAAATTGCTTTTTCTTTTACTTAAGCCTGTGAGTCCTGCATGCTGGTCCTCTTCCAGACAAACTTTGTTTCCGTGCACATGCATATGCACTCAGATAAGGTTGGCTCCCAGCAGCAGTGCTTTCACTGACCTCAGCCACGGAGCATCACCTCTCTGATGTTTTTTAATCTGTATTTTAATGAAACGAGAGCCTCCTTAGTCAGGGGTGGAGTGGATCTGTTTGTCAGTCTTCTGTCCCGCTGAAGTCCTCAAATCTGACGAGGCAGAAACTTTATATGTTCAGAGTCGGGAGGGAATGCCATCTGAGCTGGTTTGCGTTCAGACTTTTGTAGTCCAGCGTCTAAACCAAATGAACATGAGGGTTTTGCTGAGACTCCTTCGCTGCTCCAGAGAGAGATTACCTCCCTGATTCTGACTGAGGACAGTCTCATAACTCTGATGAGTATAAGATCTCAGTCAGTTATCTGTGTAATACTGCAGTCTGCTACAGATAACCCACTGAGGTCTTGATGAGCTCTGTTAAAATGGTAAATTCAGACAGACTTGCTGTTTGTAAATGCTCCTTTAAATCTGTACAGTCACGGCTTTAGCAAAAGAAAAAATCAGCTCTGAGATCAGAAGTACATCATTCCCAAGGGTCAAGGACACGTCGTGAGGCTTATCGATGAAGCAGGATATGAAGAAAACCTCTCAGGGGTCATGCTGTGCGCTGCATCACAATTAATTTTATACGCTGGATCCCAGAGACAAACCTGGAAACTCTAAAGTTTAAAAACTTCAAATTTAGCCCAACCTTGCCTCGGGCGCTTCAACCGAGCACAACGCCTGAATACCAAAATATTTCTGTTATTCTCTCGCAGACGAGCAGAAGCTCTGATGCAGCGAGATGCCATGCTTGGAATGTGGATGTAATTAGGCACATTGGAAAATCCCAGTGTGAGGCTGTGATTGAGAGGGGGTGGGTCGGTATGATGGGCTCATTACATTAAGGGTGTCGGTCTGTGAAAGTGATTGGGCTTAATTGGCCAATTGCAAGTGATTAGTGGGAAGAATGAAAGGAGGCTCGGCTCTGGTGAAATGACTTTGCTATCAGAGACGAGCCATAAATTGGGCTGGATGTATCTAACACACACACACACACACACACACACACACACACACACACACACACACACACACACACACACATGTTTACCTGCCTCTGTGAGCACACTCATTGACATATGTCAAACTACTACAAAGTTAACCTGATTTAAAGCTGAAGGAGAAAGCTCACATTTCCTTTCCTTCACAAATGTGTGGGAAACACAAAAAAGCGCACACATCAACAAACCTTACAAGCAAAATGTGCTTTAAAAATGTGCTTCCATCCACTAACGCTACGTTCACTCTGCAGGTCTTAATGCTCAATTCAGATTTTTCAATCAAATCCGATTCTTTTGTCTGCTCGTTCACACTACAAATAAAATGTGACAGGAAACGCGCTCTAGTGTGGACGCTCAAAGCGGCCACATGCGCAAAAGAAGACGTCACACATAACGCGGTCTTTTACGGAAGTAAAAATGGCAGCTACAGAGCTAGTAACTGTTGTTCCAGCAGTCTATCAATTTCTGCAGTCGTAACCGAAAGAATTTTAACAAATTAATTAGAGAAAGACGGACACTGAGAAAAAATAATAATAATAATGGATTACATTTATATGGCGCTTTTCGAGACCCTCAAAGCGCTTTACAATGCCACTATTCATTCACTCTCACATTCACACACTGGTGGAGGCAGCTACAGGTGTAGCCACAGCTGCCCTGGGGCAGACTGACAGAAGCAAGGCTGCCATATCGCGCCATCGGCCCCTCTGGCCAACACCAGTAGGCGGCAGGTGAAGTGTCTTGCCCAAGGACACAACGACCAGGACAGAGAGACCAGGGGATCGAACCGGCAACCTTCTGGTTAAAACACGCGTGAGGTCTAAAAAAAAAACCCTTTGCCTTCAAAGTAAAAGTTGTACCTTTTGAAATGTATTGTTGAAGCATTGATGAACAGCTTTTACTTTGAAGGCGCCTGTATATGTGTTAGCCCGTTTCTCGTGAAGAAAGAGAGCCCGTGCTTTAACAATGCCCGTGTTTGGAGCAGTGGCTGCTCCCTCCGTGCAGAGGTATATATGGACAGAGTCGGAGCCAGGAGTGGTGGGTTTGGGATGTGAGAGAAAACCTCAGCTTCTGCCGCCACGCTTTCTCGTTTGTCTTCTCCGGCGCTGATAATTGCCGTCTGTCTGACCCAGGTCGGTTTTGAAAATATCAGATTTGTGCTGTTCAAACTGTCATACCATGATCGCATACGGGTCGCACAGTCAAAAAAGATGCGGTTTCACCTGCAGTGTGAACGTAGCCTAATACACGGTGTAAAATACAAAGCTGTCAAACAGTTGCACAACATACTTCTGCATACACACAAAATACCTCTATGTCCAATTAAAGGTTTCTCAGTTTTAATCTGCGAGGAGGCTGAAGTGTGTGTAGCAGACAAAACCTGTTACATTGTAATCATCAGTGTTGGGGTGAAAACGTAATGTATTACACATTACTCGTCACTTAATGCAGTATTCTACTTAATTACTTAATTTCAGAAAAAAAATAGTTACACTACTTTATATGAAATGAATTGTCTCATAATTATGACTTAACAGTATAAATTAATAAGATCAATATATAATGACAAAAATAATGAGCACTGACAGCACAAAGCAAAGATGTAACCCAGCCCAGAGACGAGCGGTTGTCATGGTGATTTTACTGGAGAAACATAAACATGAACAGGTAGAAACGGTGGGTGTGGCCTGACTGATCATCACTGCCTTTGTTGGCTGTTGAAGTTGAGGCAGGTGGGCTGGAGTCTGCATGCACTCACCTTTATCATCACTCTGGGTTCTTGGCTAGCTTAGCATTAGCGTGCTGTCTGTGCAGATAGTTGCAAAGAAAGTTTTCAGTGTAATACATGCAACTCATACAACAGATGTCCTGGATGCAGTTTGAACTTCACCATCACGCTCTTGTCCTTTAATGCAATAAAAATATATGTAAGATCCATCTCCACTCAAAAGCTTTACACACAAGAAACAAAACTGATTTCTGGCATTTAATCTGTCCCATTTGTGCAAACACAAGACAGCAACTTTCATTTGGAAAGCTAGCAGCTGCGTGTGTGAGAAAGAGATGAGACTGTTACTACAGCAACCTCACAGCAGCCGTATTGTTGGTCACATGATGCAATTTAAATGCTCCAAAAGGCTCCAAGAGCACAAACACGGTCCAGAGGTCCAGTTCATGTGAAGCCTAGGAGGCAGTTTCAGCTACAGCTACCTGTGTTGCTATCCACCTGTTAGTCAAAGATGCCACGCCCCCTAAAACTGGGAACTTTAATTTAATAAAGCTTTAATACAATTTAAACAGGTGAGTTATAAAAAAACAAAAGCTGTGACACATTATTATTCAACAGTCATTCAGGAGCTGCTCTCTGTGACTTTCTCCATTAACTCGTAATTGTTTCAGGCCGCAGAGATGGATACACAGGATGTAATTAAATGTGACCTTTCCCCGAAGCTGCTTAACCCTTCAGCAGTGTGTGTGTGTGTGTGTGTGTGTGTGTCTGTCTATGTAATACTGCACAAGATAATGCATGTTTAATTAAATGACAATCAATGCGCAGGCAGTTGGTGAATCTCAGCCTTCAGGCAGTGTTTGGATGTTTGTGTTTATCTATTGTTCTGTGCTGTGTGTGTTAATATATATATATATATATATATATATATATATATATATATATATATATATATATATATATATATATATATATAAACATGAACAGCTATGTTCTATGAACAACCACCTTTCACCATCATCTGTAATAACCACACTGTAACTGTCGCAGTTATGAATGAGCTCTGAAGGACCCTTTTGTTTCTGTCTGCAGTCGTTTTTATTTGGACCCATGTTTCTGTTCAGGGTCGTCCTGATCTTCTACTTGAATATGCAGAAAACAGGTGAGAGCGCAGCAGCCAGGCTGCACAAAACAAATGTGACACAGTAAGACAGGCATGAAAAAGAAGAGCTGGGATGCAAAGCAGCTTAAATGGCATGCCCAATATAGGTTTTAATAATTACACAGGACTGTGGCTACGCTCGTGTTTGTGACCTGCTTGAATTGGAACAATGACTTTTTCATGTTCTCCAGATAAACTGAACCCAGTGCAAAGTGACGTCTTTTTAAGGCATTTTTAGACATAGAGTTTTGGTGTAGTAATTGCTTTGTAACGGCAGGCGACGTTGTTTTCTCAACGTCTGCTGAACGTCTCATGTTGACGTCCGTATGACCTCCACGTACAGTTGTGGATGTCTTTTCACTGTCAAACTTTGACTCATTATAGACACTTCTATAGCCTCTGTCGTCCAGCTTTTTCACATGACGTCCAAAAAAATTAGCCAGTGCAAAGTTCAAATGTTGAACACCATATTGACGTCCAAGCTGGGTCATGATTGAACATCCAAATTGAGAACAAATTGTCACAATTTTCAGATGTTGTATAGATGTCCAGAACTGGTCACGAACCAACCCAATATATACATGATCGTCTATCTAACCATTCTGGGGTCGGGCTTAAATTCCTCCAGAGCAAATCAGAGCAGCACAAAGACAACATCCATGTGACACTCAAGGAGCAGACAAAAACTTATACACAACTTGCTGAATCCGGGTTTTGTCCACACTCTGCACTGTGGACCATCTGATATGAGAGATAAAGTGAATATTCACGTCTGTCTGAAGATAAGCGGTGCTGTGAACGATATTTCTTCTGTTTGGGGGTTTCTGCTCTACATTTCTTCCTGTGTCGTTAGTTAAGTTTGCTCATGAATTAGGCTCCCTGGGCATACGATCACCGTTATGTTCACTCCTGGACACACAGGAACTGTCAGCAGGTGTGTGGACAGACAGAAGAGAGGACCCAAATGCAGGACTTGCAGGCAGACTGAGGACTGGACGGACAGAACATAAGCTGACTGAACTGAATATCAGACAATGACAAGAGCAGGAACTGTGAGAAACTGAGGGTTTAATGATGTTTTTTGTTTAATGATGATAGAAACAGGTGCGAACACAGCTGAACAAAGTCTGACTAATAACACACAGGAAGTAGAACATAATGCTCAGAGACAAAAGACAAACAGTAGAACAGGAAACAGAGAACATGAACAAACTGAACCACTTTAAATGTTATTTCTATAACACCAAATCACAGCAACAGCTGCCTCAAGGTGTTTTAAATTGACATGACAATAATACAGAGCAACCCCAACAATCAGACAAGACTCCTTTTTAACATGAATGCAGCTTGAATCTGCGGCGACTGGTTGGGGTAAGAGGAGGAAGACGTCCAGGCACAGATTATGTTAATGGCGCCTTTTGCTTTTTGGATTTGCGTCCTCTCCGTCTGTGAGTCCACGGAGCTGTTGGGCTCGGTGACTCAGCTTTGCTCCGTTACTGCTACGCACTTTCTCTGGAGCTCATTCAGATCAGAACAGCTTCCACGTTTTAGTGATCAGCTGTCGTGCACCAGCACAGCTGAATCTGCAGCAGACCTGCATTTTCATTAATCACAGATACACCGAAACAAGGCTCCGGGGAACAGATACCAACACCTCTTAAATTACCATTTAGTTTCATTCAATTAGATGCCATAAATACCTACAATAAGACGGGCTAATGGTTAATCTAACACATCTGCTGCTGAGCTGTGTGTATTGTAAGAGTTTAGTTGGGATTCATTTGTGCGAGGGCTCAGACGCTCTCTGGAGACAAAATGATGTGCTGATGAGCGTCCTCTCCTCTCCTGTTATCACGACATTAGAGCAGAATTGGATTTTCAGCATGTTGGCGCTTCTTTAATGCCTCTCTGATTGGATCACGCGCTTCCATTACCATTACTGATGCTGTCCCAAAGGGCTAAACCACCATGCAGACGAACTCTCTCTGCTCAGGTCAGTGGTAAACACGTAGCGGTGAAATGAGAGAATAATCAACATGTGACTTTCCAGCACTTCAGAGTGAGAGCCGCTTTAAAATCTGCAGGATAATGGGAACAGAAGAAGAACACACATATGAGAAGGAAACATGGCCAAACCGGGCCAAAGCTCAGTGTTTGTGCACAACTCAAGTCAATGAACAAAAACCTGCAGTCATATCTCACGTGTGCATGTTGGCAGTATGAATACAAGGCATTGACTGTGTGTGTGTGTGTGTATGCATTCTCATGACATGCTTCAATACACACTACTCATATGTTTGCAGCATAAAAACAAGCCCCGTTAAATCTGCCTTATTGATCCAGCTCGGCGTAAATATACAGCGAGACAATCGATCTCGCTCAGCAGAGTGAGTGTATCATCGTGCTGAGAGCTTGTAGGAGGAAAAGCATTCTTCTTGCTGATTTTCAGCACAAGGCTGAGTGAGTGTCTGATGGAGAGATGATTAAACCTGCAGCCTCAGAGCTGCTTTTGTTTGCCTCATTCACAGAAATATTATTTCTGCTTGTAAGAGATGCCGTTACCCCAGAGTCACCACGTTAAGTTACACTTGAATTAAAACTTAATTCAGCAACAATTTCAATCCAAACTATGAAAATATTTAATTATTTATATAATCTCATTAAAATGACGTTAGCACTATAATAACTGCATTAATGCAACAAATCTCCATTACAGAGCTGATCACAGCGTCAATGCATTAGCACGGTTAGCTCGTTAATGCGTTAATTTTACATTTTATTATAAAACTTCCCAAACAGCAAAGCTGCAGCTTCACCTAATGTGTTCTGCTCATGTGTGCCATCGTGTTCCTCAGTTTGAGAGGGAGTTGTGTGCACGAGCTCCAGCTTTGTGGGATTTTACCTTTGTAAATAATTATTTTATAAAGCACAATTACTGAATGATGCACTGAGGCAGCATCTGCTGCCTCTTTCTTTGTTGGGCCAGGGTGGAGTCTGTTTCCACTACTGAAGTACCTAAAAGTACATTATTTTGGATGTCCAACAGGGGGCGACTCTTCTGAGCTAAGTAAACCCTGCCTGAGGAGTTTGTTTTGGAAATGAAGGTCCTGTCAGAGGTGGAAAATAAAGCCGGGGATGATTGAGGACTGCCTTGTAAAACACAAATTGCTAAATGTGGTGCATGCTTGTCTCACCTGGTTTAAACAGCAAAGGTGAAGTCACTGTGGGTACATCCAGGCTGTTAGGGTCCACCTCATTATTCAGCAGCTTGTAGAAACTTCTTCAGCAGCAACAAGTTGCAGTGATAGTTTTCTTCATCGGTCTCTGTCGCCACTGCAGAGGAGTTTTGGCCCACTCGTCTTCGTGGCATTGCTTCAGCTCATCTAGGTTTGCATCCACATTCTCTGAAGGTGCCACCACAGCGTTGCAGTCAGGTGGAGATCTGGACTCTGACTGGACCATCGCAGCAGTTTGATCCTTTACACTGGGCCTCATTCACAAACAGGGTGAATGCACAGATCTGTACAGAAATCAGTGATTCGTTGACTTTTCACACCTGAGTTAGTTTGTTTTCTATGAACATACTTAGAAATGCTTCTGATGGTGTTCATGAACAGATGATGAAGCTCAGGCTGAATGCTTGGTGCTGATGTTTATGGTTTCACTTTGTTTTAGTTTTGTAACACATTCACGTCCCACCAGCTGCAGCTTGTATTAGCGAGTCTCTCTCTCAGACATTGACCTCTGACCTCTCTCCCCTTTCCCTCATGTCCTTGCTGCTAACGACTATCCGATTGTTAAGTGATGACGCGACGAATCCTACTTCCGGGCCTAAAGTAGTCTGCGTTTAATATGGCTTTTGTGTTGTTAACATGTTTAATGTTTTGTATTTTCTTCTATTTGATCTCAAAAAGCTCCTAAAACAGTCAGTGATCACTGTTGACCTCCCTCGGCTTTTATTACCGCTAATCATTTATTTAAGCTCAGTTTTTAAAACCTTAGGATGTAACTGCAGCCCAGCCCATGCAGCAGTATATGAATGACTAACCTCGTATTGTGGATGGATTATCTCAGTTGTTCTCCTGGCTGAAGTTTGGTCCTTTTACAGCATCCTGCCATGCGATTACATTTGTTCCTGACCACCGAGAACACTCACGTTAACTTTTATCGAGTGGAAAACAAAGTTAGCTTGTTTATGTTATGCTAACATAGCTGTGTCGCTAGCGGTCACGTAGCACATCATTATATACCAGCTAGCCCAACTTCAGTAACCCTACAAACATCACTGCTGTTTAGTTTTCTGTCTTCATTTATGCTGGAAGTGATAGCAGAGCTGTACGTTTTAATTTGTTTCCAAAACCCCGCAGTCAGGACATGCTATATTGTAGTTAGATAGAAGCTAGCGAGCTAACTCCCTGCTAACTTCTAACTCCGTTAAATGTCATAAATTCCGTTTTCATGGATGCCTGGATGTTAAACTCAATTGTTACACCTGGTAGAGCAGAACGCTGATCATTTTATTAAAGATGAAAGACTTTAGACAGTTTTTCAACTCTCAGTAATGCCATAGTGATCGTTTGATATATGGACCTGCAGCGGAGTTTAGACCCAGACACGGCTAGTGACGTCAGACTGAACGACCGGATTGAGAAAGACATTGATGGGATACAAATGAATGTAGATGTTTGAGTAAAGTAGAGTTTCTAACATCCTTCTCAGCCCAGCATGGCGGTGTGTGACCCCGCCTCCAAGGATCCCTGTTTCCTCTCTCTCTCTCGCTTCCTCGCTCTCTCCACCTCAGGCAGTCCTCTGAAGCCAGACACTCGACCCCGCCTCCACTCCACCGCCACACTCCTTCAGCTGTAGATGCATCAGGTGTCTCAGCTCTGTGTGTGTGTGAGAGTGTGTGTGTTATCAAAGTGCACACAGCTGAATTTGTGTACATTCCCCACCAAAAACAGCGCTGTCCATGGTGCTGAAGTTCTACCCCTTTATGTAATATTTAATATTTCACAGTTTGGCTGCCACCGCGCAGGCTGCGAGATTCCTGCACAGTAGCCACAGTATGTTGGAAAGATCAGAGACCGAAACCTGAAGAGCTGGAAGAACTTTGGTTGCTGGTGGCTATTTTCTTTCTTTAGGTTGGAAGTTTTAGAACATCTGTGAGTTTATTACAGTTTTTTCTGAATGCTTAAACCCTAACTGTGATTCCTGTAGCACAATTTCTAAAACTATTCAGACTTATAGCAAAACCACTCACTGAGTTTGCAAAACTAAAAGCACAAAAACTGCTTTGCACTCAGTTTGCAATTTTGTAACACACACTTTGCAAAACTGTAGGCACAATTCACTGCACAACACCCAATTACCAAATTTCCAACACACTCCTAGCAAAAGTATACACATGTATGGCTATCATTAACACTAATTTGCCAACTGTCTGGCACACTTTCACATGTGAAAACTGTTTTAGATAATTAGTTCACTTTGCAATCAGCCTAAGCACTATAAACAGGCCACAGGTAAGCTGTCTATGTGGAGTACAATGGAAGGAGCAGTAAGAGTGAGAAGAGTGAGAATCAGAGGAGGCCGAGGGAGAGGACGTGGAGGTGAAGAAGTTGGAGGAAGAGGACGTGGAGGAGCAAGAAGAGGACGAGGAGGGGAAAGAGGAAGGGTAAGAAGAGTAAGAAACAGAATAACTGATGACATCAGAGCTACAATAGTGGACCATGTCATCAACCACGGGATGACCCTGAGGGAAGCTGGCCAACGTGTTCAGCCTAAACTGAGCCGCTACACTGTGGCAAGCATCATTAGGACATTTTGAAATGAGAATCGGTTAGTACTATGTAGCACTGCCATACTCTAATGAGAAACACAACAGTACCATACATGCAAAAATACTGAAATTGTTACTTTACAGAATTGCTAGACGTCCAGATGTTGGGGGCAGAGGCAGAATGTTCACTCCAGAGCAAGAGACCCATATAGTGAACATGGTGATTGCCAATAATGCAATAAGACTGCGTGAAATACAGCAGCGCATAATTGATAATGACACCATCTTTCAAAATTATACACAATGCAAGCATTTCTGCACTAAGTCATGTGCTTGCGCGCCACAGAATAAGAATGAAGCAAATTTACAGAGTTCCCTTCGAGAGAAACACAGAACGTGTAAAGCAACTGCGATATGACTATGTGCAGGTAAGCTAGTGTCATTGGTTCTGAATTTGGAAGTGCATACTGTAGTGCTGTGCATGGGCCTGATGTGTTGCATTTGTTTTGTCTTGTCCAGAGAGTGATGGAACTAGAAGCAGATGCAATGGGACATGAGCTACTTTTTGTAGATGAGGCCGGTTTTACAGTTTTTTACAGACGCTAGGACACATTTCTCAATACTTAGGTCACTTTTGCAAAACTCTTCACACAATCCTCCTAACTGACCGTCAGCTTGGCAAAGCAGTTCATTTCACATTCAAAATGCACTACAACTACCAAAACACTTCATCCAGGTCTCAAATAAACTCATTCTTCCAGAACACTAGCAAAGGTTGACAGCCGACAAACACACTTTGTCACTCACAAAACAATGACCTAAAAAACACTAACAACATGTAGCATTACACAGTGTTTTCTTGTGTAAAACAAGGACACATCTCTGTTTATAATTTCAATATATGTTACTGGAATGAATCAGACATCATGCAGAATTCGTTAATATTTGTTTATGTATATTTATTTTTTTGCACTAAGTTATCCCAAAATACAAGAATTTGTATACACACCATCCACTGATACACATACAATAGTAATGCTAATCTACTCGGTCTTCTCCATTTCTGGCTGGGTCCATGTTTACATCACAAAAAAACCTATTCAGCAGTTGTCTCCTTTTGTAATGAAATTGAAGGTGTAACACCTGTGTAGACAATGGGAATCAGCTGTGGCTGGTTAAACTGCATTTTTAGATTGGAAATATGTTTCAATAAAATATTGCTGTTGCATTTTGCTGTCTTTTCAAGTTTTGCATTGTGTTATTGTTTTGGCCATAAGTTTAACAGTTTTGAAAACAGTATGTAAGCACATGCAAAATGTCCTGTCCGTACAAAGATTTTTGGCAGTTGTTGTGTCTGAGTGAGAAGATAATTCATGAAATTTGAGAGATGTAGTCATTGAATGCATTTTGTGCCAAAACAATGATAACTGATCCTCAGTTTAGCCCACATAGACTTCTGTTGTGCTCACTGTGTGAGGAGTTTTGCAAACGTGACCTAAGTATTGAGAAATGTGTCCTAGCGTCTGTAAAAAACTGTAACCTCAGTAAAACCAGGATCAATGTCCCAGGATAACGTGGTGGTAACATAACCATGTGTGCAGCTATAAGCCAAAATGGTGTTGTTCACCATCATGCAACCATAGGCCCATACAACACTGCACACATTATTGCATTCCTGGACACCTTGCATGACATGCTCACTGTTCAGAGACCAGAGCAGACCCGATATGTCATCATATGGGACAATGTTGGTTTCCATAGGGCTGCTTTGGTCCGCAACTGGTTTACAGACCACCCATCCTTCATGGCACTCAACCTCCCTCCATACTCTCCATTCTTGAATCCCATCGAGGCCCTACCTGGTGCTGGAAAGTGTATGACCGTCATCCTCATCAACAGGTAGCCCTTTTACAGGCAATGGAGGAGGCATGTGGAGATATTGACCAGGCATCATGTCAGGCCTGGATACGGCATTCAAGGAGATATTTTCCCCGGTGCCTTGGACTGGAGGATATCGCATGCGATGTGGACGAAATTTTGTGGCCGGACCCAGAAAGACGACATGATGTAGGCTGATTGTCTTTTTGTTCCCTTTTTTTTGTGAAATTCCTATTTTGTGTTCTGACTTTGTCTTGGTTTTGATGAGTGTGAATAAACACCAATACTTGACGTTTGGATCCTTGTATGTTTACATGACACTATGACAAAGGTGTGACCTCAAATTGACATCTGTACACAGAGAAAGCAAAAGCCAGATGTGTTTTGTATTCATACCATCAGTGTGCAGTTGGCGCATTGTGTGCTTAGTAGATGATGGCTTGTGTGTACTGTTTGATACGAAAACACCATTTTTACAAAGGTGTGAAGGGTTAATCTAGCTGTGTTCGCTTTTGCAAGAGAACTACAATGTTTTGATAATTGGGTGACAGGTTTTTTTATTTGTGTGTAGAGTTTTGCAAAATTAGCCAATAGTTACAAAAAATGTGCTTAAGCAATCAGAAAAAACTGTAAGATAAATAGAATTCGGTGTTTGCAATCGTTACATTTTTATCATCGGGCATCACAATAAACTGACACAAGTGGAAAAATGTCCATATGAAGCCCAGAAAATAAGACATGCTTTTATTGGCCATAAATATCTATACATTTTGTGTTCTCATCATTTCATCGTGACACACTACAAGTGAAGATTTTCATCTTTTATTTTGTTGAAGTCTGAAATGTTGGGGTTAGAGTTCATGATGTGAAAAAATCAATAAAAGTGAATTGTAATAACTCACGAGATGATCTAAGCTGATTCATGACTCCAGGCTCAGTGTCTCTTTATCAGTCTGTGCATATTTGTACATTTGTCCCCAGCAACTCCACACAGTATAACTTTAATATCAAGACTAAAATAATCCGAGCTGCTTGTTTATTAGCTCAGTGAAAGAGTCTGAGAGTGAACATCAGCACTTCATCAAAGCCTGCAGGATTTTACGGCGGCATATACAGTTCATAAACATCACGGCGGAGGCTGCTCACCAGTAAAGACGTCACAGTTTAGGGCTGAGGATGGATTGCAGGCTCAGCTCAGACTCGTACTGAAGGTTAATGTTGAGCCGTTTTAAACAGGCATCCCTGAGACATCCAGAGATCTGCACGCCGTCTCTGCTATCTGAATGTGCACTGAAGTTACTCGTGTTAGGAAATGAGAGTCTTATCAGAAGTTAGGTTGAAGTCAGTACGTCTGAAGCAGCTCGAGGTTGAAGCCATTTTCTCTCTAGAAAGTCTTGAGCTTTAAATCTGGATCTGAAGGCTCCAGCAGCTGCACTGTGAGCGTTTTCAGAATTCGTGCTCCCTTTCAAAGGTCTGAAGGCTCGTTGGAGATGGAAGAGTAAACTGGTGCTCTTCTCTCGGGTCTCCTTCTGAGGGTGCTGCTTCATGTAAAGGCTTTCATGTCTGGAGCTGAGTGGAGCTTAATGATGTTCTGAAACAGGATGTATGGAGCGAGGGTTTGAGTGTAAAGTAAGGGGCAGCGCTCGGGCATATGATGGAGACTTGTCATTAACAAGGTCCCACCTTTACCAACACTCTCAGTCTTTCTGACTGACGGGAACAAAATTTCAAAATGTTTTCTTCAGTCTGACCTGAAGTTCACCGAGCTCAGATCAGCAGACGCTCTCTGTAGTTTTACAGTCAGAGGAGTCGCCCCCTGCTGGCCAGTGGAAGGAATACAGGTTTCCCTCTGTATATAAAACATGGATGAAGGTCTACAAGTGTCGGTGCCTCTCATGAATTACAGTTATTATTACTGTGGCAACAATGGCTTCAGACTTTATCATCCTGTTGGTGGAAATCTGGAAGTCCCCGTCAGTCTTCATGAGCAGGCTGTGGTGAGTGAGCAGGACATGAGTGATGGAAGCATGACAGTGGGAGTCTGTGGGGTGTGGGGTCTGCAGAGGTCCAGCTGGCAGTTCGGTGGCCTTCACTCCTTCGTCTTCGCCCTTGCTCGTCTTCCTCTCCGTCTCATCGGCTGTCTGTCACCGTCATTGTTTCGGTCTCGTTTGCATGAGTGTTTTTGATGCTGTTTGCATCTTGGTGATTCATTCTTCATTTGAAGGGCCAAAATAAAAATGTGTCTGCATCAGAAAAAGCTTCTTCTTTGTCAGCCGTGTTTAAATAAGCTTTTCCTCCTCTCTCTTCCAAAGTCATCGAAGCTTTAATATCATCACTCACACATTTGAACAAAGCATTATCCTGTGTCTTTGTGCTCTCAGTCATTTCAGGCAGATCTAAGTTAACTACAAAACACATCAAATGTGAACGTTAACCACAGACAGAGACGCTGACGTGCGAGCTGACCTCTCGTTGTGTGATTAGCTCGTTTATTCGGAGGGCGTCGACGGTCGTATTGGGACATTTCTCTCCAGGTTGTTCTGCAGATTGGAGCTCTGCTGTGCTCTGCATCAGCTCGTTTCTCCATTACCTCTAACGCCGAGCTCGGGGCTTGTTTGTGCTGCTTGCTGTCTCACATACTCGACCAAAACATTTCCAAAAGTTTTGCAGTAATTACTCTTAGACAGACAGCAGCTGCAAATAAGGCCAAAGTCGGTACAACTTGAAGGTTAATACACAACACTGCAAAGAAAAACTATCCCCAAACTAACGACCAGAACTCCTCCTAATGAACCTCCATCATTAACAAAACCAACCGCTCGACACCTCCTCCCCACCCTCAGCCACTGGCTCCATATCAGAGCTCATTCCTCACCGAGTCCACAATCATCACCGCAGTTTATCTGCTGCCGTTTTTATTTATCCAGCCTCCTCGCGTGCCATTGTTTACCCTGGAAGCGATGTCCTTGGACATTCATATGTCTCGGAAATGGATAATACCTGCCAAAATCTAATTTGCCCCCCTCCCCGACCTCCGTCCCACCCTCCCTCCCCTCTTTGTCAGACCTTGTAGGCAGATTCTTTTGAGCCCACAGATAATAAATATCCGATCCGTGCTGCTGCAGAAGAGATGGATTACAGAGATGGAGGGAAAAGCTGGGAACGTCCTGGAAAAATCAAACACACCGGGAGGAGGAAGACGCACAGAGTGACTGTGTGAAGTTTCTATTAATTATGAACTGAAACTTGAGGAATTGGTGAAGATCAATTTGAGCGTGCACGTGTGGAGGAGTTTTCTCTGTGGGTGAAGGCGGTTAAAGGTCCGTTAGCTGGACTTTAGGACAGACGTTGAAGAGCTCTTTGATGCTACAGATTTGCTTTCATCAGGTTTACGTATTCAGCAACCTGCACACCTGACGTAGCTTCCAGAACTGAAAAGTCTCTGGATTCTTTCCGATGACCACCTGGGGGTGAACATTTAAGAGGAGCAGACCGGGAAGAGGTCACTGAACTCTTTTTCTCAGTCTCTGTTTCCACGTCTCTGAACAGAGAGCAGGGCATGGTTTAGGGGCCGGGCTACCCCCCTGTTTGCCAGGTAGCTCCGCCCTTTACTCCGCTTCAGAACAGTGTGTGTGTGTGTGTGTGTGGCTTCCTGCATAATACAGGTGCGTGTTTACCAAACTTATTCACTGACCGTATCACAGGCCGTGATGCTCTTTTCTCATAATCACACATTTAAAGACAATCATTGTGCATTTATGTTGTTTATGCCTTAGGTCAGTCTGTCTGTCTTATTATCTCTCTCTCTCTCACACACACACACACACACACACACACACACACACACACACACACACACACACACACACACACACACAGTGATGGACTCTCTGAGTGTCTGGATGTCTTCCTGTTGCTGTTTGTTCTTCTTCATGAGCCGTTTTGTTTTCCTTCAACAGTTTTCCTTTTTTTAATAAAACATCTGAAGCCCTCGGTCACGTCTCACAGGGACGCTTTCTGGTTCTGAAAGGCAGAAACATTTTTCAACAGAAACGTGCAGTTTAACGTCCACCAGGTCTTCAGCAGCCTGTTAATGTCGGGGTAGAACACGGGTACGAGGCCTGTCCGGTAGGAGCTGAATAAAGTCAATCACAGTGATAAACGTGGAGACATTTCGTGTGGACGACAGCAGTAAACACAGCCGAGCGCAAACGCCTGGAGTGTTGGCACGCGGCTGAAAGTCGAAGCCGGGGACGTATGAGGGACGGCGACTTTTATCCCAGTGCAGGCATCTTCCTCCTTGATGTCTGACCCTGATCTCCAAGCTGCTGAAATATTCATGGTGCCTTCAGAAGATCTCCGGGCCTGTTTGGGCAGAAGCAGCTCTCCTGAGCAAACATCCAGATTTGGTTTATTCAGTTTTGCTGTTTCTGTGTCTCAGTCTCCTCTTAAATTTTCTTCACTGCTCTTCTCCTGCTGCGTGGCTGATGTTTCCCGGCGTCATCCTCCCACTGACGTCACGCTTCAAACAGAATTCGGGATGATTTGCGTACTCTTCCTCCCGTTTCATGTCGAGGCGGCGGCGGCATCGGGAGAGATGGCAGCTGAAAGAAGTTGTGTGAGGGAGTTTCACAGCCCGAGGCGGGGCAGGGCGAGGAGAGCGCCTTTCTATTTTGGTTGTTTCTTAAACACGAGTGTGTGTTGGCTCTTTCATGCTTTTGTTTCTTCTGTGTCTGGATCCAGGTAGTTTTGTTCCTGCTTCTTTCAAAGCAAGCTCCTCTTAAAAGTCAACCAATTCCACGTTACGAGCCAAAACATTTCTGTTTGTTCTGTTTAATGAGGCAGCCTGAGTGAGCCGCACCTGCACACGTGCACTTATTTATATTTGACAGTTCTGGAAGCACGAGAGCATCAAAGAGCCGAGCAGGCATCAGCCTGGACAGATTCCATCAGAGGAGGGGCAGGGGAGGAGCTGGGTTGCAGAGTGGCTTGCAGAAGGTGCACACTGTATGAGGTTCCCCAGTCCCCTGTGTAGACAGGTATCAGCTGACGTGGGCCCGTCTTCCTCCTGCTTTTACTTTGATGTTTCGTTCGGCACTTTTCACCAAAGCACGAGGCTCGCTAACCTCCAGTGGTGTGATTGAGTTTACACAAACAGATCTTTCTGTGATCTAAATGTTTAATTCAGTTCAAGCAATTAATTCCTTATTCATGGCGCACGCCTCATGTTTGCCTTTGTAAACGATGCTGCGTTGCGCTGCACAGAAACATGGTGCTGAAAGAATAAATGAGTCCAATTAGAACTAACTGCTGAATTAAACTGCACTCATTTTCACTCAACAGAGAGATGTTTTCAGTGTTAACCACAGAAAATGAAAGAAACTTGTCAAAAAGCTGGACTTTGTGCGTTTGCAGCTCTGTAGTTTGATTCTCCAACAGGATAACTCTGCATTATTCACAGTTCAGCCACACTTTGTCTCCTCAAGGAAGAGAACAGCTAAATCTGTGTGCTGAGTCCAGCCTTTATGAAGGAGAACCAGGGAGCGATCCCAGTGGAAGAGATCACACTCCTCAGCCTCGCGGGGTGCTGGAGAGGAGCGTCCGCCTGCTGCCCCGACCTCAGATTCAGGAGGAACACTGTGGTTTCTGTCCTGGTTGCTGAACTCCAGCTCTTCATCCTCTCTGGGATGTGTTGAAAGCATTTGACCGTATCAGGATCTCATGTCTGCTTCTTGCAGATGATGTAGTTCTGTTTAGTTCAGGTGGTTCCTCCGCCTCACCCTCAGAGGTGTGGGGCAGTGTGGGAATGAGAATCAGCACCTCTTAGTCTGAGACCATGGTCCTCAGCTTCTCCCAGGTTTCTTCTGCTGTTAATCTGTTTTATTATTTGGTTGTCGGGCTTTCCTGTCACACTCTGCAATGCTTTGTATTACTTGAAGAGTCCAATTCAAAGCTCCCTGTTTCCCCACCAGCCTGACCGCTGCCTGTGTCTGCATGTTTTATGGGTACATTAGCAGACCGATTGCATGTAAGTCCATCCACCAAGAAAACCATTGTTCAACCTTCTGTTGTGGAACTGCTGATAAAGCAAATTCAAACAGACTTGTTATAAATTAAGATCTAAGCAAAGGTTTGGAGCTTTGTCTCCCCAAAGCAGGGCTGTAGACTCGAAGCGAGAGAGGCTGATTCCTAACATTAGAGTCGGTATTAAACAG
The DNA here is from genome assembly GCF_900408965.1 of Simochromis diagramma. NCBI lineage: Eukaryota > Metazoa > Chordata > Actinopteri > Cichliformes > Cichlidae > Simochromis > Simochromis diagramma. Next base: position 700,796 of record NW_024387004.1, read on the forward strand.
GAAACTTTGAAAAACCTCGAGGAACCTCACAAAAAGCTCTGATGCAGAATCCACACTGACCTGATAACGTGCAAGTTTCTGTACTGGGACGCTCTGACAGCAGCTGCAGTGATGTTTGCCGGGACACAGTGACATTTCCTGCTTCACATGGCTGAGCGCCGCGCCCAGAAATCATATAGTGTTTGAAGAGACTTCTCAAGTAATCAGAATCACCGGCCGAGTCTCTAAATGTTCCAATCTGAAAGATCCTCACAGCTAAAAGCGTGATCCATGTTTGATGCTCTGTTTGGCCGTCAGCTGTCTGTGGTTGTCTGAACAGATGAGCAGACGTGAGCTTCTAATGAAGATGATTTTACTTCCACAGCATTTCTCTGTTTTTTTCAGTTAGTTGTCATCACTTCATACTTAACAAATTAAGCAGATGTTTCACTGAACTTACAACCTTCACAGGGATGGTGTGAGACTGTCTGTGCAGCCAAGGCAATGAAATATACAAGTTTCTGATTAGCCAATCAGACAGTCTGTTACTCAGATGGGACTGTCTGACATCACAAAACGCACATCTGATTAATGAACTGACCTGCAGTAGATGTAAAAAGTAAAGACTGCAAAGAGACGATGCAAACTGAGAGGAAAAACTGTAAAAATATAACAAAAGAGCACAAAGTCAGATCACAGAGAGAGCAGGCGAGGAAATCGTTTCTTTCATTTCCTCTGATCTTTAAAAGAACATAAAAGAGTCTCGAGTCGATTTTATTCAGTCGAATCGACAACGACTGTAATCAAGCCGTTTGTTCCTCACACACTGCTGAGAGCCTCTAATATCAGCCTGTTACATGCTATGAACCTGCTAAGCACTGGAAAAATGGGACTGGTCTCTTCGCTTTAGCTGTTTTACATTAGTCACATGTCAGAGTTAATCTCTATTAGGACATTCTTTCCTTGACTTTATAACGTGGTCCTGTGCTCATCCAGAATAATGCAGGTTTCAGATATTCCACTTGAAATTCAGGCCAATTTAGTGAAAGCATTAAAGCAGCTTTTAGAAAAAGGATTTTCACTTTGTTGGATTTGCATTCATTCTGAGAGGGAAGATTAGAGAAGCTGACACACGGCGGAAACACGCGGACGACATGAGGAAAGCAAATTAACAACAATCTGCGGCACTTTCTCCGCCGTCCATCAGAGCTCATTCAGGCTCCTGCGCCACGATATCGACACGGACTCATGATTGGATGAATCTGCCACATTTGTTCAGCTCCTTTGTTCCTAGAATCTCTACGACAGCGGTAAGGAGTGCAGCATTAGCCACAATAGCCCAGTTAGTGAGGAAAAAAATGAAGTTTAAATAAACCAGAAAGAGCAAAGCGTAGAGGCAGACCTGTTAGATCTGCAAGCCAGAGCAACGCTACACTAGAAGAGATTCAGGACCAAAAGCTGCAGCAGTCAACTAACCGTGTGAGTGGGTGCAGCAGTGACTGGGTGGAGGCCGGAGATGTCCACGGCTGTGTTCACCTGCTGCGAGAAGGATTCCTGAAACATCCTGTTCCTTCATGTTGAAGCTGGTTTGTTTATTGATGGTTTTAAGCCCCAAATCATGTAAATATCATAAACATAAAAAAAACACTTTTCCAACTTTTTGGCACAGAGGGCGTGAAGCCTTTCAGGACGCATCCTTTTCCATGTCTTTTAACAACTGCAGGTTTCCGTGTGCTCGCCTCGTTTCCATCGTCTCATCTGAAACAAACAATCTGAGATATGCTCTTCTGCTGCCTCTGGTTCCAGTACCTTTAACAGTGTGCCAAAGGGCCTCCCCAGAGTTTGGAGGCGGCAAGTTATCGCAGCTGTGTTTGTGATAATACAGTCATTATTCCTGATCATCACGTCGTAGTTGCTGCAGGACAGAAATGTAAAAGCACGCTGACAAAGGCAGCAGAGGTTTTCATGAGGAAGCAGCAGGCAACCTTCTGCAGAGACGCAGACTGTCATCATGCTGCAACGAGCAGTCTTCAGAAATTATACTGCAGGTGTTTGCGAGCCTGACTGACAGCGATGGCGGTCAGTCCAGCTCAGATGTCAGGTGACATCAGGCGACCTGTGTGAACCAATCACTGCTCGCTGCAAGTGCTTGCAAATACAATTCAATACAATCACAGGTAACCACCAGTTTCTCCTTGTGGCAAAATGTTGCCATCCCATTTTGACTCCAGTGTGATGGCGCCATCAGCTGCATCGCCAAAATAATAATATTAGCCAGGTCAGGCTGAAACGGAGAGAAATACATTTTCCTTCAGAGGTCACCTGTGGTTGTCTCCTGGTTCCCATCAGCTCAGCTCTCAGTCACTATTTTTCATATCCGCACTCGAATGTTAATAAATGGACAAGGGTTGATGTTTTAGGGTAAGTTCATCATATTCTGTAGCAAACACCACACACACACACACACACACACACACACACACACACACACACACACACACACACACACACACACACACACACACACACCTCTGCTCTGTGACATTAGAAACTGAAAGTAAAAACATGGCTTCTAGTTTTTGGTTTGTTGATAATCCTGCAGAGCAACGAGAAGAGAAAATGTTTTTTTATTAAAATATCTGAGTCATGACTGCTAAACTTTTCAAAGAGTCAGACGTTAGCTGAGCTGCAGCCAGTGTTCACACGTGGAGCTCACAGAGACGGGATAGTGTGGCCGAGGTGGACACTGAAGGTGTTTTCTGAGAGCCTGTGGTGGGCTGTCAAGAACCAGAGAAACGAGGAGATGGAGAAGCACAGACTGCAAAAACGCCCTCGACTGCTCAGCCTGATTAATAGCTGTAATATAAACCCTCATAAGACCTCAGCTGTACATGACGCCGACACACATAGCTCTACATAAAGAGGCTTTCACACACAGACACACAAAAGCATGAAAGCTCGCCTCGAAGGCAGCATTTCCCCACTTCTCCAGTCTTCTAACACATTTCCAGCCATCGCTGCCTCGTTGTTCCTCCTCATATTCAAACTGCTGCTGCAGTCAGACCGCCGTTTATCTGCTGCTGTACAGTGAAGCTGTGACAGTTCAAAGACTCGCGTTGCTTTGGAGCAGAACAAAACAAATGTTCTCCTGCAGGCCCCTGAGGTGTTTCCACTTCTACGTTTAACCTCTTTCACCTGTTCAGGTGCTGATACACACACGGGCCCTGGGGGTGAGCATCAGCCACAGAAGAGGAACAGAAGAAAGCGTGTTACATTTATTTGAAGCTCACTAACCGACCGGCTCGCTCTGTTTGATCCACGCTCGGAGACCTAAACGACGGCTGGATGCTCTGCAGTCGGCAGCAGAGCTCCTGAGGATGAACGCTGTTGGTCTTCTGATGATGTGAGACACTTTCGCTCATTTCATCTGGAACGAGTTTACTGTTCTCCAAACTCTGAAGTTAAACTCTGAAGTCTCTGATTTATATGGATTTGAATCAGTCAGGCTTTAGACACTGGAACAGCACAGCTGCTCCACGACACGACTCAGCAGGAGCTCTGAAACCTTCTGTAGTCAGTGTCCTGCTGCACTCGCCTGTCCTGTCGAGGAAGCAGCGAGAGTTTTAATGCTGATCGCTCACAAAAGAACAAAGTCAGCACCGTTACTGAGCAGAAAGGCAGAAACTCATAGATCGCAGGACAACACAGACTGAAAGGATCAGGCGACACAGACCCTTCACCGAGCAAGACACAGACACAGAGCAAGCTCACCCAGATATAGAAACAAATGAGGAAATGCTGTTACAAGCAGAGAAGCCAGAGCACATCATCAGTGCCCCCACCTGAAAAGAAGGGAAACAATGATGTCCAACCCCACCCTGATCCAGCTGCTTGTTGGAGCATGCTTCATAAGATCACACAGGACGTAACACAGAGAGCAGCGCTGATGGAAGCACACCAGCTTGTTTTATCCAGTAAAGATTCACTTCCCTCACAGCTTGAGGATAACACCACTGAAACCTCCGCCTGGATCTACCCCTCCACCCGAAACGCTCAAATGAAAAAGAAGTTTTAACCCAAAATGATCTGTAAGCTGTTCATGAGGTCATACATGAAAATCCAGCCGGCTCAGATTCAAGCCCTTCATAGTGAAAAAACTCAAACTCCTGACTCTCATAAAGACTTTATGATGAATGTAGAAAACCTCTGAAACATACCGGAGGCCTTTCCACACATAAGATCGTTCTACAAATCCCTGCACTACTCCTAATTCCCTCAGGCATGTTGCTCTGGATCTACTTTCTCTTGTTTCTTTTATGAACGAGGCAGTGGCGTCCTTGACAAACAAGCCAGCAGCTCTTAAAACATTTCTTATGTCTGCTCCTCACTTTAAACACACTACACACTGGCTCTACCTGCTACTCGTACCTGGGTTCAGTTACTTTGCAAAGAAATGAAAAAGCTGTAAAAATGGCATGCTCTTATTTCACTACACAATTTAAAGGGAGCGTTGGATTTACACACCTGCACGTCTGCCTTAATTCTAAAAATGTGTCGTGCATTTCTCTCCATCCTCAGCCTGTCTGTCACTTCTTGCAAAGGTTGTGCTGAGTGCCCACAATGTGCCAGTGTGAGCACATCAGTGCACCCACACACACACACACACACACACACACACAGACACACACACACATGCTGTATGAGGTGGAGGGAGCTTTCTTTCCTCTGTGATGGCCCTCGGATGTCACCTCATCACTGGAGGTCTGATCTGACAAAGATAGATGGACGTAAAGTGGCAGGCTGCATCTGTTTGTGCATGCTGGAAACTGTGTGTGTGTGTGTGTGTGTGTGTGTGTGTGTGTGTGTGTGTGTGTGTGTGTGTGTGTGTGTGTGTGTGTGTGTGTGCGCGTGTGCGTGTGGGAAACGGGTGCTGGGCGTTGGAGTCATGGGCTGAATAATGTCCCGTGCACGAGTGTGCGTGACGGCAGTGACAGATGGAGGCGGGGATCGCGGTGACCTTGTGCGATGATGGCTGTGAACCCGTCCTGACTGGTGTCGTTCTGTGTGACACTAACACAGACGAGTGGGCACACACATGGTGTGAAATGTCAGGAGGAAAAGCTCACCTCACGGCAAAATCCTTCACAGTGTCGTGGAAATATAATTAACAAAGTCTGCAGACACGGTCAGCGGTAGTCAACACCTTTATACTCATGCACAGAGAGAGGACCTTCAGCTGGTGCTCAGTGTCTAAAGATGAACAGCACAGCACTTCTGTAAATACAGGTCAGAACAAAAGGCACAGCTCATCTTTGAACCCCCACAGGGAGAGTTTGCAAGCTTTATCTCTCTCTCCTCCTCCTCAGTGTCACCTAAACACTGCTTCCTGCTTCTTCCCTCCTTCCTGAGAGCTACAGGACTTTGGAGTTGACGTAACGTCGCAGTGCATTATGGGAGCGTGGCACCATATTGGCAGGCCATGATTCAAAACAAACACACTAATTACTGCCGTAATTTATACGGGTCCACATTTCCCGTGGACAAACTCAGTGCGCCTTCATGCAGAAAGAAACGGCTCTGTTACCCACCACAGCACCAGACCCCCTCCTCCCCTCAGAGATCCACCTGCTCTCTGCATCACTGATCTAATGACCCCCCCCATCTTCACTCTATTATGCATGTTTTTATTATTTGTTTGTTTCCTTTCATTTACTGTTTTTATTCTTTTTTTCTTCATCATCTTTTTGTCATCATTATTTATTTGTCTGTCCATGTCTCCTCTCATTTCTGCATTGAATAGTCTCTCTCTCACACACACACACACAAACACACACACACACACACCTAATTTTGTTTAAATATAAAACGGACGAGATGCGAGCAACAGTCATTGACCGTGTCATCGTCCGTGGCATGACAAAGGCTGAAGCAGGACTCAGAGTCCGTCCAAACCTGAGTAGGGTCACCGCTGCCACCACTATCAGGGCATTCAGACAACACAACAGGTACTCGATTGCTTTCTTTGTCACAATACAGTTTTACAAACCTGTGAAAGTAGGCTATTGGTTTCAAATCAGTTGTGACTGTATTGTAACACATGTGACAACACATGTTTCTTTCTTTAGAGTTGAAAGAAAGCCACATAGAGGTGGGAGGGTTGCCATATTTAAAGAAACCCTCATTGTGGATACGGTTCGTGGGAACAACCTCATCAGACTCCAGGAGATCAGAGACAGAGTCATTGCCGATAATGTTAACTTTGAGAGCACTGTTGATGTCAGCTTGGCCACAATAGACCGAGTTCTCCGGCGCCAAAAGACGCGGATGAAACAGGTCTATAGGGTTCCCTTTGAGCGCCACTCTGCGCGACACAAAGACCTGCGTTACGAGTATGTGCAAGTAAGTATACATGTTCACAGTACAGTCAGTGGACATACTGTGTTGCTCAGTGGCCTACATTACTTCTGGACAATCCTGTGCTACCTGATTGACTGTTGTTCTGAACACCTGTGCACTTTCACATTGTCACAGAGGATATTACAGTTGGACGCAATGACTACCTCTTCCTGGATGAGGCTGGCTTCAACCTGCAGACACGAAGGCAAAGAGGCCGTAACATCATTGGCCAAAGAGCCATCACTGAGGTCCCTGGCCAACGGGGGGGGTAATATTACCCTTTGTGCGGCCATGGGTTCGGAGGGGCTTGTCCACCGGCATGCTGTCCTTGGGTCTTACAACACCCACCGTCTCCTCACCTTCCTAGAGGAGCTAAAAGACATTCTCCTGGACCGCCAACAACACCATCCTGGGCCCGCACATCACATTTATGTGATCATCTGGGACAATGTCCGCTTCCACAGAACAAACCAAATCAGAGAGTGTTCACCACCAACAGTGACCACTTTTTAAACGTCTGTCTGACACCCTACTCCCCTTTCCTGAACCCTATAGAGGAGTTCTTCTCATCGTGGAGATGGAAGGTTTATGACAGACACAAGAGAGAACCTCCTCAGGGCAATGGAGCTGGCCTGTGTTGACATCCCAGCGGAGGCCTTCCAAGGATGGATTCGCCATTCCAGGGAGTTTTTCCCGCGGTGCCTGGCAAGAGACAATATATCCTGCGATGTGGATGAGGTGATGTGGCCCGATGCAGCTCAGCGACATGATGCCGCACAGTGATTGTGGTGTGAATAACGTAAATAAAAAAACTTCACACCCTGACCATGTTTTCAGGAGTACTGTTGTGTGCAATAGATTCTGTTGTTGCATTGAGTTGTGTTACAGTAGTGTACGCACATGCAGGATTTTCTATAGATTTATACTCTTCATATGAAACTCACAAATCTAAACGCCTCTGCAGAGATCTACGACGATCCTGTGTGGTTTCTACAAATATGCACTGGCAGTTATGAAACAAAGAACCGTCTCACAAACTGAGCATTGTGTTTTCAATTGTTTTGCTGTAGTGTGTAATGATGTGTTTACATTTTTGAAAGCTTGGAGCTGCTCTTTTGGTGTGAAAGTTTGAGTTTTGCAGTGGGAAGGTGTGGTTGTGTTTATGGAGCTTTAGAAAAGGGTGTTGTGTTTAGACATTGGGGAACACTTTTGTGAAATGTGTTTTAGCATTTGAGAAAAATCTCTTCCCCCGAGCAGCATATTAACAGGAAGAGAGCCAAATGGAGTCTACCTTATCACTAAGGCCGTAATAAAAAGGTGGTGTGGTGTCCTCCAACAGCTCCAATGAACTCTAATTATTCCAGTTAATCATCACTGATGATGAAAAATGAAACGTATAAGAGCAAAAGCAGAAAAACACTCAGTTTCAAACAGGATTAGTGATTATTAATGTTCAGCTTCAAAGTGAGGGAGCTATCATACTAACTATACAGTCATCTAATTGATGCTCATTAGCAGTCATGGTTGCAGGTGAAGTACTTATTACAGGACGGTACATTGTCACGTCATGTATCTCTCCAGCTTTAATGGACTGTATTTAAGACAGAAATAATAAGATTAGCTGAAATGAGCCTCAGACTCGGGCTGTATCTGCCAAATTGGCTTCCTTCCTGACCCTCCATCAGCTAACTGGGGCTTTCAAAAGGGAATGTAATTAATAGGCAGCACTACAGCACATTTGTCCTCCTTCATGTGATTATCTGTCAGGAAAGATGAGCCGTCGATGTAAGGTCTCTGCGCTGATACACTGGCTAATTGTTTGTGAGGACACCCTGGACCTGCTGACAATTCAGCACTATTTTTGAAACGGTAAGAACAAATGAGGGCTGATGCTAGCTCGGCTTCACCCAGCTGGTGCAGCTCGATGGGAATCGTGCATTTTTACTCAGACTGTTTAAAACACGCTGGGTCTGCAGACAGACTCGTGCCCACACTCTGAAACCTGACACGGACTCCGCTTTTCTGCAGTTCGTCACGTGTCCAGCAAAGGTGAACTGTTTGTGCTGTTAGAACCTTTGATGACATCATCTGACCAATCATATGGCTGCTTTCAGGTTACTAAAGGGAAAGTTCCAGAAACTGGTGTCGCTGCGTTGGCTGCGAGTGCCGAGGGACGCAGCGCAGTCTGCAGTTTCATCGTTAAGATAATGAAGAGCAGTTTTACTTTCATGTCCGCGTGCCCACCTCAAAGGTGAGCGACACACAGAAGTCGAGCGTCTGAGATGTGCTCAGCTGTACGCTCAGTGTCATCCTCCCTGTGCTGACGGAGCTGATGGTCAGCTTTAAATTATAAATCTCTGTAATGCTCTGCTAGCTCCTTAGCAGGCTGGGCTCTCTTTCATCACAATAACTGTCCTTGAAATATATTTTTTATTCATCTTTTGTGTTTTGCAAATAAATAAGAAGAAAGGAAAGAAAGGAGCAGCAGACGTGTCAGTCTCACTCAGGCTGATATCTTTTTAAGGCAGCGTGAACTGTTGTATAATGAAACTCTGGAAGATGGACTGCTGAGCCCGAGGCCAGTCACACAGCACTGATGGAGCGAGGTGAGCTACAGCCATTGTTGGGCCAAGTGAAGCGAACGCCTCGAGGGAAACTGCACCTCTCCAACTGTAGGGGAGGTTTAAGAAGCAATACGAAGTGGCCCTGCAGCCCTGTGATTAATCAGTATGATTTCTGGGGACTGCAGAGGAATCAGCAGCTGACAGGCCTCTTTCTCTGCCTGACAGGATAAAAAGCAGAGGAGCACCCAGAGTAACAGTGGAGGTGCAGGAGGGTCTGAAAGCTCAGACAGGCTTCATCTTCCAGTCAGGCTAATAAGTTTTAATGACTCGCTGCACATCAGCAGATAACGGGTTCATCAACGAGGCCTTCGTGGCAGATGAAGGCAATGAACATGCTGCTCATTGCACACATAATAAAGAGTAAAGACCAGCCAGCCCGCCTGCTCTGGATGCCATTACATGGCTGCTGTCAGGTCTGCTGTGATGGATGCGGCCTAAACTATGAACGCAGACCAACAGGAACTCCAGCTTTATTAATTTATCCAAAGCTGAAATGTGAAGGTCGTGATCATTTCCAAAAAAGCAACCCAACAGTGCAGAGAGAGGCAGAATCTGCAGCACAAACAGTTTGAACAGGTTAAATTTGTGATGCAGGCTCAAAGAAGCAACTGTCTGTGATGACACTCAAAGATCTGACTGTAGTTACTATTATGCATCCCACGAAATCACTGAAGGCATTCCTGCAGAGAATAAAAGGCTGCACTAAAAGGTCACATGTAAGGCCAAAAAGGACAAGGGGAGACAGCAACATACTCTATATGCACTGAAGGGTAATCAGGGAAGCTGGAGAGAACAACACACAGCTGGACTAAATCACAGACGATGACACAAGCCAAGCTCAGAGAACTACTAGCTATCAAAATAAAACAGGAAGTGAGAAACTAAACAGAGAAAACAGACACGAAAGAACTTAATGCAGCAGATACAAGAGGAGGGGAGACAAACAAACCCAGAATCAAATGTGTTTTTCATTAAATATTTCAATAAATGGACCCAGAAATGTTGCAGCAAGCTAAAAAAAAAAAAAGTTGCTTCTAAAAATTCACATTTCTCATCATCGGGAAAAAATTCCAGTCTCTTACTATCAGTGTGAGGCTGTGGTGATGCTGTGTCCACAGTCCTGTCGGTGGGCGGTGGTTTTGTACCTGCTGATTGTAGTTTGGTGTGAAGTGTTTCTATAAGACTGAGGAGTCAGGGTTAAAAGCTACGCAGCACACTGGATGGAATAACACCGCACGCTTTACCTGACGGTGATCTGAGCGGCAGTAACAGCATAAACTGAGATATGCATTTCCTTATGTGTGTGCAGTGCAACGCTGCAGACACTTTATCCACTCCGTCCACTCGAACTTTATTTCTCCTGTTCAGTATGCGAGGTAAGCTCTGGATCACATGATCATATCGCTGTAATCCTGTTCTGGCATTTGATCGCTTCTTTCAATCTGAGCTCCCTGTGCAGATTTCAGCCCGAGGGCGAGACTGTAGATTATTCTCACGAGTTTCAGTCAGATTTTTATAAGGTGTGAAAGTGGCCACTTCACACTGCATCGAAGGTGCCAGAGGTCAATGAAAATGTCTTTGGTCTATGTTTTATTCAAAGATTCTGTGACAGGAAGAGACGACGAAGGGAAAGGTCAGAGAAGCGCTCGGGTTCTGCTGAGTGACACGAAGAAATGGAGTCAGAGACGCAGCGTGACGGCAAGAGAGACAAAGAATGAGGCAGAGGGAGAGATTGGCTTTAGACGAGTCAAAATGGAGTAAAATGGAGACAAAGGGTGAAGGCAAGAGTGGCAGACCATTCCCAAAGTGTCAGAGCGAGAGTCGAGTCCCCGAACACAAAGAGAGAGGGCTGGAAACAGGACAGGACTATCAAGCTCTGACGCTGTTCACTGAGAGCCGTCTAAAGGCCAAAGGGAGAGATCTTTACATGCTGCCAGTGACCTGCGTAACCCCCGAGTTCGTCCATGACAGGTATATCTCCGTCCCGTGGACCCTTAAAACTTTAAAAAGTCAACTTTGTGGCTGTTTGGAGAAACTCTGACAGTCATACGCGATCAGTGTCGTGGGCGACATCAACACTCTGAAAGGCTCAAAAATCAATCAGCAGAAAGCAGCAGAATGACAGCGGCTCAATAAAAGGCTGCAGCGGCTCGCTCGCCTCCACACGCAGTCACACGCATTTAAGAAACAGGTCATAGGTTCAGAGTGAGCGCTCTGCTACCAGCTGACTGCAAAGATAGCCGCGAGCGCATCTGTTCGTTCAGCTTATTTGATCTCTGAGGCTCGTCTGAGTAATAAAGACCGATCTGGCATTCAGCCACGCAGCTCGCAGGGCTGGTGCACGCTCGGCTGATTGGACCTAACGAAGGTGGACAACTGAACTGAGTCACTGGTGCGGTGAGCTTCACAGACGAGCGGAGATTCGTGTCATTTCCATGGAAGCAGAGTCACAGACCTGAGACTCAGTTTGGAGGTCAGATTGTCAAAGAAGCAACAATCAGCACGAGATTGACGGGTCAGTGGAAGCTGCTGCTGTCAGTCAGGTGCTGGGGTTTCTTCAAAGCCACAGGTGCGTCTCAGTCACAGGTCTTCTTGGATGTCTTTATGTGACAGTGAGAGTCCATCTTCAAGTTACTGTCCTTCAGTGTGCAGGTTTTTGGGGGGTTTTGGAGCCCAACTCTGAAATTAGCATTGCCCCGTTTCCCGTAATACATCGCCGACACAGTCGTGGGTTTGGCAGTGGCACAAATGGTGATTAATTCCTGATGATCAGAGTTTGCTGGCTTCTGCTCGTCCTCCCACCTTTTCACCAAAAATGTCCTCAAAGACGGACTTTGTCACGGTCCTCGGGTTCTGTGCTGTCATGACTTCATTCTTATCAGCCGGAGTTTTTGGAGGCTCTTCTTCCTGATAATTATTGTCTTGGAGTTTCCTCCATTAGAGTTAGAAACACAGTGTGTGTGTGTGTGTGTGTGTGTGTCTAGGTCAGCTTCCCCTTCAGACTCATTAGGTTAGTTACCCTCAGCTGTGTTGTCACCGGTTGTGTCTCCTGTTCAGCTGCTGTTCTGCATGTTTGAACGAGTTCAGCATTAAAGCTGTTTCACTCCTGGTCTCCGGGATCCTGCATGGGTCCACATCCTGACAGGGACACAGCTGATCCTTAACCAGCGTCAGCATTCCAGGAGGAATTCTGTAAAGATCTGCACATTTTCCAGGTTGATGGTGCTCCCTATCTTAAGGAAAAAGTGATAACTAAGGTGACGAGGAAGATCTGCAGATCTTAATCCCATCAAGAATCCGTACCTATCAGTCCTTGGAAAGTAGGACCACAAACTGTTATCACCTAGGAGCACTGATAAGACAGGAATGGATCTCCATCAATCAGGACTTTGCCCAAAAACTGATGTCCGGCAAATCCGAGAGAACTGCAGAGACCATGCAGTTAAATATGTTTCCAACAGTGACCGTGTCATGGAGTCTCCAGGAGTCTGGGAAGCTTCAGGTCATTGCATGTGAGCTGCTGCTCCCAGCTTTTCTTCTTTCAAAGTGCAGGGTTCCTGTTGTGGAGTTTATTTTAATCCAAACCTCCATAAAAACACTTCATTCAGTTTTAATGCCGAATCGAACCAGAGAGAGAAAAACTATTTAAAATAAAAGGAATCAGCGAACAGGTGAAGCTGAAGTAGCCACGGTGATTGACATTCCTGTGACAGATCCACAAAGGACTCCTGACTGCCTACACCCACATGATCACATGTTTCCTGTTCCCATGTCCGCCCCAGTATATGTACCCACCGTCTTCTCCAGTTTCCTGTCATGTTGTCAGATCGCTCGTCTCTGATGTTTTTGTCTCCGTTGGATGAAAGCGCTGGACTCTTTCTGCCTGTCGGGTTTCTCCTCCTTCCTGTTTCCATCAGACACACCCAGGATGTGATTCCCGGTGCGTCCCACGGTGCATCCAAGCAAACACGGCGGGATGTGTTCTCAGACGTAAAACCATCCATCACATATGAGCAGGTGATGAGAAGCCCTCAGCATCGTGTATCTCGTATGTCTGCAGTGAGGTCTGCGCTGACACAACGCCTCCTCAGAAGCTCTTTGACCTCGTCCTGAACCTCCTCTGGTGTCTGTTAATCAAATATGCTGATTCCCCTGAACAAACAGATCAATTATAGTTTGAATAGATTGATTGTTCATTAGAGCTGCTGTTTATCTGCAGCTCCTGTTGTCCTCTCAGTCCAGCCTTGGAGGAGGGTGGAGGGCAACAAACAGTTAGCTGTGAAGAAACCCCAGAAACACTCACAGAAGGAAGGTTTAGTGAACAAAGAGCCACAGGTGGACTGACGGTGTGCACAGAGAGATCATAAACCCATGAAGTGTTTCAGTGAGGCTTTTTTCCATCAGGCAACCTCTGACCTCCAACACACACTCCATTGTGTGTCATTGTGTGTCATGCATTCCCACTGGATCTTAATTACACCAACACAAAACAACAAAAAAGCAGAAATCATTAGTTTGGGTTGATTGTGCGCTGCTCCGCTGGTAATGCCTTAGGCCTCCAGTAGGGGGCGCTATGAAGTGAAATATCTTCATTGTAACCTCCATGCAGTCAGACCCAAAGACGATTATACTTGATTTACCAATAATTTCAGTCAGTTAGGCAGCCATTGCACGAATAGCATCATAGCAGCACAATAATTACTAATCCAGGCAAACTTCTCCCAGACCAGAGGGGGCGCTCCAGTTTTTTCAGCAGAGAAAAACTGCTGTTTGCTGTCTGCTGCTCCTGTGTACGCTGAAGGTCATTCTCCGAAGAACTCAGCAGAACCACAGAATTGTCCAGAGGTTCCTCACCTGGCTACACCTGCAGGTCTGTCCATGAATATGACCAGCAGGACCAGAGACATGCACCAGCTTATTCTGGTTTCAGCATGGATCTGTATGTTGGCTCTACAGCAGGACACAAGGACAGACCAGCTGGTATGGTATCTATGTTTTATACCAGTCATCTGCATCTCCTGACCAATTACTTATGTAACCGGGGCAGGTCTGGTCTTATTATGGATTCTACATAACAGGATCTGCATAAGAACAGTGGAAGGAGAAACAGTCTGAAGTGCTTCCAGATTAAAAGTTGCTGCAGAGTTTGCTGCTTCTCTCTGGCTGCACATCTGAATCTGAGACATAAATAGTCAGAAGTCAGTTTTAGAACCAGAGGAGGAAAGCGAGGACGAGAAGTGGATAGAAAAACGATGAAATGGAGGAGAGATGGAGAGATCAAAGTGGATACAGTAACAGGAGGAGAGGCTGGGGATGGGTTAAGCAGAGGGCTGATAAATCTGCGGGGCTTAATTATTGTCTTCTTCACACATTGCTTTCTCTCACACATTATTCTATCCATCACGAGGACGGTACACAGCCGGGAGGATTACACAGTCGTTTCTCCTCGCCTCGTTCAGAACCTTCAGAGCTGTGGGGCTATAAATACCACCGAGCTGCTGCCTGTTCCAGTTTCCCTCTGCCCAGTTTGTAACATAAGATAAAACAGCATTAATTATTGATGATTCAATAATTAATCAGCACAAGATGAAGAAATGCTTTCTTCTCTGAGATTCCATCACCTGACAAACGTGCATGCACGGACTGCAGCTCTGCTGTTGTTCGTGGTTAAAGGCAGCTTCCATTGGCCGATTCATGTTAGGGTAAGAACGCCTGCGTTACCCCCACCTCAGCATCTTTTTTATTCTCTCCACTCATTTGTATTAAAAAGCTTTCTGCTTTGAGACCCTCGGGCGCGGCTCTGAGCGCGCCTCTCGATAGCAGCATGTGGCTCAGACAGAAAACACACTCCATCTCAATATTCCCCGTTTACCCCGACTTTATCTTCATTACTCGCCGCAGTGTGGCTACACTGATAAGATGCACGAACGAGATACACGGAAACAATTCTGCGACAAGATACTCTGCAGTGTGTTTTCACTGCGATGGAGCCGTGATTAGACCCTCTGTGTGCGTTTACGGCTTATTTTTCTCTCTGTGCTCGAGAACAATGAAAAGTCAGCGACTGTGCTCCAGACTCATGAAAGGGCCCCGACACTCCTGCTGAGGAACGATGCCCCCAGACTGGTAGAGACACAAAGTCATGTCGTTTGGAGTCGATGACATGTATTTTCCCGCTCGGCGTGTCTGTTTATAACCAGACTGGATCTCCTCGTGTCTGTCTGCAGCTGTTTGTGTCTCTTTGCTTCTATTCGTGGCTGTTTTGTGTGTCGTTTTGAGTATTTTGCTTCCAGCTTTTGTCTTTTTGCACTTCTTTGTGTCTTTTTTGTTGTTTTGCATCTAGTTTGAGTTGGTGTGTTTCAGTTTGGTTCTCGTGTCTTCCGTCACTTATCCAGATCAGAATTGTTGGGGGAGCAGTTTAAGCAAAGATGCTTCAGATTGTCCTGTAAGTGTCCTCGGTCTCCTTTCAGCTGGAAACGCCTGCCTCGGATTCATCCAGAAGAACTCCCGCTCCTCTGCTGTCTGCTGTGAGGTCCTCCTGAATGACTCAGCTGAGCACAGACAGAGGAAGCTCATTTCTGCTGCCAGTATCCACAACCTCATTCTTCAGGTCACGACTCACAGCTCGTGGTCACGCCGAGGCTACGAATGTAGATGAACTGATCCATCTATCTCCCCCTCTCATGAACCAGACATCCTTGATCTTGCAGTTCCTCCCCAAATCCGAGTGTCCATCCCTTTCTGTGATCCACGCCTTCACTCTTCAGTGAAAACAGCAGACTACAAATAATAAAAGATGTGATTCCCCCGACTCTCAGGTGTCTGAGCTCGTACCTCAATGGCTCCATTAGCCATCCACTCTGACTTGAAGTGAAACTGTGCAGTATTTCTCTCTGAAGATAAATCAGCAGCTCTGTGAGGCTCTGTTCAGTCATCAAAAACAGGGTTTGAACTGGGGATAGTGACTATGAAATTCATCCTGAAGCACAAAGGTGGAGCTGTTACGGCGGAGCTCAGGTCGTCAGGGTTCATCGTCTGGAAACCACAAATGTGCAAAAACAGGCCTCCTGTGAGGTTTTTCTTCTTCTTTCTTTCTTTCCTCCAAAGTTCAAACACATTTTACGTTTACCTTCAGAAGCAGCTCGGTCACTGACACGCTCGACTGCATTAAAACATCAGACTGCGATCTTCTCGAGACACATTCAGTAAGCCCGCGGGACTCCTGCGGGGAGCCCATATGTGCACTGCAGTCGATGAGCATCCACGTCTGAAAAGAAGCTTAAACTTCCTGTGGCAGCACTGCCTCTGCAAAGAGCTCCACAGACATGCAAACAAACAGGAACCGTCTCTGAGAGCATCTGTGGGGATGCTCCTGTTGGCTGCATGTGTGGGTGTGCATAAACATGAGGGTGATTCTTCTTTATATTAGCACATCACGAAGTGCAGAGCTACGAGGCATGAAGCGCAGGGAAAATGTGCTAGGATGAGAAGACGAGGGAGAGAGCTGTGAGGGGGAGGGCTCCTCTGAGGAGAATCTGATTATGGAGAAAATAAAGGAACGAGGAGCAGGGACACAGCGAGGGGAAGGAAGGGGGTGAGGGAGGAAATGACTGTAAGTGGACAAGACAGGGGAGGAGGCAGCAGAGGAGAGAGGGTGATCTGAATAGAATGAAGCAGGTGATGAGAAGAGGAGGAGGAGGAAGAAAAAGTTCAAGGAGATAAAAGTGCAGAGGCGCCGAGGGTGTTTCGGGACAAAGGACTCGCATGCAGACATCAGAGGCAGGATTACCAAAGAGCTCGTAAAACTTATATAACACCCAGAAAAGAGACTTTTTGTTTTTGAAGAAACGCGAGGAGAAAGAGGAGCCCAAAGAATCGCAGCAAAGCATTAAAAATCACAACAGTGATAAATACAGGGCCAGGATGATTACAGCTTTAATCAGCAACTCCAACACGATGACTCGCTTAATGCACATCATCACTAAACTGCTGCAAAACCTCAAAACGCTGACTTTGACTCATTTAATTACATCTAAAACATTCATGTCATTTTTGTGCACAAGCACAATGTAAAATGTTGCATTCAATGACATCTAGTCAAATGAAATGTGCTAAACATTCAGCACATTTGCTTCATATACTTTGATTTCATATGTTTGTATCTAACACAGAATTATTGATCGTGTCTGTCGAGAGGGAAGAATCAGGGACAGGGACAGCATGTCTTTCCTATACTGGCTCCATGTTAAATCCAGTTAAACCAGTTTAAAATCCTGCTCCTCTCATCATAGTGGCGTTCCTACTATCACAGTAGTGTGTCGAGCACAACATGGGTACTTTGATCAGAACCAAGACGATGAAAAGAGAAGCAGCAACCTCCAGGACTGAAAGCGAAGCCTGCAGTCCGTCAGTGTCCCCCAGAAGCAGTGCGTCGCTCATGGTCAAACAAACTGCTTTAGGCTCTATGGATAATTTGCTCCTTTAATAACAACTTTAAGAGGGGAAGAATGCTTTTAAAACTCATCATTATTAGGGGCGTGGCCTCTCTGACTGACCGTGCTAGCTGCTAGCTGTCTGCTAGCTTCTGGACCGTGTTTGTGCTGTTGGAGCCTTTTGGAGTATTTTGATGACATCACGTGACCAATAGCATGGCTGCTGTGAGGTCACTGTACTAACAGAGTGTCTGCATGATAGTCGACAGATGCAGAGTGATAACTTACAGCTTACAGTTGGTGAAGCTGCTCTTGGGGAAACAGACTCCAGAGTCGAGGGCCAGGCTGGGAGCCCTGACTGAGTCATACCTGCACAGAAACTCAGAAGAAGGTGTGCTCGTCTCATTAGTGATCAACGGAGACCAGAGCAGTGAGAGAGCAAAGCTGCTAACAGAGGCACGAGCAGCAGAGCCAGAAGCTCCTGAGGCGACGTCTGCTACTCGTATTTGCTGAGAGTCACACAGAGGCGAGGACAGCAGGTGGAGCTGCATATCGGAGACCGCAGGTAATCATCCATCTTCGTTATGGGCTTTTCATACCTCTTTATGGACATTTTGCTTCTCTTTCTGTGGCGTTTGGCTATCTATCTATCTGCACATCTATCTGCTGAGAGATTTTGGCTGTGAAAAGAGCCATTTACCACCTGGCCGAATAAAACGGGGGAAAAGCCAGATCAAAGCTCACAGTCAGTTCTTTGCTCTTTGCACACGTATAAACTGCCGAGCAGCCGAATTGGACCGAGCCGCCGGATCATTAATGACCTCGTGCTGTTCGTCCCCTCCTCACGTTTACTGCACACCGGCGAGAAAACCCTGCACGCTCATCAAAGACGTCTCTTTGCCGGAGTCCCCTCGCCATCTGCCAACAAGAAAACAAAGCCGGAGGAGTGACAGAAGAAGCATCCCCAAACTGGAAGGGAGGCCTTAAGATTAGAAGATGGTGGCGGTAAGGATGGGAGGAAACTCTGTTTGTGAGATAAGCGTAGGACACGGTGAGTCAAAGACGCGACACGGGACTCCCCCGGACGGCCGAGGGGCTCCTGTGACCGTTTGATGGGGACAAATTAGACCTCAGCAGACTTCAAAGGCGCCTTATTAGCTGCTTTTGTTATGTGGAGCATCAGCTAAAGCGAGAAGAGGTCTGCGGGCAAATCTGCTCACATGGTAATTATTGTGTTAGATAATGCAGTGACATCAAAGCCCGTCGACCAAAATACACACGGTGCCGATAGAGAGGGTTCGCTTAGGAAAACACACATTCGCTCATGTTTCACAGCTCAGCTAAAGCTCCGCTTTGGCTGATTGTGGCTCGTTTATGGCAAATGTGGCTTTTGGAAAGATGTCTGAGTGAGACAGCCAGTGAAATCAAACTGAGGAGAGCTTATTCAGACTTTTTAAAGTGAAGTGAAGCAGTCATGTGAATAAGTGCATGTAGGATGATGGCTGCGACTGTTAGACGTGGACCTCTGCATCTGGGTGATCGAAATGTCTTTAACTCTGTAAAAGTTCAGCACAAGCTACGATCTCAGTAGTTGACCAAACAGTGAAAACACTGCTTAGAAATATGGACTTAAAATAAATCAACAGAACTGAATTGAAAGAAAGAGTGAGACAGTCGATATCAGGATGTCAACACGTGACTTTTGATGAAGACAGAGTTTGTTTCATTCTATTTAATATGTATAATTTATGCTCTGAGGTAACATCAATCAGGAGACCCCTATAAACAAGCATTTAGCAACAGTGGGGAGGAAAAACTCCCTTTTAAGAGGAAGAAATTTCCAGCAGGACCAGGCTCAGGGAGGGGTGAGGGGGGTGAGGGGGGGGAAGACGGGATAAAGACTCCAGGGTGTTATTCTTGGAAGATAAAGCAAGATAATATTCAACATTCAAACCTACAAGTTACTGTAAGTTAAAGACAGTCACTGAGAAAAACCACACGAATCAAACGATACTATGAGAAACATTTGGCAACGGTGGGAAGAACGAACTCCTTTAAACAGGAAGAGGTGTCCAGCCTGGGGAACTCATGTTTGAAACAATAAAAGCACAACAAAATAGGAAAAACAGGTTTTGCAAAGACAGGTGTCTAGTTCCCCGTCGTTTCCCTACAAAAGTTCCCTTTAGGTGAAATCATCAGCAACCCTAACGTGAAGCTTGTATAGGCCCCAGTTTTTTGGTGCAACAGGACAAAAAAGCTTGAAGTCTCTGAGGTCTAAGACTAATCCAAACTTTAACTCTGGGCAATCAGAATCTCTCATTTCTGTTTTTGTTCAGTTGTTCCCCAAAGCCTCGGCATTCAGGGAACAAAGGAGATGACCCCCGAGCCTCTCAATCATCTTCTCGGACATGTGCAGACAGCTTTCAGGCCTGATATTTTTAGCTCTCTCCCTGGACATCGTGCCCTTGAAATCAGCCAAATACATGTCAGCATTTGATCACACCTCACAGAGGGACCTACAGTCTGTGCGTGCTTTCAGGCTTCACAGCAGCTCACAAGCGACGGTGACTTTGAGGTATTTTTGGCATAAAGAAGTATGAAGAGCAAAGACATGCATACAGGAAGTAAGACGTGGCGGCAACAGTGAGCTTTTACTCAGGAGAGCTGGGTTTGAGTCAACATGTATAACTTGTGCAGAACAGTTGATGAATGGTTGTTGCCCAGGAGCTCCTGCCAAAAAATACTCAAGGTTAAAGTGCCGAGTGAGGGGCGAGAGGCGAGGCCGTTTCAAAGTGTTTCTGCTGGTTGAAAACATCAGCTCAGACCAAGCGACCCCAGCTCCATCATTAACTGTTTATCAGCCATCAGCAAAAATATGACAGAAAAGTTTTTCTGAGAACAGACACAAACTTTTTTTGGCTAAGCAGGAAGTGGAAGTGACAAGCGCTGCAGTAGCTGATTTTCAAGCGCCTTTACTTGATTTTTTACTTGAGCTCTTAATGGGTTAGGACCAGACTGCCTGCTGACACTGAAGCATGCTGATGTCGCCTCAGGTCGTCTGCCGTCCATCTGTTTGAGAGGAGAAACAAGAGCGTTTAGTGTGCTGCGTTTTTAAAAGGACTCACCGGAGACGTCTGCTCAGGAGTTGGATTTAAAAGCTTACATGATGTAAAATCTGTCTTTTACATCATTTCCTGAGGGATTAATAAAATATTCTGATTCTGAATGTTGAACTAAAGCAGCCGACGGCTTTTGTTGCTTCATGGATGCAGCAAAAGCCGTTTGTGGGCTCAGGATCAGCTCAGCTCTTCATCGCTGTGTTCATGTCTGCTGGCTGCAGAGCCAGCCTCCTGTTGAGCAAAACAATCCTTCTTAGCTGATACTGGGCCTTCTCTGAAAGCTCCTCCCCTTTTTCAGACAGCTTTTCCTGATTAGCTGTTCCCTGAAAATCTGAAAAGGTTTCTTTGACATTGACCACACTGTTAAAGCACGCTGTGCAAAGAGAAAAGAAGACAAGAGGAGCTAAAGGTGAAGCTCAAGGAGGCTGTAAGCTGGCTGAAATAAACAGGCCGGGGTAAATGGGGCGTGCTGAGGTGGAGGGCTGATCAGCAGGCAGGATGATGCACGCAGCACAAAGTCAGTGAAATATGAATTCTGTGAACGAGACAAACTAAAAATATTAAACAGCCACCCACTCACAGCTCATCACAGCACTCAAATGTTTCAGATCCACGTCGAACTTTCTGTCCGGCAGCTTTGCGGTGAATATTAAACATTTCACAGATTTTATTTTGAGTCATCAGAGGCTCCGCTGGGCACCGAAATACGTCATCAGCTTTGGAAAGAGCTTCATTTTTAATCTGTGGCTGCAACAACACGTCACAGCTGCACGGTTTCTCAGCTAATCATCGTCACTGAACGCTGAGCGTCTACAGAGTGTCCTCGTTTCTGTTCATTTCAAAATGGTTTGAATGAAATATTTTCACTGTAATAATTCTGTCTGTTTAGCACTTTGGCTGCTCTGCTGTTCTAGAGTTCAGCTGCTGTTACTTTCATATTGGACTGAAGATTCATGCATCGCAGAGCTGAGTCATTTCTTTTTCAGTGAGTCTGAATAAATCAGAAAACTGAATAACTTTAACTGAGGCTCACAGACAGCTGCAGCAGTCTGGTGATGCTTCTGGTGCCTGTCTGTAAGAACAGGGAGAGCCTCAGTGTGCGTCTCAAGAATCTCCAGATAAAAGTACTGAAACAGTTTAAATAAGTTCCTCCCAGCAGAGACGCAGCTGTGAGGCCAAGGAGGAGATGCGAGGAGACACCAGAGCAAGCAGCATTTCACAGAATGACAGAAGTATGGGAGACGTCGTCCAGGATTTCTTAGTAATCTGTGTCAGAGCAGTCGGATCCTTCACTTTTCCTGAGTCCTCATCATTTTTTGGGAAGTCACAGGAGCGTTTTTTAGGCTTCTGGGTTGCTGCTCCTGTTTTTGGGAGCTGCAGATCTGCTCCTCGTCACTAATCGCTCACATGCGGTATGTGCAGACCGGCTCATCCTCCCATCATCTGACAGACTGTTTCAGGGGTCCAATCAAGCAGGCTCTCCCATATTCCTCGCTCCACTAACCGTGCTTATCCCTCTCAGATCTGAAAGTCTCCGGTGTGTCAGCCACGCCTCCGGAGATTCCCGGGCCTGCCCGCGCTCCGTCTCCTCGGAGCGTGTTATTAAAAGTCTTTGTTTTGATATGGATTGCATGCTGTCTTCTGAAGTGCTCCTGGTGCGATGCAAAGGTGAAAATAAAAAGACTGTTGGCATTTACTTCAGCTTCATATGCAAACAGTCAACCGGCTGCCGTTACTAACAGTCGTTTTTCTGGGCGGTGTTGAGGACGCCGATGCCAGGGGTGGGATTAAAAAACAGGTTTTTAACAAGATCATAAAGCTCTCGTGTTTCTGATGCTGATTGTTTTGGTCCTAAATCAGAGTTTCGTTTTGTCTTTGAGGACCGGATGTCTGTCTCCTTCTGTTTTCTCACTGAAGGTAACAGAGATTCAGTATGTTTGATATTTTTTGGCTTGTTGTTTCTATCTCTGCATTAAAGTGTTTCTGTAACGGCCGCTCAGAGCTCTTTGTAATTTGTGCTTCCTCGTGTTCACCTTTGGCCCTCGAGGTCACCAAGAAAACGTTGCGTCGCACACGTTGTGTGAACTGTAGATGCTCTGTTTGTTTCTTTGTGTCTGTACACACACACTGATGTTTCTCTGAAATGTCTCCAGTCCAGTGAAATAAAGACATTTATTACTTCACAGCTTCAGTTCTTATGCCTTTCCACACCACTGCAGTTTGGTCTGTTTTGTACAAACTGCCTTAAAGGCGTCTGTTTCTCTGAGTCGCACAGATTCATCAGATCCAGGATTTTTGCGAGCAGCATTTGTAGCTGCTGTCCACGCAGCCAGGAGCTGTCCACGCCATCCTCCTGGTGACTGACCAGCTGCAGCAGTCACTGATTGAGTGCCTTGCTCAAGGGCATTCTAACCGGCAATGAGACCATTAATCAAGCCCTTCCCTCTGTCACGTTTTCCCGTGTTGCTCATCAGTTTGGACCTGCCGGACATATCACCACACAGCACCTTCTGCACACCGTCGCTGCCTCCCAAAGCTGGAAAATCTTGACTGGAGTTTAACTCACGTCAAACTTTTCCACGTCTGTGACTCTTTGCTGTATGTTTAATATGCGTGCGCCTCTTACAGCCTTTCGAACGCCCTGACTGGCTGCTTGGCAGCGAGCAGCTGTCGATTGAAAAGTTTTCACACAAACAGACAAATCGTTCATTTATTCACAGAGTCTGTGGCAGCTGTGAGCTTTTGTTTGGGCTGCCAGCGAACAGACAAAGTGAGGAATGAGTTTCAAATCGGTGCCAGTTCGGCTCAACACCTTCACAGCAACACCTTCTGAGTTGTTTTAAGCCTCGATTCATTTACACTCAGCTGCTCGCTCGTCCTTCAGACCAGCCCGCCTGCTCGTCCCACCGTCATCGTCACCTCGTTCAGACCTGCAACGTTTCCCTGTGGTTTCCAGTGTTACCAGTGTTACCAGTGTTATAGACCCTCAACTTCACAACCACAGACTGTATATAAAAGATGGGCATGAGCATTATTTTTCTTTCATACATTAAAGCCTCGATGGGCTAAAGCTGGGGTCCCCAATCCCAGGCCTCGAGGGCCGGTGTCCTGCAGGTTTAGATCTCAGCCTGGGTCAGCACACCTGAATCACATGATTAGCTCATCACCTCTGGAGAACTTCAGGACATGTTGAGGAGCTAATTTAGCCATTTAAATCAGCTGTGATGGATCAGGGACACATCTAAAACCTGCAGGGACACCGGCCCTCATGGACTGGGATTGGGGACCCCTGGGCTAAAGTGACACACTAAAGAACACCAAGGACAAACACACTGAGTGCCCAGTTCAGCTGCTATCAGACCATTAAAGGACCATTATCGGCTGCCATTACTCCCACAGACATGCTGTTAGGGGCCATCCTCCTGTTACTGCTTGATTGATTCTTTTATGTGCTGTGTCGTGTACACAAAGACACCAAAGGAACATTTTAAAGATGCACAAAGTCACGGGACCAGACTATGTGGATAACCTCACCTGCTTGTGTGCAGATGTCAGGGTGAGTACTGCAGTACCTCGGCCTGCACGGCTCAGTCCTCTGTGTAGAATAGCTGTCGGCGTGTTTGGAGTTCAGCCACGTGTGCGTGCACCTGTGATTGATTCTCGGCTGCAGAAGCACAAACAGACAAAGAGGAGAGAAAACAAATGTTGTCTTGCTCCAGGCTCGGCTTGACTCTAATACACGAGTCAATATTCATATCGACATCACTTTCACGTCGCCTCATTTGCTTCCCCATTTAAACTCGATCAAACAGAGAGCACTTTGGAGAGCTCCGCAGATACAAACAGGAAAGTGATGTGTGCATTTATTAGGTGTCAGTGGTGAGAAAGAACAAAACAGGCTGCACGGCTAATCGGGAGTCTCAGAAAACACGAGGCGCCAATGCGGCAATAAACGGCTTCTGCCAGCCTGGACGGACACGCTGCTTCAGCTTTGTGTTGGAGAAGTGTTGCTGTGCAGCTCTGCAAGGCTTTGTGTGCCCTGTGCTGTGTGCTGGCTCGCGGTGTGAACACCAGGACTGTTGCTTCGACGGGTCAGCATCTCTCTGAAGTCTCCAGTCGCTCCAGTTCATCTTATTTATACAGCTGCAAACAACAGTCGCTTTATATAGAAGCTACAATAATAGACACAGCTTCAGGAACTAAAGACGTTGCAGGTCTAATGACTAAAGTCATGACTCCGCCCCTCGCTCATCACGTTTGCTTCCAAACACCAAGACGGCGACAGCAAAAACACTCAGCTCAGTGATCCATAAACCGAGGACATCGCAGAGGATTCATAGTTAAATAAACACTAATTACCCAGAAAACCTCTGGACACGTCTGGAAATATACTGAGCCTGGATCTGCCGGAGGTTTCTTCCTGTTTTCCTTCCCACTGTCGTCAAAGCGCTTGCTCATAGATTGTTGGGGTTTTCTCTGTATTACTGTGAAGCACCTGTTTGGTGCATAGAACAAACCCACTGAATGATAAAGAACAGCTGTTACAGGTTACATTATAACAAAATGATTTATCATGAAGGTAAATGTAGCAGCCGCCACAGCAGAGGTGGTAACATCGTAATATCTCAGTGCTTTTAGCTTTGTGACATTAGGTTAAGTTGACCAGAGTAAGTTTACTGAGTTACTGACAGAAAAGCACACCTTGTGCATTTCTCTGTTTGTCATAAGCACAGAATAAAGTTGTTTTCAAAAAGGTTGTTTTGCTGCATCAGATGAGCTGCACAGATGTTTGAACAGTAACAGACTAAATTCTTTTAAACTCTAATTTTTTTATGCTCCACAAAAAAACAAACCTTGACCTGAGCTGAGCTGAAATTCTTCGTCTTCACCCGCAGACCTTGGCAGCAGATGCCGACCACACAGCTCAGGAAACGATTACGCTCACACGTAAAGACACAAAGTCACAGCGTTTTCTAAAGGGGGTCACCATCTGCACAGCTACAGCTAGAGTACTTTTAAGTGGATTTCCCATCATGCTGCTGGTGGAAATTTCCAAGATGAAAAGCTGCTGAATAATAGAGCAGAAGCAGCTTCTGGCCACAGCTGCCCTCATATGTGAACACACTCATCGATACGCTTTATTTCAGCATAAGGTCAAGACAGCTCGACGTTTCTTACACCAAACAGGAAATGATGCGAACAAACTGCGACTTTAAACCTGCTGTGATTTCATTGGGATTTTGTATATTCGTCTGCCACACGGACATGCTTCAAAACGCTGTCAGTGTGAGGCTGGCTGCGGCTCCTCTTGGGATTCGGGATGAAGACCTTTGTCTCTCCAGCCTGTATTTGTTTCGCGTATAAATGTCCTGAAAGCATGCTCGTAACCGAGTACAGCTGCAGACTGATGTTAAGCTGAAGCTACAGGCTGCTTCAGAGGACGGGGGCGACAGTAATGGCTTTCTCTTGTTCAGTCAGAAACACTGCAGGTCATCTCCAGGTGATTACTGCCGTCAGAAAAATGGGGTCAGGATGGCTGCGCAGAGCGGTGCAGCAAACCCAGGCGGAGCTTTGATCGTTTCTTTACTCTCAGCACTTGATAGAAGGAGCACTTGGCTGTAAATGCTCACTGCTCTGTTTTACTAAATTGGGATCAGATCACTCTCGCCAAAGCGATTTGTTCCCGGAAACATTTCCAAAGCCGCACTTTTCTTCTGGTTTTGTATGAAGTGTCCTCGAGAACTGTTTTCAGCTTCCATAAACTTCACGTCGCAGCTTCAGGACTTTTGTGATTCTTGTTGTCCTTCAAACTCTCGTGTTGCTCTTTGCTCACAGAGCCTGATTTTGGTTTGTTTAGTAAGAGTTAGAAAAGTTTCTGGGAAGATGATAAACTGTTAAAGTGGAAAGCTTTTTCCCTTTTTCAACCTGAAGCTGCTGAACCTCCTCGTCTACAGAAGCCTCCATCTGTCTGTTTTCTGCCGCTCTGGGTGGAGGAGGCAGCAGATGTGCAGACCTCTGTCTCTGCAGACACCAGCACATCCACAGTCTGTCCCCGGAGTGGGAACAGGACGAGGACAAATGAATAATCTACACAAGGACCTGAAACTGTGCGAACTGGTAATGATGGACCATTTTAAAGGATGGTCAGCGTGATGATGTGTTGCTACGTGTGATTTGTCTGCAACAGCCTGACGACCTGCTGCCGGGACCGGCTGGGACAGGCTCCAGCCCCCCGTCTCTGTATTTGCACTCTTGGGTCAGTTTCTCTCGACAAATAGATTTTAAATCTAAGTTAGGACTTTATCAAGATAAATGCAGGATGTTTAGTAGCAGCTGATCTCCTCCTGAGCGACTGAGCCCAGACACCTTCAGAGCCAGCGAGTCCATTTGTGCTGCTTGTGTTCAAAGCTGAGGTTGGGACATTAATCAGCAGGCTGCCTCAAAGCAGGAGGAGAGGGTCCAGTTCAGAGACTGAGGGACAACTGTACAGTTTAACAAGTAGCAGAAATAATGGCGACTGCGTGCTGTCGACCACGACACTCACACAGCTTTCTCTGAATGCTGACTCAGCGCTGCATTAAGGCTCATTTAGACCTGAAGTAAACTATGAATCAGCCGATGACAAACACACTGTTTCTGCCCTTGAACTGCGAACTTATTTGTCTCTTACTCCAACTGTCTGTGGTGTTTCTCCTCCAGCCGACCTCCAAACAGCAAGTTTGATTAGTCATGCCTGTCTGTGCTGCGGGAGGCCTGAGCAGTGAGTCATTCATTATTTTGATAGCTTAACAAGCTATCAAAAAGTACGGCGTCACTCTGAGCTGAAAGTGTTTCAAGCAGGACTGAGTGAGCAGGTGTCTGCTGGAACGTGTGATGGCAAAGCAGCAGTCCTAAACATGCTGCTCGATAAAAAGAGCCACAAACACCAGCCGCACGCAGAGACCCGAGGAAGGATCAAACCTGCGTGTTCGAGCATTTCTCATTCGTTTGACTCTTTCCTGTACATTAGAAAACAAAGCTCCTCCTCCCGCCGAGCAGCTGTTAAACCCATCAGAGGTCAGGTGATCAGTCCCAGACATGCTCAGACACCACAGCATCAGCATGCTGTGGTGTCTCCTGCCTGCTCGCTCTCCACAGCAAGAAACCCACTAAGTCCAGTCACAGCGGCAAAACAAATATTTAATATTAAAAATGAATCGTCATCACCTCATGTCATCAGGTCCCCTGGATTTATTTAGATAATCCCTGAAATCTGGTGATTTGAGCTTTTTGACATCAACAACCTCACATACGTCAGCCCTGCGGCAGACCGGCGACCTGTCCAGGGTCGCCGTGTGACAGCTGGGATAGGCTCCACCCCTGGACTGGCCTTTAAGGTTTCGTGGATAAATACAACAAAATAAAACCAGTACTAAAAAAAGAAGATTTATTCATAACACACGGGAAAAGACCCAGGGAAACTGAGTTAATGATAACAACGATATCAAAATAATGATAAAAGCCGATAAAAACCCAGAAAACCATACATTTTACAGCCGAGCCTCAGCTCTCACGGTCCGGTCCGTGGCCCAGGGACCGCTGCTGTAAGGTTTATGGGGTTTTTGAGTTTCCAACGAGGTTATTTAAGTCTCCATCAGCGTGTTGGACGTTCCCACGTTCTGATAGTTTCCTGTCCTGTCCTGTGTGTCGTATTTAATTTGGCTTCCCTTGTCTTGTTTTCCTGATGACTTCCTGCTGTGTTTCCTGACTAACCCTGTGTTTGTGTTTACAGCCTTTGTCTCCTCTCGTTCTTTGTTCTGTTTGTTTCCTGCAGGCCTGCCCGGGAGTTTTCTCCATCTGATTAATGGACGTTGTTTTCTGCCCCTCGGTGGAAGAATAAAGATTTTTAATAAACAAAAGATGCTTTTATTTATTACCTCGCTGCCCGTGTGCGGTCCACCTTCCTCAACACGACGTGTTTTTGTCTCGTGTTTGGATGAAGAGGTGGAGAAAACTGCAATCATCAAGTCTGATTAAAGCAACCATAAATGTAAAGTGCAGTCATGTCGCTGCCAAAGCTTTAGACAATCACAAATATTACAAATACTTCATATTCAACTATTTCTAATATTTGTAAACAAACACAGACGCTGCAGAGGAACTTTGAGCCAAAATAGGACAACGATCGTCAAAATGAGCTCAAACCCAGAAACTTACCTGCCAGGGCTGAAGTGGATCAGACCAAAGATCCTGGAGCTGGTGGAGAGCACACACATTGTTATTCTCCTCCACTGCAGCAACTTGTTGACTGATTAGTCATCAGGCTGCTGCTGTTCACGGAGGTGGAGTCTGTTCAGGTGCAGCAGGAGCGTCACATCAGCTTTCTCTGTATTTATTCTTTATTCGTGCATGTTGGCTTTAGACGTGTTTTCCAAGCATTCTTTGCAGAAGACGTTGAGTTTAGCATTGATTGCAGCCTCGCCTTCATTTTGTTCTCCTCTTCACTCTCGCACATCGTTTAGTCTGACCTTCCTCGGTCTGCACAGGCATCATTAGCAGAGATGCTGCAGCTCGGCCACACGCACACTTTAAATAATTGAAAATGTTGTTGGACTTGGTTTTGAGACGTTGCCGTGTGGCAGAGTTGGGGATGAGCCCCGCACAATAGGTGTGTTTCCATCCTCAGGTTTTTATCAGCAGTTTCTATTTGCACATAAACTCTGAGAGGGATCAATGAAAGGAGCAAGAATGGAAAGTGTGACGCTTGGCCAGAGTCGGTCAAAGTGGAGACAAAATGAAGGACAGGAAACGAGGAGAAAGCCTGAGGTGTGCGCGAGGAGGCCTGAACCAACAGGTGTCTGAGTCCCACCATGACGTCACTGATCCAGCTTCTCCTCCCATCAGTCCTCCGTCTACTCAGCAGACTTTGGACATATAGTGGACACGTCCATCACAGCTGTCTCCCAGTTATCATATCACTGTAACCCCGATGAATGAGCTCCAAGTTCATTTGTGTCATTTCAGAGTGGTGTCATATTTAATAATCGCATGTGTAAGTGTTTTACGTCTCTCACACAACAATCCGATGATGACAAAGTCCAAATGTGCCAAATGAAACCCTTGTGCATGCGACGGTCTGTTCAAACCTCGATGGAAACTTCGCCGTCCTGTGAAGTGGTTGTTTTCAGTTCCTCATTAAAGTTTTAGCTTCCAGCAGCAGCAGGAGGCCAGCGGGAGTTATTCCAGCTCCGCTCCACACAACAAAGGACGGAGATTCGAGTTCACTGTTCAAGCAGCTGAATTCTGAATGAGGCAGAGAATTACATTATCGCGATAAAACTACAAACCCCGCCGCACAGAGCACAGGGATCTCACCCCATCAGACGAGAATGCTGTCCCTGCTGCCTGCGCTGGAGTCACAGAGAACAAATCTTATTTTGATCACATTTTATAAATGAACCTTTCAGGAACCCTTTCATATGGAGACGCTGTTGAAACACCCGGTAAACACACGGAGACGTGATGGCGCATCCGACTGCGGCTTCAGTAAAGTGTGTTAATAAGAGAGGAAAAGGCTGCCGAGGGCCTCCTGTGATTGGCTAAGAACTGCAGAGGTCGTGTGTGTCATTAATCAGCTGAGAACCGCTCGCTCTGTAATTTGTTGAGTAAACACTTCACTGCGATTCAGCTTTAATTCCTCGCCAGCGCAGAGGTCACCTGATGACATCAGAGCCATGTGCTGCTGCTCCCCCTGCCTCCCTGCTCGAGCCGCTGGAGCAGCGCAGGAAATGATTCAGACGCCTGTCAGCAGGCTCACAGCAGCTCCACGCTCTGACGTTCCACGAAACGTGGCGAGCGAGCTCCGACATAACGTGACCTCCGTGTTTAGCCGCGCACGCCAAAGAGTGTGTGTGTGTGTGTGTGTGTGAGAGATCACGTTTCTTGGACAGTCTGTTACTATAGTAACCTCACAGCAGCCGTATTACTGGTCACATGATGTCACACCCACGGTCCAGTTCAGGTGAAGCTAGCTGACAGCTAGCAGCTACAGTCACCTGTCTGTCACAGAGGCCACGCCCCTAAAAATGCAAACCTTAACACTAATTTAAGCAGGTGAGTTATGAAACAGCATGAATATGAAAGTTTATTATGCAACAAAGACACAAGCCCATTTTTAAGATGAAGATGACATCTGTAGAAACAATAAAGCATGTTACCAAATAAAACAGAGAATATAAGAAGAATATTTGAACCGTAAACTGGCCAAAACGAAGCGCCAACGCAAAGACAACAATGGACGAATTAAAGCTGTAAAAGATGTCAGCGAGTCCCGATGTGCGTGACAATCTGTCCGCCAGCTCCTCAGATGAGGTGACTCATCTTTATCGTGCGGCTCCGTTCACCTTTCCCCTTTGCCTGCTTTCATGTGCAGGAGATGAAGGCAAACAGGCAGCGCTGTGTCTCCGGAGAGACCGAGCCGAATAAACCGAATATCAAACGCTGGAATCGCCAGTTAGTTTCTGACATTTGGAGCAGAACCGCCGCCGGACAGAAAGACGGACACACGATGTGAGGGAAAACTTGAAAAAACATCAATGTGAAAAGTTTCCCTCCCTCTGGAGCTCGTCTCTAAATCAACTTATTGATCTGAGCTTGTGACTTTAAATAAAAGTGTCTCAGTGTTTAGAAGCAGAGCTTCAGCTGTAATTAGCAGGCTTGTCTTCCACAGACTCTGCGAGCCTCGACCGGCTTTTATGAAGCTAATTGTTTGACCTACAAAGGTGGCAGGCCTCACTACCCTCCGGTGGTAACCAGCTGCTGGGTTAAACGACCAGTGCGCGCCACACGGAGGCTGAGACACACCAGCGTGCGAGCAGACGTGGACTCGATCCATAATTCTTCGAGTCTGTAAAGAGGAAAAAAGATGAAAGTTTCCTAAAAATCCGTCAGATGTGCAGATGTGTGACAGCTGTGTGTCCATAAACTGTATATAAAAGATGGAGGTTGATGTCCCACACTGAGTGTTTTTGCTGCGCTCACAGGTGTCATCAAGCTCGTTGTTCTGACTGTGAACGTGACAGGAAATGTAAACACTTATCTTACGTTTATGTTTCCACCCGTGCGTCGTCGCTGTGACGTCTGCCACCCTCACACTCTGCAGGGCCAGAATGCAGCCGGCGGGTTCCAGCTCCCGGGTCTGTTTTATAGAAGTTAAGCCCGACACCCACCCCCCCACCTCTAAGCTTAGATAAATTGCTGTGCATGAGAAAAGAATCCATCTAACACTTAAATGTCCAACTCCACCCTCCAGCTTCCACCTCCCGCCGTTGCACCGCCGAAGCTCAAATGCTGGTGAAAAATTCAGACATGACAAGATGCAGAATTCCAGCTCGACGCAGGGCAAAGATGATTCGGGATTATTTTTCTTTGACTCTTTGTGCTGCTCACACAAAGCCGAAGTACACAGAAGCTCTTCTTTCCTGTGCAGCGCTCAAAGCGACTCACAAACAGGCTTTTAAAGCGCGCTGACAGTTTGGTGTTACTCTGCTGGAGGTGGAAGCTCCTCGGAGTGGGAGGAAAGTCGAAAAAGAGCGAGACCAAACCAAAGTGAAGAACAAACATGTTCCACAAAATGGAGGGCAGAAAATGTCAAGCTGGTTAGTGATGCTGCATTCCCTCTGCCAATACCGAAGCGCGCTGTGGAAAAACAGTAAATCCCTCCAGAGCGGAGAGCGCCGCGGTCACAGTTAGCGCCGCTAAGAAATGAAAAGAATCCTCATTCAGTCACGATCGCTTTTAAATAACTTCTTTTTATCTGACTTCAACTTCTGCTCACCAGAAAAGTGGGAGAAATCATTTTCTCTTCAGTCTGAACGATAATTATGACACATTTACAGAAACTGATTAACAGAGGAGAGGAAACCTGACCATGTGACTAAATCACACAAAGCTCTGCTGCTTGGTTTAAAGAAGCGCGCCTGAAAGTAAGTTCAAGGGGTCATGCGTGAAATCTCCAAAATAATAGTGAGAGCTGATTAAATGAGGAAAGTTAAAACTGCGAGCAGCATGTGGAG
This sequence comes from Simochromis diagramma, assembly GCF_900408965.1. Classification (NCBI taxonomy): domain Eukaryota; kingdom Metazoa; phylum Chordata; class Actinopteri; order Cichliformes; family Cichlidae; genus Simochromis; species Simochromis diagramma. The sequence goes on from NW_024387004.1 coordinate 733,399, forward strand.
AGAAGTGATGGAACGGAGATGATAATGAGCTCGGTGTGTGCTCAGATCTCAACACACAGTTTCTTCTGCCTCTGGTTCTGTGTGACGTCAGAGATAGGGCAGCCAATCGGAAGAAAGCCAGCTAAAAGAGGGAGGAGCTAAAGCAGCGTGAGGTTAAATGGCTGCACTCAGGCCTGGAAAGAGATGAAGGATGATTTTGAACTGTGAATCATGCAAAGCTACTCTAGGAGAGGCGACGTAAGGGGCTGGCTCTGTGACTCAGAGCTTTGAGTTTATTTGGTCTTGTTGTTGATGTTTAGTTTGTGTGATGCTCTCAGTTAAGGTTGTTGTTGAGTTATTTTGTATTCTAGTTACTTCTGTGTGTCTTAGTTGAGTCTTCGTCTGTCTCAGGTTTCAGGTCTCCGTGTTGTTGAGTCTTTTCCTGTCCTCTGTTCAGTGTCGGTGCGTCTGTTTTCCTCTCTCCACGTCACATCAAGTATTTCATGAGTGTGTTGTGGTCATGTTGATGTTTAATATTTGCCTAGTAATAGTTTCTTGCATGCTGCTGCTCAGAATCATGTTAATGTCTCTTTGTCATAGTCTAGGTTTTCCCAGTTTAGGCTCTAGTTTTAGTTTATGCCCCTGTACAGGCCTAATAAACGACTCGTTCTTTGTTAATATTCAGCTGCGTCTCCTCCGTGTCTGCTCTGGGGTCGGCACCAACACACCGGCCCGTCTGGCTGTGACAGTTCTGCGCCTGCCCTGTTTGTTGTCCTTTAATCGAAGTGTGTGTTTGATAAAAATGATGCCAAAATAATAAAGCTAAGCTGAACCAAATAAAAGTGTTTCCTGTTGGAGCGAAATGAGCAGCAGGACACAAATGAGCAGGAACGCCAGCACAGCTGATTATTCCGCTCGTTGCTGTTTTGGACCCAGAGGCAGCAGGCGGCTGACACGTGCAGATGTGACCCTGCATAAGTGAATGTGCTGATAGCGGTGATGTTCTTCCAGACATGCTGTCATTATCAACAAGAGCGCGCACGCTGTCTCCTCCCTGACGAACATATCACGCTCCGAGTATCCTTCGCTTCAGAGATGGAAGCAGCGCAGGAATTTGAAATGATGTTTTGCAAATGAAACCTCTGATTCTGACCGATGCCAGGAGCGTAATAGTTGCCTTTTGGCAGGCATGTTGGTCCACGGCGCCTCGGCGTACCATGTGTGCCTACATTTGCAGCATGTATGGCCCCAGTGGGAGCTGAAGCCCAAACACTGGCAGTGTTAGTGCCGTACTTCATTAATTCAGCACCACAGGATGGCGAAAACTTTCCAGCTTCTGCCACCCTCACTGGTGGAGAGCAGCCGTCATATCCACCAGCAGAACACAGCAAATGCTCGCTGCGCCTCTTCCACCTCCCAAAAGAGGAGCATATGTCGAGCTGGTCTGTGGTTCTGACTCCAACTACGTTAAATAAGCTGCCGTGTATTTCCAGGACTCTGGAGTTATTCTGATGGAGTTACGGTCCTCTTAATTTAAATCAAAGGGCATTGGTCCCGCCTGCTTCTGTGAGATTAACGCGTTGGACAGACGTTGCTTCAGATCCTTCAAATACACCTCACATCTCTAAATAACTGCCCAGCCTGGTCTCTAGCCTATTACATGACAGAATGTGAATCTGTGAGTGTGAGACAAAGGAGAGCATGAAAGAGACAGCCACAGCCGTGAAAATGAGAACAGGCGTTCAGTCTGTCAGTCTGCAGCACTGAGCCGTCCTCGTTTCCCCACGAAAACTCCAAACAATGGCCTTAATTTCCCCTCATCAGGAGGATTCCTAAAGTCCTGGAGCTCAGCTCGGGCCGGGCTCCAGTCCTTCAATCACTGGGACAACAGAGCCTATTGTGTGCTTTTAATGAGAAGCCTCTTATTCTGGTGTTGGGAGTGGATGTCATGTAAGAGTGCGATCATTAGAGGAAACCATTAAAAAAGAAGATGTTGAAACTAAAAAATTGATTTCTTTATGTCTGAGGAGCGTTTCCCCACGGCGCTTCTTTAACGCCACTCGGCTGTAGTCTGAGAACCAGATGAGCCCACACAGAAACATTCATCAGCTCGCTCACTGATGACCTCTGTGAGATTTAAATTAAGATTTGGATTATGTGTGAGTGTGTGAGTGTCTGTTAGTTGAACTTCAGATTCAGGGGTGTAATGCTGTTTCCGTCCTGGTTGTTAAACTTGGACCACCTCTTCATCCTCTCGTGGATGTTTGAGGGTGTGTGGCAGTGGGTGCCCAGCCAGTCTACATGTATTTGTGGACGACACCCTCGAGGGATCCTGTGGGGATACATTAGGAGTATCTGGCCTGTTACTACGAGCCACTCGGTCCCTGTACAACCACAGTGAGAGCTTGGTTTGTATTTCCAACAATATGTCAGACTCCTTTCCAGGGGAAAGGCAGAGTGCCCACTCTGGTCAGGGTGAGTTGTTGCCCATATGGAGGAGTTTAAGTATTCTGGGGAGAGGGAGACAGATTTGTACAGCGATGGCAATGATGCAGACGCTGCACCGATCTGTAGCTTCATGAGCTCACTTTAACCTTAAACACGAGCTGGGGGATGCAAGACACAGAAACGAGCCTCCTGTGAAGGCTCGGTCATTGGAGTGAACCTGGAGTAGAGGCGCTGCTGCTCCACGCTGAAAGGAGCCGGTCAGGTATCTGACTAGCATGCCTCCTGGATGCTTTCTTGGTCAGGTGTTACAGACATATCCAATGTCCCGAGACTCAGGAAGGATTATTTCTCTCTGCTGGTTTCAGGGTAAGGGAAGTCTGGGCCCCGCAACCAGACCCGGAGAAGAGGCAGGAAATGGATGGATTGTGACTTTTAATCAGCTTCCTGGAGAACGTGTTTATAACTCACCTGTTTAAATTGTATTAAGGCTTCAGGTTTGCATTGTTAGGGGTGTGTCCTCGTTGACTGACAGGTGGATGGTGACGCAGGTGGCTGTAGCTGCTAGCTGTCCGCTAGCTCTACCTGAACTGGACCTCTGGACTGTGTTTGTGCTCTCGAAGCATTTTGGATGTAATTCTCTGACTAATAATATGGCCGCTGTGAGATTATTGTAATAACAGGACATCCTGTCTTAGCTCCAGGTTTGGGGCAAATCCCGGATTTCCATTGGATGCTGCTGATCAGCAGGTGTTTGTACCTGAGATTCATCCTGTGCTCTAAAAAACAACATGGCGACCTCCAAACACTAAAGCTGAGGTTTCAAAATGAAGAGCCCTAAACCAGGCTCTGAAATCATGGCAGTGATGTCCATTTTAATGGTGACATCATCACTATTAAAGTTCCAGGTTGTATTTTACACCAACCTTTGTGTATTTTACAAAGTGAAAGTTGGATAAAAATCCAAACACTGAGAATAATAACTCATCTTCTCTGCAGAGACGAGCCTAAAATTACAAATGTGGCAAATAATCCAGTTAAAAATGAATCCCTGAGTGAACGGATAACATGTGCTGGCATAGAAATACACATTGGACCAGAGGATGGGAGCAGAAGGACTTTAAAATACAGTTCACCTCTCTGCAATGTTTGGCATTCCCCCCAACTTGAACTTATCTGGCCCCCTCAAACAGGCCTTCTCCTTTACCTCTTTACTAGCTTGGAGGCTTATTGTGTTGAAGTGGAAGCTGCCCCAGCTCATGACCATTAGGTGAGGGACGTACTCTTTAACTTATAGTTAGAAAAACTTAGATTCTAGTAGGAAATTTAACAAAACCTGGAAATCATTTCTCGTACTGGTCGACACCATTACTTTACTTCCTGAGACTGGAGCGAACCGAGCGAGGCTGCATTATAAAGTTTGGGCTTTTTTGTTATGCTTGTTACTCCCTTTCGTTCGTGTGTGCGGTATGTGTATGGGCGTGTGACTGGGTGATGGGGCTTGAGACTGGATCTCTGCGGCGTCTTGTCTAGTGTGGACCTGGAAGAGGGAGCGTCCGGGATGGGGGGTTGGAGGGGTTGGAGGGTAAAATGGACATTTAATTGTTCTGAAATCAAAATCGACTTTGCTGTTGCTAAAGTTGGAACATAAAATACAGTTCACTGCAACAAATATCAGGTTTCTTTTTGTTGTTGCAGCTGTTGACACACTTCAGGACGGATGAAACGATCATTCTGGGTTTGGTGTGCAGACGGTTTGTCTGAGCACGCGAGCAGATGTACCCATCCTGACAGTAATGGATGTAGCTTTTGTTTTTGTGCTTGCGTTGCTGTGTTTGTATAATTTCATTATACTCTCATTGTTTGATCATCTGGATCATTGTGCGTCTGCTCGTTATGTATTCATGCTGAAAGAGAGAGGGGGGGGACCCTAAACAAACAGAAGAAGAAGAAAGAATGGTTTGGCGGGCGACAAACGAGGCGCCGTTATTGCAGAGAGAAACACCCGAGGCTGTAATCCTGATGTTTATTCAGACGTGCCTAATCCCCCCCCCCCCAGCATCCTGACAGAAACTTTAAATGACAGGCAGCCGCACATCACTGTCTGAAACATCTGCAGCACGCAGCGAAACCGGAGCTACGTTTGGGAGCGTCGCTTCGTGCTGCAGCTCTGAGTGGTGTTGCTGTAGACCAGAACGAGCTGTAGCTGTCAGCTATAATTAATATAAAACACTTTAATATCATTAAAAGTGCAGAATTACGATTGAAGCATATTGCACTCGCTAGCTTTGCCTCAGGTGGTGATGGGACGGTTTTGAGTGGGAAATCACTTCACTTATAACAGGAACAGGTAACGTTAATGTCAGCTCCGCAGGTTTGCTGCAAATGCATTTATGGAAGTAATATTTTTAAAAAGTCATTTCCTGCAGTCGAGAAGGGTTTGTTTAAAAAGGGCCAATGTGCACGTCATTATCTGTCCACTATCTTCATCCGATTCAGGCCGAAGGCGACCGGGGAGAGACGCGGGTACACCTAGGACAGGTCACCAGCTGGCAGGCGGAGTCAAACCCGGGACATCGCCATGGTACCCGTGACAAACATCACTAATACACTAACAGCGTCAGAGCCTGAAAATGAAAAGCACATTCACTCAGTGACCAGGAACGGCTCACGATCAGCTGAGATTAATGTTTCTATTAGCCTGCGTCATATTTGTCAGGACCCAGCTGTGACGTGTCGTTTATGATTCCTGTAATTAACGTACGCAGCAGTAACTCTCATTCACTAATGAGCCACGTGTGCGGCTGCACTTATGATGGGATTAAAGCGGTTTGATCGTGGGGGTGATCAATGAGGAAATAAAGCAGTCACGTGACAGAAGTTATTAGTGACACAGATGAGCCATTGTTACATCGTAACATTAAAATGTTATTAGAATTAGAAGAAGAAGATTTATTCCGACTGTAGACGGAGACCAGTGTAACAGCGATGACTGATGAGTTTCACTACCTGAGGTCAACCATCCAAAGAGAGGTGAAGAGAGCTGCAGGCAGGGTGGAGCAGGTGGAGATGAGTGTCATGGTGATTTGTGTCAGAAGGAGAGCAGCAAGTGAGAGTGAAAGGGAGGGTTTAAAGATGGCAGTGAGAGCTGCTGTGATGGTTGGGAGGCGGGGGAGCTGAGCCGAAGATGTTCAGGACACACCTCACACTGGCAGAGAGACGTAGTGAAGTGTGGAGCGTGTGGAGACGAGTGTCGGCTGATTTGTGACAGAAGGAGAGCAGCAAGAGTGAAAGGGAAGGTTTTCAGGATGGTAGCTGAGGCAGATGAGAGCTGCTGATGGTTTGGAGACAGGGGAGTGGGAGGTGGGCGAGCTGAAGATGTTCAGATGTTGGCTGGGAGAGAGCAGGATCAGAGATGAGTCGATCAGAGGGAGAGCTCAGAGAGGAGCGGCTGAGAGGGTCTGGACATGTGCAGAGGAGGGAGGGTGGATGTGATGACAAAGGATGATGAAGATAACAGCTCCGTGCTGCGTGATGTCATTGTACAGATGTTTGATTTTCCTCTCAGTTTCTCCTGAAGCGCCGTCTGAAAGACGCCCAGCACAATGCTAAGCTAATAAAACCATCTTTGCTTGTTGTCACGTGACGGTTGGTCAGAGCCGAGTCGCTGAGCCCGCCCAGTCACACCGGGCACCACACGATTACTTCTTTTCACTGCGTCTGATGGAAACATTCATTTTGGTCTCAATAAACTGATTTTGATGTCACATTTTTAAACTCAGTGTTTTTCCTGATGGGACGTACGTCAGATGTGAGAGGGCCGACACAAACGTGAGATTTTTCTGTTTAACTTTGTTCGGAAACACGTCACACCTTTGAAACCTGCTGTGATGCTTTGGGGTTCCCTTAAGCTTGAAGTAGTAACATCATAAAAATACTGCAGTTTGACACAAAGAATGAAGTACATGCAAACTCTGTAGAGTCTGAAGCTCACAGTCTGGGTCCAGCCACAGCATCAGTTCCTGTATCAGACAGGAGCTCCATCACTGTTTCACTGTTGGCTCACGCAGCAAACACACCGTTTCACACATGAAAGTGCTGATTAATTATCACTTATTGATTCTCATTGGCTCCTCTTTGATGTCTCTGATATGCTTCTGACCCTCACAGTCGTGCACAAAATCACATGCTGTGCTTCACATGTTCATGCATGTTGTGAACTCTGTTGCAACCAGTGTGAGGGTTGTTACTCAAAAAAAAAAAGTAACGTATTAGTTATGCTGCAGTAGGTGTAGGCTGCCGGGGATTCCCATGATGCACTGGGTGTTTCTTCTTCACTCACTATGTGTTAACAGACCTCTCTGCACTGAATCATACTTGTTATTAATCTCTGTCTCTCTTCCACAGCATGTCTTTATCCTGTCTTCCTTCTCTCACCCCAACCAATCACAGCAGATGGCCCCGCCCCTCCCTGAGCCTGGTTCAGCCGGAGGTTTCTTCCTGTTAAAAGGGAGTTTTTCCTTCCCACTGTCGCCAAAGTGCTGCTCATAGGGGGTCATATGATTGTTGGGTTTTCTGTGTGGTTTCTGTATTATTGTCAGGCCTTTACAATATTAAGCACCTCGAGGTGACTCTTGTTGTTTTGTGTTATATAAATAAAATAAATTGAATATTGAATATAATACGTTACTTAATCAGTGCTAGAAGAAAGTAATTGATTACATAACTCTTTACATTTGTCCCGAATTCGAAAATGTGGCACAAAAACAAACCACTGGAGGCCCAGTAGAGTGCAATCAGATGAAGAGTTTATTAAGAACACACGCGTGGGAAGAAGCACACAGCATCACATCAGCAGACTTCTTCACCCAAAATACACAGACACTGGCTTTTTATAATGTCAGGGTTAACGCCCCTTCACCCGTTATAAGAACATTGTTTGCATCTTAAGAACATTATGTGCATCGTTTACAGTAAATGGTCAATCTTAAACCTCTAAAATTAGACAAAGAAGTTCCTTTTTCTATCACACCTTCCATACGAGGCAATAAGTTGCAAGCCTAAATGGTCCCTGAGGGCTTGTCCTCCTCTCTGACACATCTTCTGTCACCTGTTACTAAGCAAACTTAAACAGGTTGCTGAATACATTCAGGCCTTTGCTCAGGCCTGTTTCTAGATTGTATGTACTATATGTGTTTTGTAAGCGTGTACGCAGTTTTAACCTTCGGTAGCTCCAAGTCACTTACACAATAGATCGTCCAGACATCGCGCCGAGCGAGGCTTATGACCTTCCCTTAATTGACTGAACTTCAACTCTTTAATAAGCACAAAATGCAATGTGTGTGTACAATTATTATGGCTGCACCTGTAATAAAAGGTTACTGTGAGGCCGGCAGGTTTTAATGAACATCTTAATGCAGTTTCAATACTATAGATTATATTATTAATGATGCAGGATATACTGTAGCAATAAAATCATTTCCTTAATCCCACACATTACTTTTGCACTTCTCTGTAAAATCCCCTGAAACACTTTGTTTCATAGGCTGCAGTCCAACACACCAATATAAATCCCCGTCCTAATGAGGACACGTATAATCTTTCTCTTTAGAGATTCAGGTATGAACACAAAGCCTGCGTGAAAAGCAGCACAAAGAAACTTCAAAGTGGTCGCCATAGAAACATGAGCAGGTAGAAAGGCTGCAGCCTGACTGCTCATCAGTTTGGTACCTGTAGAAGTTCAGACTGTGGCTGCTGGGCTGCCATTCGCTCACCTTTAACATCACTATGGTTTCCTAGCTAGCTTAGAGTTAGCGTGCTGCCTGGCAGGTGTTAGCAGCATCGTTCAGCAGTTTCTGTCTTGGATGCAGTTTCCACTTTACCCTCACGCTCTCGTCCTTTTGTGCAAAATTTAAATAAAAGTAGTGTCTGTGTCCAGCTGCAGACTGCACCGCTATGTTCCTGCCACCAACTGTCATCAGCTGACTGTAGCACGAGTGCAGCCAAAGCGATAGGCGGGACAGATGGGCGAATGGACTAACTTTGAGGAACTGAACTGGGAACCGGTTCTCTACAGGAACTGGTTCTTGATTCCCATCCCTAGATTTCACATTTCAAATGGTTGTAAGTAAAAAATCCATCTCAGAATATAAATATGCACGTTTTAGGTACTTCCTGTTTTGTTGTGATTTGTCGCCCACTTCACTTCTTTCTCCGACCTTTTCTCTCCAGTACAAAGACCTGCATTCAGTTATAATTTCCTGTTGTAAAGAAGATTAAATTAAGTTCTTTTAAATGTTTTATTATAGCTGAATATTTACTGGCTGTTACTGCATCATAAATGCTCACTTCATTCACACAGATGGAGGAGATGACAGGATCATCCGTCTCTGCAGAGGAAGAGAAAGTCATGGGAAGGATGAAGATCAGAGTCCAAAGAGAGGACGAAGAGTTAAAGCTGCAGAGAGGAAGACGTGCGGACTGATAGGAATCTTTCATCCTGGCCCGATTTTCTGTCTCCAGCCTCTCACTGCAGATAAATTCCCTCCATAATTAATATGTAAATGTGGTGACATTTACCACAGAATTCTGTTTATTCAAGTGCTGGCGTCTAATGACTACACCCATCAAACGCTGCTTTGCGTTGTGTACACTAACTTCTGCTCTCAGTTATATGTAAATTTCAGCAGGGCAGCAAATGAGGCGTCATGAAAATAATGTCGGCTAATGTCGACGTGCAGATTAGAGCCGCTCGCTTTGTTTGTCTGCATGTTCACATTGAGATGAAATTCAGTGAGCATCACATGACTGAATGAACACACACACACACACACACACACACTCATGCACAATCATTCGGGCCTATTACAGAGTGAAACACACCTGCTGCTTCTCTCTATTCTCCACTCGATGATGTTACTGATGGAAACCCTGCAACATTCATCTGCACCAGATTGTTGCTGATGTAAAAAGGATCCAATTGTATGAGCAGCTTTGTTTGAGGGGGAAACCTCTGTGTGCTAGCAAACATTTACAGCTTCCATTTCAAACCTTCATTCATAGTCTGATCTGCACATCGGACGACAGGCAACCCTCCCCCAACAAGTTACTCGACCAATCGCTGGCTTCAACTTTTGGAAATGAGCCAGATCAGGCTCTGGGTGGGGTTTGGGGCGAGGTCACAAGATCGCATGTTTCTGTCACAGGGGGCACTGATAAGCCTTTAGCGCTGTACCTGAGAGGACCTTATAAGATATGAGGACATCCTCCTGAAAGCTGCGAGCCTGAGCCCCCCACTGGGTTTGCATCCACGGGGACTTCCTGTTGATGCTGAGGCTTTTTGAAGCCCTGGAGGTGTGAATTTGGATGTTTTGGGTACTTCCTGTTTAGGTGCTGGAGTCATAGTGGGAAGCTCTGCTGGTATTGAGACCTGAGCCAGCTCGGGCTCCAGGTCCACTTTCTGATGTAAAGGCACTTCTTGAAGAATCTGGCTAAGAGCTCCAAACGGATCATCTGACTGATATTATGCGGGTCCATCTCGCATTCCTTTTCTTCTGCAAACCGGAAATGCATGAACGAATCACCTGCTGACGCCAGCAGAACAGGACAGTGTGTTCCTCTCCGAGTAGGCGTGTCATCATCGGGCTCTGGCTTCTCCCAGTTTGCCAGTTTGACTCCAGCTTCCTCTTGGAGAACACCTCCGTGTTATCATCATCCTCCTGATGACTGTCCCCTTCATCTTGGTCCTGCTGATGGAAGATGAGGCCAAGTGTAAAGAAACTGTGATCGTGTGTCTGGAGCCACAGGCTGGGTTTTCTGTAGTGAACGGAGATCAGAGATGCTAATACTGATGCAGTGATCTGTTCATCCTCTATCAGGTTATGAAGAGCTAACCTGTGCCAGTGTAGTTCCATGTTTTACCGTTTTTCTGAAGGAATATGTGTTTAGAAAAAAGAGTATTCCAGTTTTCTGTGTCTGGGTGTCAAAGGCAGAAGGTGAGGTCTTAATCGCCAACAGGAAGCACAAGCACAGCGTTCCGGCTGATTGGACCTCTGATCAGGTGGGAGGGGAGTGAAAAAAGCAGATACAACAAAGGGAGGCAGATGTTAGTAAAACTCATCAGAGGAGACGATTAATTAGTCATTTAGTTAATGAGTGAAACACACAGCATCACAGGAGGAGGAGGTCCTTTGCTTTCGGGGTCTCGCCTCGGCTCTTGGCTCCGCACCATTATCCATATTTCTGTTATGTTCCATTTGCAGACAAACGGGTGATTAAACATCGGCTGCGTCCCATTACAGTTAAACAATGTTATAAAATCCTTAAGCTTTGCATTTCAAAGCGTCGCATGGCCACATTAAGCAGCAGACAAAAGCAGATACAAAACTTAATTGCGCTTTCATTTGCATTGTCAGGCAACCGTGACGCTGACAAAAGTATCGGGAAGAGAAAACGATCGCTGGCTGCCAGAGGCACAGCGACAGTCTGCGGACGAGCCGCGGCGAGCTTCGCTAAAGCGAGAGTTTAATGGAAATGTGCTCAAACGTGCAGAAGCACCTGTGAAAGGGCAAATGTGCAACCAGCAACAGGCAGACTGCCTAAAATGTTGAACAAAATAAAGTCTGCTAAACGGGCTAAGTGGTTTCCGCTACTTCATAAAGCATGGCTCATAAAGCACTATCAAAGCTTTTACCTCACACTCAGATCGCTCGCCCTTTACGGCGCAGTCACATGTGAAAAGTTATTCCAGTGCATTAAATCTCCTTTTTACCAACAAACTCCATTTTAACAGCTTAACTACGAGTGGTTTCAGGAATGCTGAGGATCATAAAGATTTAGACCGGAAACTTTTTTAATGCCGTCATTGACGAGTGGACGTTCACAGGCCTGATCCACACCGACACCTGAACGCAACACACAAAACAGGAATTTCAGGAATCAGAGACAGCTGACGGGACGGGAAAGACTTCAGCCATCAGAGCGCCGTCCAGCCTGCTTCAAACATCGAGCTTTTTCATTAAAGTGTACTTTTATTTTTATACAAAGAACTGATGTAGACAGGATCCATCACACCATGTGAGTACAGGCTGTGATATATGTGTTGCTATTCATATCTATACAGTTACCTAATATTTGTTCTTGTGTCTCATTCTTATGACTCTGTTTCATTATATTTATTATAGCTGCTCACTGTGGGAAATATATTGAAAAACTGGCAGTAAAGTTGACGCCGACCACGACTGCTCGGCTTTGGTGTGCTTTTATTTTCTTCATCCAACAGCTGGATGGATTCAGTGAACTGTCTCTCGACCCTTATACTGAAAGGTCAGAGTGAGTTCTTGCTCTCGTGTTTCTCTGAGGTCGGGATTTCTGCAAACACAAATAAAAGCTTGCTTGAATTATTTGGTCCTGGACGAACCACACTGCCCTCAGTGATGGATGAATATCGTCTATGGTGTTATTTACTCTTTCATTTAAGTGTTAGTGTGTCTCCTTTGCACTTATGGAGGCTCCTCACACATCGGACGGACAAGAAATAATAATAACTGCTGTAGCTGTAATATTGTGTTTTTAGCTTTTAGCTGAGCACCATAATGATCAACGTCAGAACAAAATGTCACCGCTGATGGTGGCGGGCGCACTCTTCAGCTTTGTCCTCGTTCACAGACGGTCGTTCCTTTCTCACTGAAAATGCTGCATCAGCACAGACAAGGAGGGCTAACAGACACTGAGGATGGGACGCTCGGCACAGATGTTTGGAGACTGTGTCGAGCTCCCGATGCCTGGTTTAAAACGGCCAGGTCATGTGACCACAACTAAGCCAGGTTTTGGTAACCTTTGGTCTGGACAGGTGGCGTACCTGCTGCTTCGAGCATTGCAGGGCACAAGGATTCCCGGTTTTTATTCACCAGAGTCATTTGGCCTTGTAATTACCGAATGAATGCTTCTGACACAACTGCTTCAGTGTATTACTGTCACAGCACTGAGTCTGGTGAGCCACTGTTTGTGTGTCTGGCTTCATTTAGACTCTTTGAACTAACGTTTTCTGTTCTGTGTTATATTTTCAGTTCCTGGTTTCTAGGTTTCGTGTGCTTAGTCTGTCTTAGTGTCCCACGTCCTGTTTTTGTCTCTGAGCTTCATGTTCCCGCTTTTCCAGAGTCTGTCATGTTTCCGTATCAAGTCTGTGTCTACATGATGTGAGGCTTCCTGTTTTATTTTGACAGTGCTTTGCTTCCTGTGTCTCATTATGTCTGATTTGTCCCAGCTGTGTTCCCACCTGTTCCCTCTCGCGTTCCCTTTGTCACGCCGTACCCGCCCCGTGCTGTGTTTTCTCCTTTTGTGTTCTCAGTTCCTGGTTTTGTTTTCATGTTGGAGGTTTTGGTTTGTTTTCTGTGAAGTTTATTCTTATGGAAGCTGCTGCTTTAACCCTTTAAAACCTGAGCTATGAAAAAACTGACAGAAATCTTTAATTTTTTGACAGTGGAGTGTTTGTTGAACGTTTAGACAAAATATATTTAAAAAAAATATAATAATAATGGATTGCATTTATATAGCGCTTTACAATGCCACTATTCATTCACTCTCACATTCACACACTGGTGGAGGCAGCTACAGGTGTAGCCACAGCTGCCTTGGGGCAGACTGTCAGAAGTGAGGCTGCCGTATCGCGCCATCGGCCCCTCTGGCCATCACCAGTAGGCGGCAGGTGAAGTGTCTTGCCCAAGGACACAACGACCAGGACAGAGAGCCCAGGGACCGAACCGGCAACCTTCCGGTTACAGATGCGCTTCCCAACCCTCTGAGCCACGGTGATAAAATATATCAAATTTAATCTGCATATATGAGTTTTAAGTTTAAATTGGCCATATTTTTGTAACTTAGTCATTAGAAATGTGTCATGCAATTTATATCATTTTTTGAGGGTAAAAAAAGCACAGTGATGATGTAGACGTCTCAGAAACTCGCGTTTCATTCGGAGCGTCCTGTGTTTGGGTCCTACTTCCTGCCTGCAGCACAAAGCTGACACATGCATGTTTAAAAGAAAATACTAATTATTGCTCTGAGGATTGAGAAGACTAATATAGACCATCCAGTCAGTTAAACACTGGAATCCAAAGTATAACCAAGTAAAACTAATGCAGATATTTAAATATCTTATTTTAATATAGATGAGAGGCTGGTGGGCGAGCTCCATCCACTCCTACCAGCAGAGAGAGAGCAGCACACTGTCTGTGAAATCACTCAAATATCTCAGTAAGCAGCAGCTCTGCTTTCAGGGAGGAAATAAAAAGGCAGAAATTTAAGCTCTGACTCTGTTTGGTCTCTATTTTTTCTACTTTCAGCAGAAAATGTTATTTACTTCATCAAATGACGTCACACACTTCACCACCATAAAGAATTTGTTTACTCTGTAAAAATAAGATTCAGTAATTACAGGTGACCCAGCAGTTTTCATGACCGATGAATTTTTTCTTTTTCTTTTTTATTCTCGCGTTTCTAAAAAAACCACAGGAGGCTTGAATGATGAGACGGACTGTTACGATTGTTCAGAAAATAATAAAAAATCTTCTTAAAAATATTAAAACTAAAACCTAACGCAGCTCCTAGCTTTGCTCGTCTGTGTGTAACCAGCCTGACGACACCGAGTTTCAGGGCTATGAGTCCAAAACGGCTGTAACCTGTGTGGCTGTTACAGTAAACACAGCCGTCGTCTCTCTGTAGCTTTTGCTTCAAAAACTCATTTATCGTGAGCAACACGAACGTTAACAGATGGAGCCTCTGGCTGAAGTGTGGAGAAGGCTCCGAAACATGTGCTGATCACAGTCATCGACAGTCTGGCATCACGAGCAGCTTTGTTTGGACGTGTCTGCGTCATTGTTTCACAGAATAGTGTCATCAAGATGTAGCGACGAGTTTCAGACTGTTTCAAAGCTTCGATGCAACGACGGCACAAAAGCTTCAAATGTTTCAGTGATTCACAAATCCTCACTTTGTCCATCGCTAACAGATAACCGTGACAAAGACCAGCTCAGGGCCACAGATACGCTCACAGACACGCTGAGGACGATCAGTGGAAGAGGATCCAGCTGGGTAACAAGGAACAGCTGAAACTAATCAAGACAAAGGAAAGAAAAACGAACACAAGACACCAGAAACAGGAGGTAACAGAGAAACATGGAGCTGGAGACCTGGAAGCAGAAGCTTTCACTGTGTCCAGTTTTCTATTTGTCTTCCCAAATTGTTATGTAACGATCACAGAGTGATGTGCAGGTTTGAAGGAAGAATAAATGACTGAATCTGTCCTTCATAAATCAGAGGAAACAGCATTAAAACCAACAAAGCTGCACACATTAAACACCAAACCAGCAAAGACTTTGTCAAAAAGCACCAAATTTGAGGCTGATTGATAAAAATGTCACATTTTAAGAAGGTAATGACTAAAAAGCATGTTTCTCCTTCTGTGAGCCAAACCGATACAACACCTCGCTGAGAAATAACTCCCGTCTGCCTTCAGTATTATGAAATAACAGCTTTCCTCTCGTAGCTAATGGAAAACATATTTACAAGCTGAGCATAAAGGAGTTTCAGAAATAGAGGCGCTGAAACGTGATCCTGAAATGTAGCCAAACTTTCAGACTGCCAGAAGAAGGCCGATTTTTGCATTTCCAGATATATTTTCTAAAGTCTGAGAAATGGCTAGCTGTACATTAGCTTACTGTTAGCTCAGCAAGGCCTGCAGTCACAGCAGACCTCATACAGGCAGCGCTACAAATCTGTTTGTCGTTCCCATAGTTGCTGCCCTGCTCTGCTCCTCCTCTCTCACGCTGCTGTGGTTTCACTGGGTCAAAGAAGGATACCAGTGGCTAAAAATGGAAGCAGCAGACTGCTCCTCACTGAAAGGCCATATTTGCTCCCCAGTTTAGATGTGTTCTTTCTGCATCGCTCAAAATACACCAATGATGACAGACCCTGAGCAAAGGTAGCTCTCGGCAGATTCCACACTGCAGTTAATGAAGCTCTGTGGAGAACGACAGTCGCTGACACGGACGCCAAAGTTCACACGTTCCTCTGTTTGAAAGCTACATCGCTGCCATCGAAGCCACAGATGCCCGTGTTGTTGCACCGAAGCTCCACGGCTCAGACTCAAAAAGATTAAAGCTGAATTTACTCCTGAGGTCACTTCACTTCTTATGTTTGCCTCGTAATAGACGTTGAACATAAAAACATTTCCTGAGCAGGTTCAGAGAATCCCATTTCCACACCTGTGACCTTTGGATCTCAAAGCAGTCTAAATCGGCGCCACCTGCCTGCTGATTTCCCGTTGAATTAAAACCTCCAGCGCCGATGAGGGTTTAGATAAAAGCTGTGACCAAAACAGAAAAGCAGACTTTGTAGAGGGCGAGATCACAGCGACTGAAACCAGGCGACGGGAATTATTCAGTGAAAGAGCTGAAAACGAAAACATGCCGCTGCAGAGAAACAAGGCAGAAGTTCAGCGCAGGCTTGTGCACATATCACAGATTCTGGTACAACACCAGCAGGGAACTGTGCTAAATCAAGTCTAGACCTCATTAGAGACACAATTGTTTCTATGCCGAGTAAGATTTTTAAAGAAATACTTAAAGCAATGTTGCCTCTAATGTTTCATGTGTCTGAGCACACAAACTCCCTGAGCGTCCCTTGGACCACTGTGAGCGACAGCAGACGTGTGCACTGTGGTCACGCCAGCATCCAAGTTACATGTTTATTAAAATAATCAAATTACAGCATTTATGTTAGACGACTTTTAATTACCTGATTTAGCCCACTGACAATGAGAATTTAAAAAAGATCTTGTCCATGTGCAGCATGTTAACACTATTGGAAGGAAAAAATAACGTGAAAACAACTTTCTTTATTTTTTTATTTTTTTTATAAAGCTCTGACTGTATTCTGAGTCTGTGGTCTGGGAGAGAGTCTGTAACTCTGTCTGCAAATACAGTAAATAATGACCAATGTTGGGTAATTAATTATATAGTTACTTCTTCAAAAAAGTAACTGAGTCATGCAAACAAAGTGTTTTGCAGCTGTTTACCTAAAAATGCAGCCAAGGTGTTTTTTAAAATAAACTATTTACAGAACAATCAGCTGTTCTGCATCAAATCTGATGCCACACAAATTATTTGTGCCGCTCCAAAAAATAATTTCTGTCCACTATGAGATGAAGGAGAACAACAGCCTGATACCTGCAGGCCTGACAGCAGCAGATGTGTCACTGCTGTAACACCTGTAACACTCAGCAGTCGCCTCATTGTTCTGACACACAACAAAACTACTGACTACACTACACACTAACTGCACACTAACTACACACTAACTACACAAGATTTGTGCTAAACGTCGCAAATCTGTCACATCTCAAACACGCAGTCACTCCTAAAACTTCCCCCTCCCTAAATAACTAAATGCCACGTTGCCATATCATTTTTTGATTGGTTGACATGGTGCATTTTTCCACCAATAGGAAAAGCTGAGGGGTTTGGTTCTGTTTTTGCTCACAGGCTTTCGAGCGTTTTCCTTAGATTTAACGCAGATTTTCTGTGCGCAGAGAGCGAGCCGGCAGTGCGCAGCTTAGAGGGAACATTGCCTGTAAGTTGGTTTCAAGTGCTGAATGAGATCAAAAGTCCTGCTGATCTGAGGAAGAAATCTGATTTGCCTGCAGCCTGAACAAAGCCCAAATAATGAGATGAAGCACTTATCATTCGTAGCATTTCCTGTGAAAGTGAAACCCACTTGCCAAAACAATGATTACTTGCTCATAAACTTTGTTATCTGCACATCAGCCAATCTCAGACTGCAGACAGAAGCGTGGCAACGATCCTCCGCGCCGCTTCAAAAATGTAGGGCATCCAGTTTTGTGTAAGAGTTGGACAAAAGAAGTGAACAAACCCTGGAAAGGACACAAACGCTCACCTCTCACCAGCTGCTTCTCAAGCAGAGATAAAAAGATTCACATGGGGAGACGATGATGCAACAGGCTGGAAACGAGGAAGACAAAGGATCCGCTCGGCCGCTGAAAGGTCCTCTAAAGACTCGCAGTGCCATTAAAGTCGACTTAATGCTGAACTCTTCAAGACGAGCAATTTAGACATAAAAGCCGTGACTTCCAAAGTGACAAAGACAATAAGGATCTATTTTCCCCACTCTCTGACTTGAGAAGTTTGCAGTGCTGTGCACAGAAAGCTCTCAGGATGCTGCAGTGAAACCGTCCCTGATTTGAGATGCAGCTCGCGTTCATGCTGTGCTCCAAACATATTCAACTCTGTCCTTCAGACGCAGCTTTAACTTTCTGCTGTCGGCCAGTCACGCGCACTTAAACAGATATTTTTATTAATGGGCGGAGAAGATGAAATAAAACGTTTTTTCTTCTATGAATCAGTGATTTCATGGGTCAGTGGATTTGGGTTTGCTTTGTCATATCCTGTTTTATTCTGAAATCTCTGTCATGCACTTTACTTTGGTGAGAATGAGCACCACCAGTTTGAGGCCATGGTTCTCAGCAGAGAAGGGTGGAGCGCCCAGCCCTGCAGGTTTCTTCCTGAAGTGATGGAGCTGCACTATTTCAGGGTCTGGTTCATGAGACGGAGGAGTGCGAGGTTACAGATCGATTACTGTGGCGTCTGTAGCGACGCAGACGCCGCGCCGGTCTGTTGAGGCTGAGCGTGAAAGCGACGCTGTCGATTGATTGGCCGTTCTCACCCTCACCTGTGAACTCGAGCTCTGGGCGGTGACTGAAAGACTGAAATCAAGTGGAAATGAGCCTCCGAGGGAGACGAGCTCAGACATTCAGCAGGGACTTGCAGCACCATCGCTACTCCTGCAGGAGTGGGCTGAGGCGGTGTGGGTATCTGACCAGGATGAAGTAAGATGAGGTGTTCTGGGAAAGTCCTAAAAGGAGCAGATCCAGGATCCAGCTGAGGGAGGTCTGGGCATCGGGGCCGCCTGGACCCAGATAAGCAGCAGATAATGGATCGATGGACAACAGCAACTCTGTCCACATAGAAAAGGGTGGTTATTTGATCCACCGTGCTCTGTACCACATGTGCACAAAGAGGTGACCCTACAAACAAACCCAGGGTGACTTGTTGTCACCTAAAGATCTCTCACACAGACGTATTGTCATGTTCAGGAGAAGTGATGTGCATGAAGGCTCAACTGTGAAGAGAAAGCACTGCGTCCCTAAAAGAGCTGCTGAACAGTGTTTAGTGATGGACGAGGCCAAAAAGACCAGAGAGCATGAGAACTTCCTCCGTCCTCATGCAGTAAACCACGCTGCTGCTGTGCTGTCCTGGTTTGCTGCATGAGAGCCAGGCTGGATACAGCAATGAATTCTGAATGAAAGCAGCCAAAGGAAGACTTTAAAATCAAGGTGAAGTCAGCCGGTTCGTGATCGACTCGATAAAATCATGTTGTAAATGAAGGAGAACTCAGAGTGAATGTTCCTGTAGATTGAAGCCACAGACTGATGGTGTGATGTCTGCTCTCCTGACTCCTCGGCGCATCGCAGGACCGCGAGCAGCTTCGTGTGTAAATTTATTTCTTTAAGAAAACCAACTTCAAACACAGGAAATAAATAAAAAACCGGTTTGTCAGTTTTGTGGGGAAAACACCAACAAAAAGAACCTTCAGTCTTAAAAAATAGAGCTGAGGGGGGAATGAATATATTCAAAAGATTTCAAATTTGCTGCTTTTCTCAGCTGAATTCATTATCTAAGGCTCGGCTTTTTTCTGGATTGCCTTGAGGTTTTTGGAAGACGACTGATGTTATGTGTTTTATCGGCAGAGACACATTGTTATTGCCGCTGAGCCGTGTGTCAGTGTTTCAGAGGTTTACATCCTCCTTCTGCCTCATCCTCGCTTTGGTGATTACCAGCGTTTCCCTGAACGCTGACCCTGTTGCATCACTCAGGCTAAACTGAGCAGGTTCAGCTTCTGGAACATGCTACCGCTGCAACACTTGAATCTGCAGTTACTTTAATTACTGTTTGTCCTTTTTAACCACAGCTCCACACATTTTTAATGTTTCAGCTCCTCGAGCGTGCCCCGGTGAGAATATTGAAACGTTTCGTGCTTCTTTACAAAATGAAGTGTTGCCCCTGATTCTGAGGGACGCCGTCATCGACAATCACACAGTTGCTCTGTTGTACTGTGGAGGTCGACCGAGTGCAGTGAACTTTAGACACCGGTCTGAGATGGTGTGAGCTCTGAGATGTGAAGCGTTATCCTGCTGGCAGCAGAATCGCAGCAGAGTGATTGTACAGGGATGGACAGGGTGAGCAACAGCACTCAGGTAGGCCGTGGTGTTCTCCAGATATCTCTCATATGCCCACGTTACACACCGAGCGATTATTTCTGATCAACTAAAAGCAGTCTGTCCATCCTCCTCTGACCTCTGACCTCCACAGATCGTTTCCTCCCAGGTAACTGCTGCTCGCTGGATTTTTCAGAACTTCTCTGTAAACTCAGAGAAAATTTCAGCAGCTCATCAGTTTCTGAAACACTCAGACCATCGACACAGGTCTTTGAACGTCATTTTGCATGAATGTAAATGAGTTGCTGCCGTGTGATTGGCTGATTAGACCTTAGAGCTTTACAGCAGATCAACCATGACCACAAACAGCAGCTGCAACACTTTCTCCTTCACTCTTTATGTTGTTGCTGAAGCTCAAGCTCAGACTGGACACTTTAATGTAGCATCAATGATTTCACACTGAACATACTGAGCAACTAATGTGTGACTCGTGCAACAAAGGGCACATTAATCTGAACATCCAAAGATCATAAATGTGTCATTTCTTAGTTTCTGATAAAGAAAAAGCCCAAACCTCACCGCACACGGCTGCTGACTCAGACCAGTTTAATACGACGGGGAGAAAGTGTGTGACAGACTGAAATTAAGAACACAAAGGTAGGGAGAGTCAGATTGATGGTCTGTCTCCCAGGACTGTTTCAGGGGGGTCAGGGCTTCAGCCACAGGAGCGTGTAATAACTGCAGGGGAGTTTCAATGGTCTCAAACCCCTCTGAGATCTCTGCATGAGCCTCCTCTCCCTCCCTCCCCATTTATCTCCCTCTGTTAAACCACCTCCCTGCTCCCTTTCCATTAGTCAGACTTCCACTCTTCCCTTTCAGCTGCTCCTGCTCGCATCAGTCAGCTCAGAGCTCAGCTTAAACTCCATTCACAAAGGTGTGAATCCCACCTCCTCTCTGCTCCTCACAGGGGGGGATTTCCTGCAGCACAGATGGACGAGAGATAAGAGGCGACTCTCGTGCACATTACTGCTCTCTCTGAGTTTGTGTGAGTTCTGGAGACTTCACATCTGGCAGCTGTAATCGTGCTCTGAGGTGTTTCTGTTGATGTGCTGAATTCTTCCAAAGTGCATTTAGATGGAAAAAGGCTGTTTGTGTGATGGTGTGCTGCGAGCAGGAGAAGAGGACCCAAACGCTGGACTGGGTGAACGGAAAGAGGCAGCTTTATTGCGCTGTGGCAGAAACTCCAAACATAACTCACAATAACAACCCTAAACTGGAAACACAAAGCTAATAACAAACACTTGGAACCTGCAGACGAGCGACTGGAACACAGAGGCAACACGACGCGACCCTGAAATACACATGAGGGAACGAGGAACAGGTGGGAACACAGCCGGGGGAAATGAGGCCAAACGAAACAGAGGAAACACACTGACGTCAGACACGGCCCTTCAAAGTAAAACAGGAAACTCAAAACAGACGCAAAGACACAGACTCAGAGACGCGGGCTTTACACAGAGACCTGACTACACCATAACAGAGGGGATACACAGAAAAAGGTGGGCGTGGCGATCATAACGTCACCCACTGCTCTGGACTTCTATGGTGATGGTATAGGGACTGGCTCACTGCTGCCCCTGCTGGAGGCCAGAGGAACGATTTGGGTCTTCCACTGTGGCAGCCGTGGCGAGCAGGTGGGAACCAACCCAGCACGAGCTCCTCCTCCGAGGACACGAAATCCCCTAAAGACCAACCGTCCAGTCTTTTTAACTGGCTCATGGCAGCGGTGGACTCCTTTAGTTTATATATTAGTTTATATATTTTAGCTTTTCTGCTTGAGCACTTTAAACACACACTTTCATCAGAGCACATTTTTCTATCAAACATCCACCCTGGTGTTTAGAACCACTCTGAGTTCGGTATCCTGCCCGAGCATACTGCGGCATGCAGCCAGGGACTGAAACTGCAGGCTTTCGATGAGCAGACGAGCTGCCGTCCCTCCTGAGCCGCAGCGTCTCCAGCATGCACAGAAACCTTTGTGTTGGTGCGTGAGGTTCCTTCAGCCACAGGCAGCACAGGGTGGTTAGTAAGCATCATCGCTGCAGTCTCAGGGCTTTAATTCACTTACACCGAAGACCAGGTGGTTTACAACAGCACTTAATGTGGCAGAGCTTCCACGTGAACTCCAAATGGAGTGAAAGTGACGGTAGAACGTGGGGCGGATTGCAAAAAGGCCTTTCAGGTCTGGTGGGTAGATCGATTATTTTCGTGCCGTTTGCTTTGGCTGAAGTTGGACGAGAGCATTTTAAGGATCAAACAGCAGCTGCTGGACAAACTGATCCAGAGCCGGTCGTCTGCTGGTCTCATTCAGGCTGTTCCACACAATCCGGCACAAATGTGTCCGAGCGTGAACGCGATTCAGCAGGAAACGAGGTAAACCCACGACATGCTCCTGAGTTGCAGCCCTGCAAGCTTTCTCCTCGTGTTATCGACACGTTCTCTGCACTTGCAACTATTTTTCTTTGTGCATCTCTGTTTATCTCTCCCTCCTTGAGTGCACCGAGGATTAGTGAACATCACACCTTCCTTGCTAACGAGAAGCCTCGGCTGCTCAAACAGCAGCGACACCTGCTCCAGATCGATTCCCACTTTCACGTCTGTCGTTAAATGAGCGGTCCAATCACAAAACTGAAGGATGAAAGGGCACAGAGGAAGAGGAGAGTCACCCAGAAGAAAAGCAAATGTAGTTCTGAGGAAACTCACCTGATGATTTTTAAGGAAAGATTAAATATGGCTGGTGCAGCACAGACACATTATTCACGACACATGCAGCGCGCCTTCACTCCCCTCAGGCTGCTGTCTGTTTCCACGCTTCTTCATTTCCATAAGAACAGCTCCACGTCTCTGCTGCAGCACAAAGCTTCACTGAACAGGTGATTATCTTAATCAAGCAGATTCCAGTAACGGCCACCTGTGGGTCATAAAAGGCCTGAAATTCATTTTCTCCTGCAAACATTCATGAGACAAACTGTCCTGGCAGCACGCAGCTCCACGGGGAAACATTTCATCTGACAAGACGTCATTTTTACTCTGCATCAGACGTAAACGTGTTTGTGCAGAGGCCGGCGGGATGCCCACCTCCATCATGAAATAACCAAAAACAGCACAGAAACAGCACGTACAGGTCTGACTGTGCGCTGGTGTATTTACAGCTCAGGCAGCCTGTTCAGATCAGCTGTTCATGTCATCTCTGTCCTGTTGTTCTTGGCCCTGTTTGATGTGCAGTCTCATTACGTGCTCACAGTCTAACTTTATCTTCATGTACAGTCAGTGCACTTACCTCTGACTGGTCACATACTGGACTGATGAGCCCTGATTGGATTATTGATTATTGATAATCTCCTTTATGAGTCCCCAGAGCCCGGTTCCCTGTGTTAGGGTCAACGAAGCCTGATGATGAGAAGGTATCCTGGATATGTTTGACTTGGCAGTGCAGGCATCTGCTGTTGGTTCAATCAAACCCGAAGCTGCTGGTACGACTGTAGGTCAGAGGTCCACAGGTGCTGGGAGTGTCCGTACAAACCTGAACGCAGCTCCATCAAACATGGTTTTAGTTTTTCATGTAAATGTTTGAAGACGTTTGAAACGCACACGTGCTGATGGAGCAGAGCGTCTGCAGCTCTCAGTTCACGTCACAAACTGCTATTTTGCTTATTTCCTAATTGCTGGTTGCTCTGCTACCTTGTTAGTTTGCACACCTTTTCTCCTGGTCTGTTTTGCTGTCAGTGGAGAGATATGTTGTTTACACTCGGGACCAACTGATGGTGCTGAGTACACCAGTGATTCTGAATGGAATGAGACCCATTATCCTCCAGCAGCCCGAGGAGACAGCAGGGCTGCAGAGGAAACATGGCTCTCATCAGCTATCATCACAGGGAATCTGAGGTCCCCGTGTGCCTGAGTTGTACTTCTGTGCTGAATCCATGCAGCGCTGACAACCAGGGGTTTAACTGGGATTTTGGCAGGTGGGGGAATTCTGAAATTGGGAGCAGTGGTGCAGTCTGGGAAATCGTTTAGAAACAACTTAAAAAATGTGTTTTTGAACTCCAGCAGATTATTTTCATGCAGGCTGTGATCAGCTGACCTGCACTGCTACTCTGGCAATTTGTGGATTTAGGAAACTAAACTCCAGATGTCTCCTGTTTTGGCTTCCTGTTAAATCCAGAATTCAAAATCCTGCTCCTCACATACAAGGTCTTAAATAATCAGGCCCCATCTTATCTTAATGACCTTGTAGTACCATATCACCCTATTAGAGCACTTCGCTCTCGCTCTGCAGGCCTACTTGTTGTTCCTAGAGTATTTAAAAGTAGAATGGGAGGCAGAGCCTTCAGTTTTCAGGCCCCTCTTCTGTGGAACCAGCTTCCAGTTTGGATTCAGGAGACAGACACTATCTCTACTTTCAAGATCAGGCTTCAAACTTTCCTTTTTGCTAAAGCATATAGTTAGGGCTGGACCAGGTGACCCTGAATCCTCCCTTAGTTATGCTGCAATAGGCTGCCGGGGATTCCCATGATGCACTGGGTGTTTCTTCTCCATTCACTCTGTGTTTAAACACCTCTCTGTATTGAACTATTATTGTTAGTCATCTCTGGCATTTTCCCTGAGCCTGGTCCTGCCAGACATTTCTTCCTGTTAAAAGGAGTTTTTTCCTCCACTGTTCACAGGTGCTTGCTCTAACGGTCTAATTGTTGAGGATGTCTGTGTTGTAGGGTCCTTATCTTACATTTTTAAGCACCTTGAAGCGACTGTTGTTATGATTCGCTGCTATATGAAGTGTGTTATTTATGATGTCTGTTCTGTATTAAATGATTAATTAGCAGCGATTGTTTGAATGAGGTGAAGATGAGTAACCCTTCTGTTCCCATGTGTGATAGTGGGGTCTCCTGAAGGTGAAAGTCTGGGATGTGCCAAATGGGAGTGATGTTTTACAGGGTGTTGGAGCAGAGTCGGTGATCTTTAAGCTTCCAGCGGGCTGCCAGGGCTGGAGAAATAACTGTTTTTCAAGCAGCTGCAGTGTTTCAGTGAATGGTCTGCCAGAGAGAGAAGTTAGCACGATTGTTCCACTTCTGTTCATGACATGTTATTACTGCTGATGCATTTGAATAAATACTGAATAAAGAAACCCGGCGATTCCAGTCTGCCTGATTTATTCTGGGTAAATAATGAATTTGATTTCTTTTTCCCAGTAAAAACCTGAGATTGCAGAGTTTGCTGAAACCGTCTATGGCTGTGATGGGCAGCACTGAGGGAAGATTCTCATTTTCATGACTGATATGTGTCCTATTAATGAGAGAGATTATTAAACAATATTTGTCTTAATCTGGTGTGTAGGAGAGTCCGTGACAGCCTGGGTGAGATGTTGATACGCAGGTACTCAGTCTTTCCAGTAGTGGGAGTAAACCCTGAGCTTGTCAGACAGTACAGTGGACTTGTTCCAGTTTATTGTGTAGTTTGATGTTTCAGAGCACTGATAACTGGATTTCTTGGAGCGAGCGTTTATGGTTCTGTGGGAACAATCAAATATTGTCTGCATAAAGACTGATTTTCGGTTGTGAGTTCCTTTGATTGTGTTGGTGTGAGTGTTTCTGTGAAGACGCTGAAAAGTGACAGAAAGTGGCGACACTGTCGTCAACTCCCCAAATCCAGATTCATGCAGTGCATGGAATAAAAGCTGACCTTGTCCGATGCTGTCAGAATCCAGGAAAGCTGTAATTTTGGGGCTTTTGAGAAATATCATGTGACCCGTGGGAGGACGGAGCCGCAGGCATGCAGTCAGTTCACAAGTGTTTAATGTTAACACAAAATAAAATTACACATGTAACAGTAGCACCTAAAAACAATTAAAAGCTTTACTTTATTGAATACGGTTAAAACTATAAATGGTATGATTGCACGTGGGAGACGGGATGAGCGCTGCGGGGAACCTGTTAACAAATCAACATATGACCCACGTGAAAAGGGACAGAAACCCACACTGAGCCCCGACTGGGCAAAACAATCTAACAAGGAAATCTTCAGCGCCGTCTCCACTCAAGCTTGCAAGAGCGGCAAGAAAAAGATTAGTTTCCCACGCAGCGCCTTCACTGTCTGCAACGATATACAGATTTTCTAAAATACAATTAATACATGCGGTGCCTGCTGATACAGTGAAATAAAACAACAAGTTTTTGGATGAATAAAGTATTATCAGTCAATCAATCAATATCGACAGCCGTCACAATAACCTTCAGCTCTTCACTGCTGGTCTAAAACAAGTGAAATGCACTGCTGCATCGAGACCACCCGGGCAAAGCAGCAGCTCGGCGCTCTGTAAATGAAAGCAGGACATCACTTACACTGAGCGCAGCTTGGACCAGGCACTCACACAGACTAATTACCTGCACCTGTGCGGCAGGCCCAGTCTCAGGTCTCACCTGTCACATCCACATATGTCTGTGAATCTTATCGGCAGCATGTTTTTGTTGTTGTTGTTTTTATGAAACTAACTTTGGCATAATTACATGACTGTTTGTGAAGTTACTGCTATTTGTGTAACTATGTGTTTTATCAGCGTGTCACAGTTTGCTCATGTACTGGATACATTTATGACACACTTGTATAATCCAGATGAATAAAATATCTCCGACCACACTGAGGAAAGACCAACGACTGGGACGAGTCACAGTTTGTTCCACTGAGAAACACTGATGCGGTTATTGTTAGTGGTCAGCTGTCCATCTAACGGCAACATCTCCAGGATTTAGGTTCCTGTTTTCTTTTTGATCAGGTTTATTTTTGTGGATAATTGGTCACTGAGTTGATCTTTGTTCAGTTTTCTTCCTGTTTAAAGTGTCTGAGTTTGATAATGATGCCTTTGGTGTCTCCAGATTATCAGGTGAGTTTTCAGGGATTCCAGTGAAAACTGGAATGATTCCTCATGCTGCTCACGCTCTGAGCCTGCTGTTTTGTTTGGTGTAGCTGTAGTCCATTAAATCCATCAGCATGCTACTTCTTGTTGTGTATTCCAGTTGTATAATCACCGTCTCATTGTGCTGTTTATTTCTTATCCTTTTCATTGCTGAGGTAATGTTAAGCTCAGGGCGCCGCATTGTTGTTGTCTTCCGCTCTCTCGTCCTTGAATCAGAAATGTTACATGTTGGGAGGCGTCTGTGCTGAATGCTACATCTTTACAAACAAACCATACACAGCGTGAGTGTTTGTCTCTTATTGTTTAGTCACATTTCCCTGTTTTATCAGATTTTGTCTTTTTCCACATACTAGAGTCAAAAAAGCTCAAAGACTCTTCGGGCTGCATTTACGAGGCTTTTTATTTCGTTCAGAACTTTCTTATGTAAAGACGACTGCACCAAGGAGACAGGATTCATGTCCGCCATGATCTTTCTTTAATCTCACCGTAGACGGTGACAGTCCCACTGGTGTGAGACAGAAGCCATCAATCATTCAACCCTGGTTTCATTTGTTTATGGTAATTACAGCGAGGTATCACTTTGTTTGACGATGATAAATTGATGATTAAAAATGCAACATACAGCACATGAAGATTAATTTCACATCCATTACATACCGGCGTAAATCCTGCAGGATGTTTTTTGGGGTCAAGAGGACGTTTTTCACAAAACCTCTATTTTAACTGTTTATTGATGCTCTGCAGGTCTTCACAGCAAACCTGCTGTGGTCGTTTTCATCTGCTCTGACGATGATGCCACACAGAGGTATGACTCATACAAAGCTGCTCTAGTCAAGGCCATCTAATGAACAAACATAATATATGTATGGATGTGTATTTCATTTAAATGCATAGAGGAATGCAGGGATACTGAGTACAACTATGTGAAGTGTAGTTCTTATGAGGTTCTCTCAGCATATCTATAGCAACACTGGGTATTTTTTAATCATTGTTTGGCCCACTCACAGCTGCTGGTGACACACAGGGGATTCATGACTTCATGAAGAAGTTTATACTTCAGCTAAAGATAGTTTCTGCTCAAACATCTGGGTAGTTTTGAAACCCAAGAGACTTGAGATAACATTTTATTCATACAATCATATACATGTAAAATTCGTCACTGATATCTGTGTTTCTGGAGATGTGCAGAGTTTTCATCTACTGTGTCAGCTTTCAGCCCACTGTTTACCTCAGCTGTCTAAGACACGGGAAACGTGCTACTAAAACAAGTGGACGAGTCAGTGAAGCTCACCTCTGACCGACGACAGTGATACAAAGGTGAGTTGTTGAGGATATTGCTAAGCTCCTGTTAGCCTGTGTTAGCCCCTGTTAGCCTGTGTTATTTCCTGTTAGCCTGTGTTAGCCCCTGTTAGCCTGTGTTGTCCCCTGTTAGCCTGTGTTGTCTCCTGTTAGCCTGTGTTAGCCCCTGTTAGCCTGTGTTATCTCCTGTTAGCCTGTGTTAGCCCCTGTTAGCCTGTGTTGTCTCCTGTTAGCCTGTGTTAGCCCCTGTTAGCCCCTGTTAGCCCCTGTTAGCCTGTGTTATCTCCTGTTAGCCTGTGTTAGCCCCTGTTAGCCTGTGTTGTCTCCTGTTAGCCTGTGTTAGCCCCTGTTAGCCTGTGTTATCTCCTGTTAGCCTGTGTTAGCCCCTGTTAGCCTGTGTTGTCTCCTGTTAGCCTGTGTTAGCCCCTGTTAGCCCCTGTTAGCTCCTGTTAGCCTGTGTTAGCCCCTGTTAGCCTCTGTTATCTCCTGTTATCTCCTGTTAGCCCCTGTTAGCTCCTATTAGCCTCTGTTAACTCATGTTAGCCTACGTTAGCTCCTGTTAGTTGTTGTTAGCTGCTGTAAGTAAAACTGCCTTTGAAGTGGATGTTCAAAGCCAGTTGGACAGTCACCTACTAAACTCCCATTCGCTGTAAGAATGTGATCAAACTGTCATTTTTAGGACACTTGAGGCTAACATTAGCTAGCATGAGTTGTTGTTGTCAGCAGTCCAGAAATAGGAGGCTCGGGTTAGAGTCCTGACTTCAGTTCAGGAGATGAGGCTTGAGGTGAGGAGGAAGAGGATGACATTTTGTAAAGAAGCTGCTGTCGCTGTCTCTTTCCTTTGCACTTCTTTGGTGAACGGGACCCTTTCTCCGATGCTAAAATATCAGTATGCTCCTTCACATCTCCTGTCTGCAGGCGCACGTACAAATTTAAATGTCCCTCCATGGCACATGATGCCTATGACTTGTCTTCCACTCCACCTTTGGCGTATTTGGTGTATGTGGCCACTTTCCTGGCCACTGTATCCAAATATGGTGGAGGAACACGGTGGCTTCTGCAAACCCCAAACCCGCTCCTGTTTTAGATAGATTTATTAGAATGCATAAGTTTGTTGGAAGATGTAACACTACACTATTCTCTGTATATTTGTGATCAAAACATTATTTTTTCTGTTGAATAATTAATTAATGACTGTACCTTACTCGCATCGACTCTTTGGGACGACATCAGAAAGCATCCTCGCTCTGATCATCGCAGACAGGCAGGTGTGACTTGGCTTTAATGTGTTTTTTTTTCCAACAGAGCTTCTTGCTTCTATAAATACGTCCTGAATGTGATTTCCTCCCACAAATGTTCGGAGACATTGTATTGTTACCGCTCCTCCCCCGAGCGTGCACGCATTGATAAACACCGCCGTACCTTCTTCACCCTGCGCTCACTCCTAACGTGCCGTCTTTAAGTCTTCATGTATTCATTACGCCGTTTGTAAAAGTCACACCTACACACACAAACACAAACACGATATCACAGCGGTAAAAAAAGAGGACTTCCTCCTACACGCTTGCAGACACGCCGCACTCCCAGAATCCATCTGCTCACATTCAGATTCTGAAAAACACACGAGGTGAGTCGGTGGGCGGGTGTGTGAAGCTTCCTGACGCATGATAGGATTTACACTAACAAGCACAATCCGTCACTTCACATATACCATACAGCACATCCATAAGCTTAATGGGTGAATGAGAGCAGCTGTAAAGTGATTGCCTCCAAATATACACAACTTAATGGGAGTTATCGCACAACACGACAGCGGGGAGTCCATTTTCATTTAATAAACCTTTAAAAGCTTCACGACTGTCATTTACTCTCCTGCATCTCTTCTTTTATGGCTGCAGAAGCTGTCGACGAGTGTTTTATGAAGATGTACGAGTGTCATAAAAATGTGTTTAGGTTTTCTCGTCGCTCTTATTGCCTTTCATGATTGTAATGGTGCCTGTGAAACACTGCTGCGATGGTGTCTATAAAATACACATTAGTCAAGTTAATGCCGAGCCTGCACACACACAGCCCTCACATGGGCGGGGCGATGGGGATGCTTTCATGTTCCCATTATCTGATCGAACAATTATCTTCCTGTCACACTCAGAAATCTGAACTGGAATATGTAAAATGTCAACATTTTATTCTCTGAGTCCCACTTCAGCTGAGACTGAAGGGAATCTGGGGCTGGCTGCACTAAATGTGTTGATTAAATGCATCCAGTTACTCATGTGAAAGTTTACAGGAGCACAATCCTGCTCACTTAACGAGTCGGATGAAGACACACCAACAATCACGTTACTCTTCGACAGAAATCAGGCTGTTTCTGCTGTGACGTCCCACACAGCGACACAGGAGGACAGTCAATAGTTGCTTTATGAACGGCACATTTGGAAAGGTCAACATTAGCGTTTCGGCCATCGCCATGTTGTTTCTTTGGCGCCAAAAGTGACTGCATGTGCTGTGTTAGCCAGCTAGCTTGATTGTCTTCATGCATGCTCAATCGTCCAGGTAAGGAAATCCCAAAAGGTTCATTCTGTTCATCTGGACGTTTTCATTGGGAGAAATGTTTCGTCATCATCAGGTGACTTCTTCACTCTCAGCTGCAGGTTTCAACCTTATAAACTGGACATTTGCACAACGACTGAAACCAGCACCACTGTTTCTTGATTATTAATATACAAATTTTCATGACCACTGATCAAAGCCCATTGATTTCCAATTTCCATGAGTACCATTCACGGAGAATTGTAAGATGATGCACCCTTACACCCCCTCCTCGATTCAGAGATGGTCTTTCCCTTTTCACGTAAATGGTCTCCTTGACTCCTCCCTCAAACCAGCGTTCCTCTACCTAGCTTGATTACCAAAATGAATCCACAGACTTTATGGGAGCCTCACACAGACTTGGATACCTGCTAATTATTGCTCAGTAATATCCAAAGAAAATCCCAGAATTTCATTCATCATAACTGCAGCTCAGGCTTCTTGGATGGTCTGTTGCAATTAGCTGCAGGAGGTTTTGAGCGTTATCCAATGAGCAGCAGCTTTTATACAATCCCTGCAATAAGATAGTTACATAATAACTTGCCTTAATAAACAAATAGCTGGGTAATAAAAAACCAGGGTGTTCAATGCATCACAGTTTCCATTTTTGTACAGATGTATATTCTGCAGGTTTCACCTTTTGCTTCGCTCCCTCATCTTAAAAGCTGCGGGTACAGCCAGCGTGTCTGCACAGCAGTGTCGAACTAAAGTGATGTTCTGCTCAGGTGGGTAAGAATCTCGTGGTTCAGGATAAATTGAATCTGTGCCTGTGTTTCTTTCGAGTACAACATGAAGCTCTGTTATAGAATCTTAAACATACACAACGTCCGATCATAAACCCACTCGAGCTCCTCGTCCCAGCCACGCAGCTGTTCCTGGGTTGGCCCGATGAATCAGCTGGGAGAGGTTCCTGCCAACTCAAGCAGCTGAAGACTCTTCTGAGCAGTTACATCCAATTTGCAGGAGCTAATGTGTTTTGTAATGCAGCCCAGAGTTTGCTCTTTAAGCACATAAAGCACACATTATTGAATGTTCACGTTCTCTCCTGGCAGTGCCCGTAAAGCATGAATTAATGCTTTTATGGTCTCAACTAACCGAGGTGAGTCACCTTTATTATCTTACCTTTATTAAACCAAATTAAATAACACAACACGGAGTGTGGCTCTGCCTGCTGATAGTCATTCTTTGGACATTTAAGCAGCCTTTCTGCTCCTTTTTTCCTCCCGGTCTCTTGTGACGCTCAAATTTACATTTCAGACATTTAGCTGATGCTCTTCTGCTTTTTATCTTCCCTCGCAGACATTAAGCTCACGCTGTTGTGAAGCACGGCTGAAAATGAGCACAATGACATGAATGAAAAGCTCTCAGGTCTGAATCGCCACCACGCTGGAAAGGAAGCAAAAGGAGGCCAGAGGCAGGCGGAGGTCGCAGCGTTTCTGCAGCCGCGTGTGAGGAGAGGGAGAGCTTGAGAGGAGATTGTGTTTTGCTGGTGAACAGTGATTACAGTGACGGGGGAGGAAGTGATGTGGATTCATGAGCTGTTCAGGAAAACTCACAGAGGAGGTTTGTGATGGCGACGCTTTGGAAGATGCTGCTGATCGAGCTCAGCTTCACCTCTGACTGCCTCAGCTCTGTGCATGGTCACACATCTACACACACAGGTACACACACACACATAGATACACACATGTTTGTGTCCAATCAGCCGCTGCTGTTGAAGGAGGCGTCAGTGGGGTTGCCATATTTGTCAGGGGGAGCTGGGTCATTGATGTCTATGGAGGTGCTTGGAGATGTTTCATATCTGAAGCAGGTCTAAAAACATCACAAAGTCCTGTGAAGCCTGACGTGGAGTCTGCAGACCAGTCAAGCTATTAAACAAAGGGAAACAGCATGTGTTTTCTTGTGTTTAAGCTTTATTTCTTTTTTATCTTGTGTGTACATGTCCCAGCTTTTTATATCTGAACCTGATGTTTGAGCCCAGGAGTGTTTGTTTAAAACAAAATAAAGCCAAAGATTCAGCTGATGTCTCACAGGATTCATTCTCAGAAACGTCTCAGGAACAGAGCAAAGCAGCAGAAAATAACAGCTACGAGGCTTCTTATTGGTTTCAGAAGAAAATGTCACACAATCCAGGGCTTGTGTTTGGAAAGGTTTCTGTTAAAGCAAGCTGAGATCTGAGAAAAGCAGTTTCTGTGTCATAAAGTTAACGGTGATTTCCCTCCAAACACCACCAGCAAACAGATGGGGGGGGGGGTATTATCTGTTTGGACTGCTGGGCCTCGTTCTCTGTGAGTGTTTGTCTAAAGTCTGTCAGGGCCCACAGACTGCATGACACAGATAAGTGTGGTATGAAAAGTGAAGCCAGAAAAAATCCTGTGTTGTTTTTAAGGTCCTGCAGGGGGCGACTGCTCTGGTTGTAAGAAGAAGCCTATGAGAAATGCTCGTGAGTTTATGGTTTGAGTTTCAGGTCCCGTTAGATTTATAAAGGACCAGGAAGGGTTTAGGGCGGGGTTACCTTAGGACTGGATAAGGCAGTGGTTCCCAAACTTTTTTGCTAGGCCCCCCTTTGTTTTACAAGTCTTCAGCCCACTAACTCTTTCACGCTACGTCCACACCTACTCGGGTATTTTTGAAAACGCAGTTGTTTCTAAGCGTTTGGACCTTTCGTCCACACGGAAACGGCGTTTCGAATCACCGAAAACGGAGATTTTTAAAACTCCTGTCAGGTTGGAGATTTTCGAAAACTCAGTTTTTGCGTTTACGTGTGGATGAAGAATACGGAGTTCGTCACGCAACGCCAAAGGTATGTGCCTTTTTTCACGTCACGCTGTGCGCCACGTTGTTGTTTACACGAGAGGAATTTCTACAATGAGACAAAACGGGTTCAAAAACATAAACAGCTGTGGGATCCTGTTAGTCTGTGATTTGAACCGGGGGAACAAATCGTGGCAGGATCAGCCTGATGTTATTTATATCCCACTGCAACTTTACTGTATAAAGAGCTAACTGTCATGGTCTGCGGTGGGTGGCTGGAATTTCCGTAAGGCTCCTGAACTTACCTGGGATCCGCCCCCTGGGCAGGGCCGACTCCTCCAGCTCCTGCACACCTGGAGCCTATTGCAGGCAATCAAGCCAGAGGGATTTAAGCCACACGTTGATGTTCATTCACTAACAGTTCATCATTAACACATGTTGGTAACAGGCCCTTATGCGTCAGGTTCTTGCTGTGATGCATCTTGTTAACACGACTCTCTTGTGCTGCAGTTGCTGGATTCACCTTGGCTCACGCTCCACCTCCGGACTCAGGATACCAAGCAATCATTTTGAAAATCTCTCTGTGCCTCACCTGCCTGCCCTCCTGCCGTCACACTCCTCTGAAGCCCCGGATCTCAGGTCAGCCTTTCCACGCCACTCAGCCTCCCCTGGATTCTCATCACCCCCCTCTCAACACTCTGTCCCCTACTGCAAGTAAGAATTGCCACTCTTACAACTGGCCACTTCAGAGCTGCCTCCACTACCTCCCTAACTCCACTGCCTTCTCTCTTCAGTGTGACTGTTCCCTGCTCAGCTCCACTCTGCATCTCAGGCCCCGTTCCCTCGCACTAGCCACGTTTCCCACGCCACATCAAACTCCACGTCTTATTGTTTTGTCCTTGCTATGTTTCTTGCACTCAAGCCTAATAAATAATTGTTACATCATCTGCTGTCTGTGCTCTGGGTTTCTGCACCTGAGTCCTGTTCAGCCACTCGGCCCCGTGACAGTAACATCTCCAAAATGTCAGGAGTAGTTAGTCATTACAAGTGTTTGTGAACTAATAATCAAGACTGTGGGATCCTGTTTGTCCGTGATTTTTAAACGGCCCAGCGCTGCTCCCGACGCAGGGAAAAGCAACCCTGCAGGGACACCTACCTCAGCACTTGTGCAGGTGAAGCCAAAGGAACGATTTTCTTCACCATATTTTCTTTGGCTTGGAAGGAAGTTGGTCTGGAAACATATTTGGCGATGCTTCATCTCCTGCTTTGAGTTCGTGTGGGAGCCCCGTCAAAAAAAACCTGTCCATGATGCTAGCAGTGTCCAAGCTTTTTTTTTTTTTTTTTTTTTTTTTTTAATTCATACCGCGTCTCTGTGCCCCCCTTAGGGGACGCTCCCCCACTTTGGGAACCTCTGGAATAAGGCGCAGGTGTGCAGTTTATCTCAGTTTGTTTAGACTCAGTTTGGTTCTGATGCCTGCTTTTGGTGCACGGACATCGATCTAACAGGGACACTGGATGGTGGCGCCGGCGGCTGTAGCTGCTAGCTGCCTGCTAGTGTGGTCGCAAATTTTGAAGCCATCCTGATAGCCTTCTCCCACCAGCGATGTGGAGATCCAACCTCTTTAGATCCAATTAAATCAAGACACTCAAAAACATGCTGTGGAAAAGAATTTAATACACTGAATCATATGAACAGCAGGAAAAATCCATACAGACATTTAGCAAGAGATTTACAAAGCAGCAAGCAAAGTGAAAGGTGTACAGCCTTAAGCACAGACAGCAGAGCGACAGAGTGCAACAGCAGAGGGGGGGGGAAAAGCTGGGGGTGTCCTCCGGTCCCGTAATATATAAGGACCAGTATCCCCGCCCCTGCTGCTGGGTAACTTTCCCACCCATCCAAACACAGCTGCAGGGGTCAGGTAGCGGCCAAGGTCTTGGCCAAAGGCCAGTCAGGACTCTGACTACTCCTTGCTCTGGCTTATCACAATAGGTCATGACACGGTCAAACATCACACATTAATCCTAATTATTGAATCTTATACAGCAAGTGGCACAACCGTATAACATATAATCTTATAACTACATAGGTTACATGCTTTCTCATATATAAAAACACTTCAGTGTGGTTCAAAGTGTGTGTGTGATTATATCGTATGATATTTTATTGTGATGTGTTCAGGATCTCCGTTACATTGTTACTGCTTTGGTTGTGCTGCATGAAAGACGTTGAGTGTGTATTGGAGGAGGTTAGTTACCGGAGCTGGAGAGTGAGTTATTCAGGTGAACTCTCAACAGCATTAACTGCCCTGTTACTGTAAAACATAATAAACCTCGGTGAAGCAAAATGCGCTTAAGACTCTACATGAAAGTTAAAATATATATGTTCAGTGCACATAGATATATAGTGTATATAGTTACATAGTTATACATATCACACAAAAATCCACCACACTAGCTTCGCCTGGTTGTGCTGTTGGAGCCTTTTGGAGCATTTTTAATGACATCATGTGACAAATAATTTCTGCTGTCAGGTTACTGTACTAACAGACCGTCCAAGAGGTGTGAGCTCAATGTTTTGCTGAGTGAAGGACTTTAACTGGATTAGCTGGTATCTGTTTCTGTGTGAAGCTAGCTAGCTTTAAGCTGATACCTTAGCAGTCATATTTGACCTCGGTCCCGCCTCGCTCGAAAAAAACCAAACAAACAAAACCGATGGGTGACATCACTCCGTCTTTTATATACAGGTTTTTTGTTTTCCAGTTATTTTTATGAAGAAAGAAAAAGAAAATAGTAAAAACAGAAGTATCATAAGTGAAGTAGAGGGAGCAGAGAAACAGCAGAGAGCTGTTTGTTCCAGCGAGCAGCTCCATCACATGCTGTAAGATTCCTGCTCACGCTCCGCTGTCGACATCACCTTTGTATTTTGTCACTTGCACCCGTTCCTCTGTTTTCCTGTCCAGGTCAGCGGGCGTGCTGAAAAGGTCGCAGAGAAACGGCCTCTCCTCCATACTAACGACAAGACGACGTGAAGAAGGTGAAGACAAAAAACCCCGTTTGTGTTTGTGAGGCCGAGCAGCAGCACTGCTCCCCTCTAAATGTAGCTCTGAAGATAATTTGCTGACTCCCTGTGCAAAGTCCTGCTGGCTGCATGTGGGTGGCCTTCGTGAGTAAACCCACCGACCTGAGGGCCAGATGCAGTCTTTGCAGATTCGCTGTGGAAAGCTGTGTCCGTGAGCGATCCTGAATCTTAATTAGTGCTGAGCAGCGCGGCCAACAAAGCAGATCTCCCGCTACACTTGAATCAAAGTTTCAGTCGATTTTTTTTCTGTCTACATAAAATCAAGAAGCTTAAAAACTGCACGCTTTCCCACTGCAACCAGGGCTGGATGTGCAAAGACTGCTAACAAGGCTGATGTCCTGTCACTGATGTACGCATTGCAGTTCATCGCTGTGGATCATTAGTAGCACCAAAAAGAAGCAGCACTGCCAAGAAAAAGATATTCATGCAACTATAAGCGTGGTTTCAGACGTGGGGGTCTGAACCATCAGAGACGTCATGAATTCTTCTGCTCAACGTTTAGTTTTTCTTGAGCTCTGAGTTCTTATGTGGAGCTTATCTACTCTACATGCAGACTAGGAGCTCAACATGCCACATTCACCGTTCATACAAACACGCTTCTCTGTGCTTTCCATCTGACAGTCACACATATCCACCACCAACCTGCTGCTTGGATGACCTGCTCTAGCTGAGCTACAGCCACCTGTAGCTCTTCAAGGAGGAAAAAACCCCAAATTAGGACCATGTGCCAACTTTGAGTATTTATAGATGAAGAACTCAGAACTCCAGCAGTCAGCCAACGATCTCCCTTTCAACAGGAAGAAACCTCCGACAGAGCTAGGCTGAGAGAAGGGCAGCCTGTGACTAGCAGCCTGCTGGGACCACACTGTGGGGTTTGTCATGCATCTGTGTGACCTGCCTCTCTCCACTCAGAGACAACCTGGGTCTTCCCTGTGGGCTCCTCCTGGTTGGACATGAAACATGGCACCTAGGAAGCACCTAGCAGTAGCTGCAGGGTGAGGAGGTTTGTCATCCAGTGACCTCACACCTGTCTGTCCCACAGGCTAACCGAGGTAAACGGGACTCCTCCTTCACTTTGATTGGTCCCTTCACTTCTGGTGTCCACTACTCAGGCTCAGAGTCTCCACCCAGCACGCCATCACTGCATGTTTAGCTCCTCCCCTCACCCGAGTGTGTGAGAAGCATCTGACGACAGGTTTAGAAGAACGATCAATGACCTGAAACGACAGCAGGACGCGCTGCATTCAAACGTCTCCATCAGCTGTAGGTTCTGAGTGGAGAGCGAACCACTGTGCACAGCTTATCCAACTCTGTCTGCGCCTCATTAGAACATAACACACATTGTGTTTTCATAAATACGGGTTTGTGCTTTAATGCATATTCACTGTATGACATTATAGCACAGTGCCGTTATTGTACACTGAGCTCCTGCAGGGGCTCTGCAGTATATTTGTGTGATTTTGTGTTTGATTGCATGTTCTGTGTGTGAATACAGTTTGTGTCTTTACAGTACTGTAGGCCTCCTCCATCAGCAGGAGAAACATCTGGAGGAGGAATCGATGTGGAACATTGGAAAATGAACAGGAACGTCGACAGTGACGGTTAACGTCTGCCGGAAGAAATCAGCAGGTTTCAGTCTTTGGCACGAGGAGGCGGCGGCGCACTTAGAAAAGACAGAAAGCTTTATGGTACTAGGAAACTGGGAGGAGAAGAAATAAATACGTTTGGATTTTATGAGGGTTGAAATGACACCCCGGAGAGACGAAGAGAAAGAGGAACTGGATGCTGCGACAGCAGGTGACACGAAATGTGTTGATTTCCCAGAAACCACAAATCGCTCATTGTTGTTGTGATTTTTTTATGCGCAGAGCGAGAAAATGAAGCTAATGTATAAACTGTAAATGGCAGCGAGCCCTGGGGAATCCACTTGTGTGCTGAAAGGCTAACGCTCATGCAGAGTGCTGATGAGGCGTACTCAGACACAAAAGGTTAGTGTTCAGCTGAAGGATGAGTGAAGGCAGTAAGTGGATAAACATCACTCTGAGACTTCACACCGCAGAGAAAATATGCAGAAACCGCTCGGCGTGAGTGGCAGTTAACGGATCGTCTCCGACTTTAAACCGACTCAGTGTTTTTCAGCCCCGGCGCGGCCGGTTTAATGTTTCTGCAGCTCCGTTTATGAGCTGGAAGAGAAGCGTGGACGACAGCAGAGACAAATCAGTGATTTTAAGGTTGTTTGCTGAGTTCTGCATAAACTCGTCTGACAATCCTACATTTCATCCCTGAACCTTACCCAACGTTATTTATGTGTGTTTGAATATTTAAACAAAAAGCTGCTCTGGGAAGCATTTATCACACATTAGTGCACCGATGCGTGATGAGAAACCAGGCCGATCACCTGCACGGTGAACATTTCCATCATGTTTTCTGTGCTCGTTTTCACCCCTCCAGCTTCAGATTTTTGTGTTTCCTGTTGTAAAAGAAATATTAAAATGATTCGTGCACTCAGACGCCGGCCGTGTGGATTAGTCGTGCATCTTTACCTGGAAGACCCATAGAGTAGATAACCCGGGTCATATCTGTGCAGGTATGCAGCGGGCACGTGGACACCTGAACAGGTGTAAGCTGAAAGGTAACAGCTGGAAAAGCCAAAGTCAATGAATAAATCATTGATTGGATAATGAGAAAAAGTCAATCTAAAGAAATAAATAGCGATTTAATTTAATTTGTACAGCACCAACAGCAGTCGGTCAAGCTTTACGTTTACATCAAGTAGTCGGCGACAGTGGGAAGGAAAAACGTCCTGTGACTCAGTTTGTGTCTAAATAGTTTCATAAAACTGAGACTGATTTGAAATTGTTCCTTATAGCAGCTCAAAGTACACACAGGCAGAAACTGGCAGAAGGTAAACTGTTTAAAGTGTTAGCTAACATTGCTGAACCTGGTAGCAGTTAGCATAACCAGTGTTTCACTCATTTTAGGTTTGACAGCGTTTTTTGGTAGTTAAAGGCGAATAACTTGAACATGACCTAAGCTGCGGTTTGGAGAAGGAACTGGTGGATCCCCATGTACCAATGAGAAGAGAGGAAGTGAAAGAATTGAAAACAGGAAGGAGGGCGGGGCATGAAAACCAGAACAACGCTCCTGAAATTCAGATAATTTAGCTCCAAACAGAGTTAGTGAAACTGCTATGTGATTGTGTCAGATACGAGCAGAGCTTGAAGCTGTTAGTAATAACTTCAGGAGCTCTGTGACCTGGCATTTTGACTTTATGTGGTATTGTTTCATGTTTTTCCCTCATGCTTCTGCTCTGAATTCTGTTCTTTTGTCATAGTGATCACAGTCTAGTTTTCACCCGTTGTAGTTTTTGCCCCTGTTCATTTTTTCCTTGATTTTGGATTAATAATAAACGACTCGTTTTTCTTACTCCTAAGTTTGGTCTCTTCTGAGTCTGCTCCAAAAAACCCACCGGCTACGCAGCCAGACGTATAATTAGGAAACCGCTAGCTGAAAGCACGGCTAACCGTGTGAATGGAGTCCAACGTCTGAATGAAAGGCCTAATATTTGTTTAAGAGAAAGGCTATTTTCTAAATGGCTGCTAGCAAACTGCCCAGAGGAGCAAAGTTAGTTTTTCAGATCTTTATAAGTTGTTGACTAAATGTACTGACTCAGTATTTGATGAGAGTCGAGGCTTTTGCGTTGGAGTCGGAAACCCTCGGTGGTATTATTGCTCTTTAAGGAACTTCAGCTCAGACTTTAATTTCCAGCTGATGTTGTTGCCGCTTGATGGAAGCCCAGTGGGTGTTGGACTCTGGTGAACATGAATGTTTAATTAAATCTAAATAAAAGGAATGCAGGGTGATCCGTCTGAGTGACGAACTCAGCTCAAATATACAAAGGGCAGATACAGAGAAAACTGAATGAGATCAGCTGTAATCAGTGTGAACTCATCATCCAGGTCCCTCTCCGCTCTGAGCGGCACTGCCAGTAAATTCTCCACATCCCCTCGTTTGAGGAAAAACAACTCCAGCAGGCAATGAAGGCATAGCTCAAAAAGCCGGCGGGGAAGAAAACAGCGAGGCAGCACTGCAGACATCTCATTTGGGTTAACAGAAACTGCCGTACGGTTCAGCAGCACCGCTAATGACTAGACTGATAGTGTTGAGTGTGATGGATGGGGCCGAACTGGTGCTGATTGGATTGGTATGCAACAATAGGCTGAATTCCACCGGCGGAGGCAGCGGGGCCTGTGTGCGCCGTTAACTCCTCCTTTCTGTGAGTCCGTTTGTGTCGCTGTTCACCGTTGGATGCTTCGATGTATTAAAAAGCACAAACTGCAGCTGCCGTCTTTTTTCGCCACGTCAGCAGACGAGGCCAACCTGCAGGAAGATGCTAAACTTGATTTAAAGCCGGATTATCGGCCGTTCAAGTCAGCTTACATCGAATACCTCGCTGAGACAAATGCAGATCATTTACTCTGAATCAGCCTGATAACTGAGCTAATCTGCTGCTGGAAAGATTCAGACTCTCTCGTCCTGACATCGATGCGACTGCTTTCTCCAGCTCGTGTTTCTGCGCAGACCCGGGGAGCACTCGGCGCTGTCGTTTCCTTCGTTCGCACCGTATGAATGCAGTGAAGGAGGATTCGGTTCCATCGGTGTAACCTGCGGTGTAATTTCTGCACTGACTTCAACCCACAGCACACCCTCGGCTGACTTGTGGTAGCATAGCAACA
Source organism: Simochromis diagramma (assembly GCF_900408965.1). NCBI lineage: Eukaryota > Metazoa > Chordata > Actinopteri > Cichliformes > Cichlidae > Simochromis > Simochromis diagramma. The sequence goes on from NW_024387004.1 coordinate 774,540, forward strand.
GATGCTGCTGGTGGTAGTGTGGAGGAGTGTGTTTGCTTGTCAGACACACAGATGCATGCACAGCTGGTTTTCACTACACTGGCTGAAACAAACAGCATCACGTGGGCTCGGAGCTCAGGGCAGGATCGTAATCCTCACTGAGTTTGCACACGTCTGTCATATAAAGCATCGTGTTTGAACTGGTCTATAATAGCAGAAGTCAAAGGTTACAGACACCGTGCGTGGATGTGTGAGGGGTCAGCGCCTGACATTAGCTGGTGTGTTGCTGCCAGAGGTCAAAGCTGCTGCTCGTTGTGTGAGCCTGCACACTGACCTCCACATCGCTGATGGTTTCTGCACAGCTGTAGGTGACGTCAGATGTATATTTATTACATTTACAGGGTGACTGTTTCGATTCAATAATACAGTAAAAGTAACATAAAAATATATTATAATCAGAAAAGTTGCACAAATAAGTCATAAATCATTGTTCCCTGATATAACATATAGACATTACACACAGTGTATACACATAGTGTATATATACACACATATACACTGTATACATTTATACTGCTGTGTATGTCATAGCTGCAAACCCATCAGAAACCCCACGCAGGTCTTTGCAGGCACTACGAGGGCTTTTCCATCCCCACACCTGTGCCTGGGTCCACCTGCGGTGCTAATTTTAGATTTTCGTGTTGAACCTGTGATCATGAGGAGGCGGGACCTTTGAACATCGACAGTATGAAAGCGTATGTTAGCGGTTTGATCCCTGCAGGGCTGCTTATTTGTAGCCATAAGTTACCTTTTATAGGTGAAAGGATGAACTGATGATTGAAGCTTTTTAGATTTTCTGTGTTTATATTGTTTTACTCCTTTTATTGTTGTTATGTTATATATAACAAAATATTTATTTTATTTTTTCATTTATTTATATAATGTAATTATATGGCGCTCTTCCACAGCCTGTCTTTGTCCCATCTCCCTCCTCTCACCCCCAGCTGGTTGCAGCAGATGCTCCGCCCCCTCCCTGAGCCTGGTTCTGTCTGAGGAGTTTTTCCTTCTGTTGGGATTTAAATATATAATCTGAAAGCTGCTGATTATATTGTTTTATGTATGAGCAGTGTTGGTCAAGTTACTTGAAAAAGTAATCCCGTTACTTTACTGATTACTTATTTTCGAAAGTAATTAATTACTTCGTTACTTAGTTACTTTTTAAAAACACGATTTACAACCTGAAGAGGTGATAAAGCGATAGATCTCTCAGCCCAATTCTACTTTTTCTGCATAATCCATCATACAAAATGTAATCAAATGGAAAAGTCTCTTTTTAAAACTTGTTTTATTAGTTTTAATCTTTTAACTTTATGCATCAAGCAAAAATTTAATTATATGCAACATTCTCTGACTTGAAGAAATTAGTTTAACATTTAAACCTATTCTCTGCACATTCCAGCACATAAAATAAAGTATTTTTTTGTGTTTACACTCAGTCTTCTAAATAGATGCAAGTAAAACACAGCAGAAAATAAATAAAGTCAAAGACTCAGCGGTTCTGTTGCTCTATTTTCACCTGTAAAGCAGGAGTGGGGTAGGCGGAGGTTTACCCTGGTGCAGGTGTGCCGCGGTCAGTGGAAGAATCCGCGAGTTTCTCTGTGAGTTTCCCATTACGTCGTAGCTACTCGGTGCTTGTTTGGAAGTTTAGGGGTTTTTTTCGTTGTAAAAAGAAGTTTTCTTCCCACGCACAGCGGACACTAATGTTTTTGTCACTTTTTATGGAATCAAACTCAAAGTAAGGTCAGTACTTCCACGCTTTAAACGCTGCACGCTCATACTCTCTTCCACAATCGATATGTGATCCATTGTTGATCTGCACACAGCTGTTGTCATGAACGTCGCACTCGCTTACGTCACTGTCGTGAGACATTCTCGCAAAAAAATCAGTTTTAGTAACGCAGTAACGCAGCGTTCCTACGGGAAAGTAACGGTAATCTAATTACCGTTTTTGCAATAGTAATCCCTTACTTTACTCGTTACTTGAAAAAAGTAATCGGATTACAGTAACGCGTTACTGCCCATCTCTGTGTATAAGAGAGGGCCAGCTTTGAGTTTGAGTTAAAAGTACTGACAGGAAACTACATGCTTTTGCAAAAATAGGAGCTGCAGCCAGAAAGTGAAAGGAAGCAGAGTCTTTGATCGAAACCTGAAGTGTGTGTGACGTCTAGATGAAGTATAGAAATAACTAAGCTTCCTGTTTTGCTTCAGACTTTGGCTGACGTGTCTGTGTGTCTGCTGAGTCTCCATATTGTAAAATTAAAGATCATCTTTTGAGTTTGACCACTTTGAGCTTTGTCTTTTTTGGCCGTAAAGAATACAAAGATTTAATACGTCCCACTGGTGTCTGATTGTTGATTCTCTGTATCATTGCAGCACCTTTGGCTCACTGTTGCTGTGATTTGTGGTTATATGAATAAAAAGACATTTTTATCATCACTGTTTCTTGCTTGGTTTGAATTTCCTCATGGTTATTCATATGTTTCAACTTTTCTAAATTACTTTTTTGGTTAACTTGTATTTTTTAAATGTGCTGCATAAATAGAATTGACTGAATAAAACATAAGAAACTGAACGTCAACTTCTGGGATGTCCCACACAGCAAGTCAATATGTCAGTCAGATTATCCATTAAAGATGCTCCAAAGGGCACCAATGGAATGAAGAGGTCCGGAGTAATGACTCAGAGTCACGTACTCCAGTCATCAACATCTGTCAATTAATGCGCCCAGATCTGTGATTGTCTTGATTGGTTTCAGCTGTTTCTCGTTCTCAGCTGTTGGTTTTTGTGTCTGGCTGTGTGTGTGTCCTTTAACGGCTTCTGATCTGATCTGAGTGTAATTAGCGGACGAGGTCCACCTGGGCCTGATGTGCTATCAGACCTCTGATTGTTACAGCCTGTTCCTGCCCCCTGAGAGGAGGCTGGCAGATGAGTCTTGTGTTTGTCATGTTTCCATAAATAGCCCTGTTTCCTTAGTGAGACGTCAGTCTGTCTCCTATATCTTTATTTGTTGCATGTTCAAGGATCCCTGCGACCATCACAGGAGCCAGATTTTAATCTTGTTGTCTTAGTAAAAACATCATATTTATAAATGTTCTGTGCCTTCTTATGCTTATGTGTCTCTTCCTGGTTGTGCTTTTACTGAAAATGAATCTCATGCAGCATTTGATGTAAGGCTTTCGTGCCCACCTGCCCCCCTTCATACTGCGTGCCATATGTTCATGTCTTGCATCGCCTGAAATATCAGCTGACATTTAACCTCGTGTCATGTTTGCGGTCTGCTTCCCTTTTGGGGGCTTGTGTTTACGCTGAGGCACTGATTGTGTTTGCCTTCTCAGTCGTCCTCTCTGCTCTCTCTGCTTCAGCAGAGGCGTTGCTACAGTCTGGTTTCCACTTCACTCCCCTTGCAGTAAACAGTTTATGCAGATCCATAATAACAAGCAGAAGGTAAGAGAAGCTGCTTCAAAGCATTTACGCCTAACATAGAAGTGTGGGACCTCCTGTGTGAAACCTGTGCAGTGATGTGTAACAGTTTTGTGTTACCAGTAAGACGTAAAATGAAGCAACTGCACGACTTCAATGCACTTTCACTTAATTTTGGAAGAACAAAAACTGATCCAGCTGCAAACTATAACTTATAGTTATAGAATATTCACAACATACTTCATACCGTGTACATTATAACATACCATAATAGACCCATTTCTGTAATATACTCACATATCTATACTATTGCTAATATATATTGTAATATATCTATATCACTAAAGCACTTCTGGATGGATGCAAACTGCATTTCGTTGCCCTGTACCTGTGCATGTGCAATGACAATAAAGTTGAATTCTATTCTATTCTATTCTATTCTATTCTATTCTAAGAATTCTAAGAATCTCCACCCAAGGCACATATGAAGGTCTTCATATTTTGTTATATATCAGTTCAAACGTTCAGTGTCTGCAGTTTATTCAGCTGTATCCTGCGATCGTCGCGGTTTGCAGCGAGTCCAGGACTTTACCCGTCTGCAGACGTAAGACACCCCGACTGCTCAGTCTGTCCTCATCATGATCTCACGAGTGACTTTACCAGTTTCAGTGTGGAAGAGCTGCGTTCACAGGAAGCAGTCACAGCTCGTGGAATATCGCTTTCGAAGATTCACTGGTTTTAGTGAGCTTTTCCTTTCGAAGACTCTTTTCCTTTGGCGTACCTGATGTTTGTAGCACTTGAAGAGTTTAAGGCTTGGATTCCCATCATCGTATCACAGTTTGGTTTAGAGAATCATCTCTTTAGCTCACTGAGCATGTTATCAAGCATGGGACAGAACATGCTGCTACCAACAGTGTCCCTGCTCAGAGGACATGACAGTGTGTCCATGTCTGCACTGCTTTGTATTAGAGCAGGGCGATATGACCAAAAGTATTTATCACGATATACATTTGAAAATTTGCACGATTTAACGATGTAACTGACACGAGACAAAATACTTTACAACTCCACAACTTTATTAGTGCAAAAACCCATCAATGTATTTTCACTTAAACAAGCAGCTGTTTTTTTATGTGCATTAAAGTTATATAAACATGTAACAGTGCAAATTCCTCGCTGACAGTTTAACCAAAAGGCATTTCAGTGGAAACTGGCCGACATATCTTCAGCATAACCATGTATAATATCCACAACACTGAAAAAGAGGTTATACACACACAGTACGGTAACATTATGTTGAAGCACAGTACGTATTACTCCGCGAGGCTCCGCCTACGATAGCCTGTAATGCTCCGACAATCCATCAAGCGGTGCGGCTTCGTAGCTTAGCAAAGTCGTACTGAAACATTTGACAGATTTTCGAGCGCCGTGCACATAAAATCGTTTCGAGGTCAGTAAACACAACCAGAGTTCATACATGAGGCACACGGGGTTATAAGGGGCTCTGTCGACTTTCAGAAAAATCAAAGGATTGATTTTAAGTGCGCCGTATTTTCCAAACACGGTAATAACGACGGCCCGCTAGCATGCGCTACCAAAAATAGTGCTTTGTTGTGTATCTGACGGACGAAAGCTAAACCAGTTCCACACCAGTGAAGCTGCAGCATTTTTACAAACCAGTTCAGCTTCATCTGTTTCATTCAACGAGCCGCTTTCGCCCTTCTCATTCTCAAATTTGCGTGTCATCCTTGCGCAGGGGCCATGCTAATCTTCTCTGTATCGTGTCCAATTTAGCGTACGCGCTTGCCGAAGCAAGCACCTTGTCGACCTTCTCATTCTCCGTCGCCGCTGTGCCTTTTTCGCCATGTGCGTATGAAAACAAAGGCACTGTGCATGCGCGTTTTACCCATATTCTATCGCCATATTTCATTTTCTTGTCGTTGCCCAACATTGTACCGGTATTACCGTGAACGGTAGGATATGGCCCAGCCCTACTTTGTATTTCTGAATGGGATCTGTCTCCACATTTCAGCAGTATTTAAGACTTCAAAGTAAGATTCATTTCTCTCGTTTTGACAACACTTCTGTCTCCGCTGTTTTCTCCTGCAGCTTCCTCAAGGACACGTCCATCAAGTATAGGACGGCAGGCTACCTTATCTCTCTCAGTTGTTGAAGCTCTGTGTGCTCGAGTCAAGCCACGTGGTGTGAACATGAGAGCGACACATTAATGCATCTAATCTCTGCAACAACATAAAAAGCATTCAGCTTGTGCGACTGCTTTAACTGCTTTAAATCGCGTCTTAAAACTCACTTTTTTACTTTGGCTTTTAATTCGAGGTCGGTTTGAGTACCATCAGGCCTGTTTTATGTTTTTATTGTTAATTCATTGTCTTCTCATTTCTCTATATTTGTTTCTCTACTGTTTTCTCTTGTTTTTAACCGATTGTGAAGCACTTTGGTCAACTCAATTGTGTCCTCAAGAACCAGATCAAGACTCTGAGCACTGCAACGGACATTAAATGCATTAAGTGCTCCCCACTCGTGACAGAAGCAGCCCGACAGATGACTTTTGCAGACCTGGTCACATCGCTCAGATAGTTTTTTCTGTCAGTCCTGCAGCATCGAGGCGGCCTGCAGGTTCTCTTGTGTGATAGAAGCTCAGCACGAAGCAGATCTGTTCTGCCATCGGGGAAAATGCGTCTCGCTTTCCTTGACCTCATTTATAATGAAGGAGCGTGCCATCTGAGCTAGTGCATCTAGAACTTCATTGAGAATTTGGTAGCTTGAGTGTTTTGCATAGCAAGGCCCTGTCACTGGGTCATGGTTACCATCCAACACAGCCAGGAAGTTTCCCCTGATGTCGGCGTCGCTTGTCCCCCGGGACCCCGCTGTGAAACACTCGCAGTTAACTGCAAGGATTTTTACGCAGGTATGTTTTTCCTGCTCACTGTGTTCTTCAGTTCTCATTAAAGATGCATTAGCTTTTTCTCCTCATATTCTTTCTACGCCATCACTGCATTTATGTCAGCTTCTCCTGTTGCACGTGCAGTCACTCGCCTTCTCTGCGTGTTGCTTTTTCCACTTCTGGAATCTCAAGACTGAAGTCAGCAGTGTTTGGGATGCACGCAGGGTCGTGGCTCTGCGAGTATTCTAGCCATGGGTGTGTTAAACCACGAGACACGAAGCGTCGTCTCCTGTCGCGCTGGACTGTGCTGGGAAAGAGCTGCAGGCTCGACTAGTCCATCAGCTCCTGATGTGGAGATCTGTTTAATTCTGTTGTTCAGTGAGAATCTATTTCATAGCGCCCCCTGTAGGTTCAACAGTGTGCCACAGGTGTTATTTTGGTATTTTATTTATTTATTTGTTTTCGGACCCAGAAGAATCCGACTCCATATGCACATGTTTTCTTTCCTGAGCCAATTTGCTCACAGAATAACCTTGACAATATTTCGCTGTATTTCATTGGTTCAAGGTTCAAGGTTCTTTATTTGTCACATGCATAGTTATACAAGTATAACACACAGTGAAATGTAGCCTGACACGCTCCTCGACATGTGCAAAAATTGGGGGGGTGTAGAGGAAGAACATTATATATATATATATACAGACATATAGTATATACACTGGGTGAATGTGCAGTAGTAGCAGCAAGCAGGTGAATTCTGTACATTAATATGAATAGATATCTGACTATTTTACAGGATAGACAATATAAACATATTTAACATTAAAGGAATTGAAATGTACATTGTGCCTTGGTTTAGTGTCTGGAAGAGTCCTGTCTCAGTCAATTATTCAGTCATTGTGATTGCTATTTGAGCTTCTCTTGCTGGACATTTTTGCTTTATTATCACAGCGTCTGTGCAGTGAATCCATCTGTGAAGGGAAACGTACTCACTGTGGAACCACTTCTGCACAGTCAGCGTGTAGAGGGGGACACAGACAGGGTTGGTGTCACACACTCAGGTTGTCCAGTGAAGAAGCTACATCATCATCACATATTTAGATGTGCAGTCTCAGCTGCAGCTCTTTAGATCTTCTGATGTTCAAGTCCCCTCGGGGGCTCCAGTGATCACCTGGTGATGATGAACCCATTCAAGGTGCCCCAGTCTCCAGAGATCTCCATTTGGCCATCTTTCACCGCTTTGAGGTTCAGAGTTTTCCTGACACAGCTGGAGGAAAATCAGCGAGGGCCAAATAAATAATTCAGGTAAAATTCAAAGTTTCTCGAGTGTACCTGAGTCTTTGAGCAAAGACGGCGTTGTCCAGATGTAACAGGAGCAGTGTCTCTGTTTCCCGGAGGACTCGATCAAGACTAATCAACACTAACAAGTTTGTGTTAATCATAATAATCTGTGTGAACTTCTGCACAGTGAGGAGGCATGCTGGGATAGGAGAGATGGAGCCAAGCAAAGCTGGCAGTAATTAAAGCCTCCTCAGACACGATGTTGCAGCCGCTGCTTCAGACGAGGGATTGTTCAGCACGACCTGCATACGTGCACCCACGTGCACCCAGGAAAGAGCCCACGTTTGAGGCTTTTGAAACATAACACCCACTTTTAGATGTGGATCGTCACATCCACAGCGTCCATCAGAGTAGCAAGAGAGTCCTTAGATTTCATTCCTGACTGTTGTCATAGTCAAGAGAGCGTTTTAGTGTGTGGCTTTATTTTTTTAAATGAAAATTACACTGAAACTTATTTTGCCCTGAACGTCTCGGCTCGTCCTCTGACGCTCTCCTTTCTTTGACTGTATCATCTGCAGAAGCTCACACCTGTCCACGCTCTACTCGATGCCCATCCTCGTGTCTGCACTGCGTTACCGACAAACCGCTCAAACCTTTGATAAATGGGCTGAACTTCGAGATCATATAACAACAGTTCACTCTGTGTTTACTTCTGAAGCATCCATATTTGACCCAAGTCTTCCTAACAAACCACAGGACGGACCGAGCTGCAGTTATGTGATTTACGAGGTGCTTTGTGCACATTCTGAGTCTGAATAAACCTTTTGGACCTATTTTGTCACAGTCTGCCATGCGTGGTTAAAACCTGCAACAGTTTGCTTTCACTCGCCCGTTTCTCCCCACCTCACACGTTTGGGTTTCTCTGAATAGACGGGAATTTGACCACAGAGGGCAGAGCTGTTCAAACTTGTGTCATCTCTTCATACTGTTCCAGTAAAAGCTTTTTGTTGTTGTTTCTTGATGAGATGCTCTTGTTTAGTCTGCTTATTTCTCCAGCTCAGTCTCTGCACCGTCTCCTCTTTACAGAGAAACTGTTTCATATATCAGAGTTTCCTCCCCAGCTTTACATTCCAGTCACAGAGCAAAGCTCCCTCTTTGCTAAAAAGATAAATAGCCGTCAGTCTCTGCAAAAAGCCCCAAAAAACCCAGAAGGTGTTTGAGACCTTTTTAACAGATGTGAAGGTAAAAACTATTCTGTCTGCTGTAAAAGACTTTGAATGCTTGACTGCATAACACAGTACAGCTCGTTGGCTTGTATTATGCGTCGTGCAGAAAAATGTTTAAATGTTCATTAAATGTGAAGAAGAAGACGACGTGGCCATCTTTGTTTTGGGGCAACGAACAACGAACGCTGTCATCAGGAGTAACAATGAGAGCAGCAGATCCAGGATCAGCTGTAGCTGTTGCTGATGATGCTGTGACTGCGCCTAAAGAATTACATGATCGTTTTAATTAGCACATCATGTAAAAGACTAAATTACTCAAACATCTGCACCGAGTTCGACGGTGGAAAATACTGCAGATGTCTGCAGACGTCTAATTGATCTGAATTTTAATGAAACTAAACATCTGAAAGTAAGAACACACTGAGCACAATCGAGCACACGAGGTGTTGGTGTGCATTCAGGAGCCGGTTGAAACTGATCACAGCAGCAGCGTTCACCCCCCTGTGCCTGGGGGGGTCCACCTTGGTTGAGTGGTTGTCAGTCTGGCACAGCGACACACAACTGCTCCATGCAAACACTGCAGAAGCGTGCTCACTCGTATTACTTTCAGCGCTCGTCTGAACTTGCTGGCACGCAGACAGAGGGCGTTTGCTGCAGGCTTGAAATGTCGTGTCGTGCACGTCCTCCCTGTTTGAACCTGCTCCACAAAATGTGCCCTCAGAAAAAAAAGAGCTGAATAAATGGAATTAATACAAAATGATGTGTCCAGATGGACAAACTGTAAATGAGCGTCGACCCTCATAAAACCTGTTTGGTGTTTTGTTTTTTGATGCCAGGTTAAAATCTTCTGTTATTAACAACAAGAAAAAACACTGCTGATTAAACCAGCGTTAATTATTCCACACAGACATGTCTATTAAACTAGAAGGAGAGTAGGCGGTGGGCACGATGGGAGTGGTCTCAGAGCGCACCAGCTTCCAGCTCCGATGGCAAAACTCCTTAAAGCGCTGATTAATGTGTTTGAGAAGCATCAGAAGTTTGGCCTTAAATAACCTGCTGAACCATCTGAGGAAAGGAGCAACACCTAATGTTCGTTTGTAGTCAGCAGTATTGATCAAGACATCCGATCACTGTTGCATGTAACCGTGTGTGTGGAGAGCTGCAAATGCTGTATTGAGATTACAGCGTATATTTCATGATGGCGCCTTGGCTTCGACAAACATGAAAAGAACAGCTGACGTCCTGGTGCATCGTTTGCTCCAGCTTCCACACTGAACGATGAACAACCGTCACGCGTGGCTTGGCCATCAGCCCATCTGCAGCAACGCTTGCATGTATATGAGAACATGTGTTTGGTGTGTTGTATCAGGGCTAAATAATCCAGTTCAACGCTGAACTGTGGAGGAGGAGAAAGATTTGGCAACCTTATGCTAGGAGGAGGAGCAGGCAGATATAACAAGTCAGATGGAGTGAGTGCTTCTGGCAACCTGCTGCTTGATGGGAACTGAAGGATGTTTAAAAGCAGGGTGGAGAAAATGAAACTGGCATCCTGCTGCCAGAATCTGGAGTAGCTGCTGTTGCTAATATAACTGTGGAAAGCTGAGGTAAATGAGTAAGTGTGGACAAGATGGTTGCTGCCAACACAAGAGCCAGCTGGACTTCTGGACGGTGGAAGCTCTTTGCTGCTCGCTAAACCAGTTGGGCCTTGCTGGATTGACCGGCCGCTCGGATAGTGGCGATGCAGCGTTGTTAGCCTCGTTTTCCTGGTTTCACCTTGTGAATTCTGAAAGAGCGAAGCTCATCAAAGGAGTTAGCCGTTCTGTCTGAGCAGTGACGGCTCATGTCACACTCTGCACGTCATCTCTGTAGATTAATTACAATCAGTTTGGAGATTTTCTGACTTTAGGTGAACGCGAGGAAACCAGAGTGTGGGAGCAACATCGTGAGGTGAACCGATGTTCCCGGGAAGTCTCTTCTGAATGAGTCGTGAAGAAGCAGGAGCTCTTGACTAAAGCAGAACGTTTGGCTAGCAGACTGACGGGATGTTGGTCTGCTGATCTTTGTGTATCGACCCGAGCGATGATGATGATGTGGAGGAATGTGCACATAAGTGGTTAAAGAAGTGAACTTTGATAGAACGCAAAGCAGAAGTCCAAACATGAACACTGGAAAACGTGAGAACTAACAGAAGCTCTGACAGACAGGAGGACGAACGAGGGTAAAGCTAAATACAAAGCACACGAGATTAGCAGGAAGTCACTAACATCAAACCTGGAGACAGAGTGGAGGCAGGATAAACAAACGGAGGGAATTAACTATCAGTGCAAGTGACAGAACCAGGACTGAGAACAAAAGCTAGAACATCAAACCCTGAATATACAAACAGCAGAAAACAAACCGAGTTTGTGCGCGGTTTAGATTTCTCACGCTTGTATCACTGTAAGAAGCAAACTGAGGATATTTCATAAAAACACAACACAAACACTGGGGAAGAGGACTGTGATGGTGACAGAGCGTGCTCTTTATGGACGCAGAAGAAGAGCTGCTGAAGCTGGAACCGTCCTCGACCGACGTGCTGACTGCAGGCCCAGGATTATGAAAGCCTGAGAGCTTTGCCTGTGTTGTGTCGACTCAGGTGTGGGAAGGACAGAGAAGAGGATTCATAGACGATCCTCCAGATCCTGAAAGTCACATCAACTAATGAAGTTTTAAAGACCAATTTTGTCACAAACACTTCTGGAAGATTATCACTGAGAAGAAAGGTCAAGCATGAAGGTCAAGTTTATTTTTATAGCACAGTACCAACAGTCCACGCTGCACAAAGCCAGCAGACGAGCAGCTGCATTTAGACCAACTGGAGATGATAAAGAGAGGCGAGGTCCAGACCAAAGTACCGAGAACTGCAGTGGTCCAGTCTGCAGGTAATGAACACATGAATAACACCTCGGCTCGCTGCCTCAGATGGAGAGAGAAAACGTGGCCATCTTTGTTTTGGGGCAACGAACAACGAACGCTGTCATCAGGAGTAACAATGAGAGCAGTGGCCTGTGTGGCCAACACAGTCTGAAGGAACCACCGAGGTGCACTGAGGTTTTTAACATTTGTCTTACAACAGGAAGATCAGGGCCCAGAGCCCTGTGTTAAATGTTTCTGCTTGGTTTTAAAAAGACAGGATCTAATGAATCGTGTTTCAGACTGAGGCTGAACTGAAACACGATTAAGTAGAGACGGGACTCGACTCTGAGCTGTGAATCATGCAAAGCTACTCTGCTGTCCCCAAATACAAACACCAAGCTGGAAGAGAGCAGAGTGGGTTGGCAGGCAGCACAAACCTGTACTTTTCATGCTGGGCATGTTACACTCTCTGCCACACTGACAGCTTCAGTTACTTCACAGATTTAGAAATTTGCATAAATAATATTTGCGGTGCTTCGTTTCAGGCTCTCCTGTGAGCTCCTGTCAGCTCTGCTCTGACTTCGCTCTGATGTTTCCTGTGGCAGCGTCTCTGTTTTTAGCTTCTTCCATCTGATCGCTCTGCTGTTTTATTGATGTTCTGAACTCTGACTCTGTGAGCTTCGACCGCAAAAACTGTTTTCTCGCACAAAGACACAACGAGTGGAGGGGAAATCCCCCGCACGCAGCAGGAGATGAACCGCTGCTGTGTGCTTCATCACACTGATGAAGATGGTGTGTGATGGGGTTACTGTGCTGGACACTGGAAGTTCTCATGATGATACTTTAACTTCATAACAATGATAAGAAGGCTCAAAGTTTGCATAATTAGGGGTGTGGCCTCTTTCACAGGTGATCTGAGCTCCAGGTTTTGGCGACATTATGGGATTTTATTTGGATGTCGCTGATTGGCAGGTGTAGGCGTGAGGCTCCATTACAGTCGGTGGATGCAGCTTGATAACCACGTTAGCTAGCATTAGCGCACGCCTCCAGCAGGTCGACCAAAGATGTCACTTTTAGTTTGAAAAGACCGATAGTGCTAACAGTGAAAAAGTAAAAGGTGTCCAAATGAGCTGGTCTGAGAGTCGAGCTGTGGCACAGCGTCAGCGTTGGGCAGAATCGAGTGGACCCTCCACTGTGTCTGGATGCGACGTAAAAAGGAAGCAGCTCATCGTTGCTGTGGAGAACTTCCTGTCTGAAACGTTTGTTTGTCGTGAGCTCAGGTCGAGCTGTGGACAGTGATACTTTTCAGAATAAGAGCGCTTCCTTCATGTTTATAAACTGCTACATGCTTCTATGTGTTTGTGTGTTCTGGATAAACGTGTTGTGATGTGCGATGCTGCACGTGGAAGAATTTCTTGGTATTTCTGGGTGACCTTGTCACAGTGGGATGAGAGCCGAACACGAGTCGTATCACACCCCTTTATTTTCCTTTCTCCTCCCGGTGCTCAGTCACTCACGACAGACGGCTATAATTGGACCATTGATTGGTGACAAGTGTGATGCAAAGAGGCGCCGTGCAGACACACGGTGAAGTGACAGGCGGCAGCGATGATGCATACCTGCGTCAGACTCGCAGCGTAAACACGCACGCAGGCGGGCGGATACAAACCATGCAGACACTGAAACAGAAGAGGAGGAGAGAGGGAGGGAGTCAAAGACGAGGAGATCCGGCGACAGGACTGACAGTGACGAGTGAAAACAAGTTAACTTCGGGGAGAGACCCTGCTCCTCTGGAGTGCTATGCAAGCCTGATCAATCGAAAGAAATCAAACATTTCCTGTTTACTCTGATGATTATTTATGAGGGGAAACAAACATTAATTAACACAGACGTTATGTAAATGTGTCAGATTTAGCCACAAGGCCAACTTTCATCTGCCGTCCCTGAAAAGGTTTGTGTTCAAAGAAAAGAGGAGATAACACAGCGATCTGAAACTCTCCTCCTCTTACTGCAGCGAGACCCACAGCCTGCTCGCAGGAGGAAGTCCAGTTCTCCCTCACCTCCAACCAGTTGCGGCCTGGTTCTGCCTGAGGTTTCTTCCTGTTAAAAGGGAGTTTTTCATTCCCCCGGTCGCCAGGTGCTTGGTTACAGGGGCCATCTGACTGTTAGTAGTAGTATAAAGTTCCTTTGGTGCTATATGAATAAACTCTTTCATGGTGAGAGAATCTCATGTGGACCTGCTCTCCATATTTTCAATCCTGGACTCTATAGTTGAGTAGCTTTGCATGATTCACAGTTGAAAATAATCCTACTTTATATCATACTGGGCCTTTTAGTCAAGCGTCTCAGTTCATCCTCTGAAATTCTCTCTTTAACCTGCTTGAAGTCCTGCCATTAATTAATGCTTCGATCTCTAATAATCGGCTATGTACCACAGGCCCTCAAGCTGTAGTTAAACCTTTACTCAAAAAGCATCTCTAGACCCAGCAGTCTTAGCTAATTATAGGCCAATCTCCAACCTTCCTGTATATCAAACATCCTTGAAAGAGTAGTTGTCAAACAGCTAACAGATCATCTGCAGAGGTTTATTTGAAGAGTTTCAGTCAGGTTTCAGAGCTCAGCACAGCACAGAAACAGCTTTAGTGAAGCTTACAAATGATCTTCTTATGGCCTCTGACAGTGGACTCATCTGTCTGTTTTTACATGAATGTATACGTACACATATTTCTACACAGTAAAGAGAGAACAGCAGTAGGGAAGTGGTTCTGGAACTGGTTCCCAGTAGTTTAATTATTTGGAATCAAATCGATCCCGTTTATTGGTTCTTGCACTCTCGCTGCGCTCAGCTGAATGGACGTTACTTTTAATTTTATTGCATAAAACGTTAATCATACTGTTAACACAACTCTTCAACTCCAAGCACAGCATGCTAATGCTAAGCTAGCTAAGACCCCAGAGTGATGTTAGAGCTGAGTGAATGCTGACCCCAGACCAGCCCTGTGATACAGTGAGCTGCTGCTGAACTGCAACAGGCTTTGTGTTCATACATAAACACCCAGACTAAGTGTGTCCTCATTAGGACAGGGATTTGTGTTGGTGTGCTGTCGCCTCAGGTTTATGCAGAGCGTGTTTCAGGTCATTTTACATGACAGTAACATAACGAGCAGCATAACAAATGTCTTTATTCTGGGTGTAATTAAGTGACGCACTGCATTATGTTTAAAAAAGGTGTTCTGTGAAATATGTGCAATGATTACTTTGAGTAATGACCCAACAAAGAGAGGAAACACCAGCATGCATGTGACCCACAGCATGTGACTAAAGCCGTGTCTTTGATACGCTGCTGTGAGGGGGTGGAGCCAACGAGAATCGATAAGCGATCTCGAGCATGGAAACAAAAACGATGCTCATTAAACTTTTTTACAGTCATCAGAAAATTAAAAAACTGATGTTTTTAAAATAATATGGACTAAAGCTGTGCATGCCGTTAAAGCACAGGTGCAAATGTTTGATTATGATCACCTAAGATCTGCTAATCAAGACAGGAAACGAGTCAGGCGACAGCTCTGCATCTGAGTCCAGATGCCTGCTTCCTCGCCAGCCTTTTAATCTTCCTCCTTTTTCTCCCTGACAAATTAATGAAGTGAATTTCTGGCAGCTGGAAATGTCGTCAGCTCCACTCGAGTGCACGAGGAAGTTCATGAAAGCAGCCAGAGCAGTTTCCTCTGATCTGGGCTGCGTTTAGCAGCGATTTATTACTCTTAAAGGCCAGGGAGAAGCGCGATAAATCATTCTGAATGACATTCAACCTGAAGGGAAATATTTCAGTCCTGTAGGAGGTAGGCGAATGAAAACCCAGCAAACATGTCATCCACTTTCCTGAAGAGACGGCAACAGAGCAGCTCTGCGATCTTTAGCATCAGGGCAGAATTAGGGCAGCTTCCAACAGCACAGCCGCTCTCGCTGTTCCCACTTCCTGTTTCTCTGTAGTTATTAAAGTAATTACAGGTGGTAGAGAAATAACAGAGTGACCCAACTTAACACACTGTCGCGGTTCAACCGAAGAAGCACCAGATTTCACACATCCAGCAGAAATGCAGGTGTTTGTCAGGGTGAGCGAGCTGAAGCCTTTAATATGTGCTCACAGTGCCGTACTCGGGCAGGGTTGCCATGGTGCTAGGAAGCGCTCCGTAACCGCGCATATCATTAGTCATTTATGAAGTGAGTCCGAGCGCGTCCACGTTTTTGTGAGTCCCGTGGGGTCGGAGCATCAGCAGCGCTGTGACTCAGCACAAACATCTGAACGGAGAAAATGTCACCAAGTCACGACGTCGGGGCGGCGGGAGGGCCAGCGAGCGGACTTCACGTTGGAGGAGCCCACGTGTGTCCATGACAACGGGACCTGGTGTCAGAGAGCAACAGTCAAACTTTCATCAGTCTCTGCTGCGGAGGACAAACTCGACGTTTTTGCTCCAGCTGAACTGAAATGTGACCCAGTGACGTGATCAGACCCACGCTCTGCACACTCCTGACACTTCCACAGGCGGCTTCTCCAGCTTCATGTTCTGCACTTACTGCATGGCCACTTTAGCAAAGCTTTAACAGCAGGTCAGGTAATCTCAGCCACGTTTGACTTTCCAGCAGAAGAAAGTTTTCAAGCATTTTCAAGAAAACGGACGATGGAGCGACTCACACGCCTCTGCGGGGTTATGACATCACAGGCAGAGAGGCCGTGATTGGCAGTCTGACATGTTCATGGCGCCACGTATGACACAGGATGCAGGTGAGTTGTTCAGACGGGGGATAAAAGCAGGCTTTGCTTTGTGACCAGTGCAGCTGTTACTGGGCTAACTGTGTGACCAGTGCTCACGTGTTACTGTGACCAGCTGTGAACAGGTGGAACTGAACGTGCAGGGACTTTCATTCATAAAGCTCAACATCATAATGTGAGCTGGACAGCCTACAACAGAGTCACATGACACCATAAAGAAACCAGCTGGTTTGTCTGCACACTCGCTCGCTTCTAATGAAGCCACCAGATGAACCTCAGAGTTCTGGGATCAAACGTTGCAGCACTGGAAGAAATCAACGACAAGCCTGCAGCGAGACACTGCAGGACAATCATCTGAAAAGGTCTCATCTACATGTGCTGTTAGAGGACGAGCTCTTCTTCGCTGTTTGTGGCTCGTTATGTTTGTGTCGCTACGACCAATCAGAGCTCCAGGTTCCCTCTAACAAAGAGCACTTGTTGCTTTTTCTTTATCGCCACTAAATCTCTGTTTGGCTCTTTCTCAGTCACCAGCTTTAATTTTTCATTCCTTTATATTCACACAGACACACAGACACAGACACACACACACACACACACACACACAGACACACACAGTGTGCCCTATAATTATAACTGAATTATCATCACAATCAAAGGCTCCATTATCCCTGTTGTGACTTTGGCCTCCTCTTTCTCCCCCTCGCTCTCAGCTTTTATCAGGCTGGTGGTGAAAGCCTGAGAGGGAGGTGAGGGAAGGAGCCCCCGCCCGCTGTGTCCTTGCCTGACAGCTTGCTGCAGTAATGACTGTGTGTGATTCCTCGGCACTCGACACTCCTGGCATTTTAATTGAATTTTTTATTTCTGCACTTGAGGAGGACTGTGAGGGACAGGGACAGGATGAGTCAGTGTGAGCAGGTTTGTGTGTGTGTGTTAAATATAGTGCCTGAAATGTGTGGGGTGGGAGTGACGGCTGAGTCAGTGTGTGTTTCTACTGTACACCATGGCCCTGCTGTCCTTTGTGCTGTTAATTGAGTGTTTGCTGCATGAGCTGACTCCTTATCCTGCTTCATCACGATTTGTCTGCAGCTTCTTCCTCTGCTGCTGCACACACGCTTTCTTCTTCTCCTGTTTCTCTATGAAAACATGTTAGTGAGGACGGAGCGTTAATTCAAACACATTTCCCTCAGAGCTGTGCGAGCACGCTGCTCTGAACCTGCTTTTTTCTTACATAGAGAATAGTTTTGTATATAACTTTATAAACATTATGTTTTAATTTGACTTTCACCAGAATAACAAAGATATTCTGTTTTTATTGTTCCTGTGAACATGTTGGTACATGTTGGTCAGAGATCTTTGCTTTGTGCCATTCAAGTGATTCTGCAGCAACTAAAATCAACAGCTGTTCAACATCAAGTTACTGACATGGGTCATGTTTGCTAGCTTGGGGAGAGACGTCACCAGCAATTATTAATATTTTCACTCACTTATGGCAGTGGCAGCATAGCTGTACTACAGTTAGCATAGGATTCAACTTTATTGTCATTGCACATGTCACAAGGACAAGGCAACGAAATGCAGCTTGCATCCATCCAGAAAATGCTTTAGCAATAATACAGATATATTACAGAATATGGATCTATTATAGGTATGTCACAATGTACACGGTACTATAAGTATGTACAGGCTGTAGCTGTAGTGAGTGTACAAGCCATGAACAGGTTATACATATGGTTAAAAATATGAAAACTATACAGCAGTGTCGCCAACTCCTCAGTAAGGAAAATCGCTATTGGCTGTCCTAAAAGTGACTAGAAGTCACTAAATGACGTCATCGCCTAATTTGCATAATTGGTCATGCTAATCTAATTGCAACCTACGTTGTTGGAGAGAGAAATAACATCGTGGAAGAGACATAATGTGAGTGAAAAACGTCCTAAATGCATTTAGAGTTTATTTAGAACTACGATTTAAATTTATTTTAGCAATTATTGTTTTTTTAATGTCACAATTCCAACCCTGCTCCTTTACCCGGGCTTGGACCGGCAAAAGTGACCCGAGATTGGCACTCTGGGGGAGTTACTTTGTGTGTGTGTGTTTATGAGTAGTTTTAAACCTTGTGATCCAAAAAACAGCATAACAGTAAAAGAAGAATTGACTGTGTTACAGTCAGTGCGGAGCAGCGGCTTCGCTCATGCGCGATTCATTTGCAGTTCAGACGCACAGGTGTGAACATCTCCTGCCCTGATAGCTGCGGGGGAGGACTATCCTCCACCTGTGAGCGCTTTGGCACAGGTGAGGTGCCCACGGCAGCACC
The DNA here is from genome assembly GCF_900408965.1 of Simochromis diagramma. NCBI lineage: Eukaryota > Metazoa > Chordata > Actinopteri > Cichliformes > Cichlidae > Simochromis > Simochromis diagramma. The sequence continues at coordinate 793,391 of NW_024387004.1, forward strand.
GCTGCTTGTTGAGAGTAAGAGCAACACGCGCTTTCACATCAAAAAGTCGTCATAAATAAGTCTCCAGTAACACCAGAAAAAGTCGCCAGATTTGTCGCTAGTCGCTTTTCAGAAAAAAAGTCGCTAAGGGGGTCTGAAAACTGGCTAAATATAGCGACAAAAGCTGCAGGAGATGATGCCTTTAAGATGCATAACAGTAGAGCTCTATATGGAAAAAATATATTGAAAAGTTTACTGACAAAGACTTAGTGCTGTGCAGTACTGCAAATGTTGGTATCGATCCAAAAAGTAAAGAAAAGGTCAGTATCAATACCAGCAGCTGACATGGGGGAGGCCAGTGTGTCCTGATCACATGAACCATCATCTGTCTGCAACTTTTGAACACATTTTACTGACCATTTAATCGCTGTGATTTTTACTTTCCACAATAAAACACACCTTTAAACTTTTAGTCTCTAATGTGCTGCAGGCTGTAAATACAATACAACACAACTTTATTCACTTATAGAGCACATTTAAAAACCAACGGTATGCCAAAGTGCTTCACATAAAAGACAGAAAATAAGACAAAAATATTATAAAGATTAAATATTATTAAATATTACAGAACCATAACAGGTCAGTGTCACTAATACACAGGAATAGCATAAAATGCATACCAACTGAAACATGTTAAAAGCACAAAGCCATTAAAAATATGCATAAAAGGTCAAATAGAGTCCAGGGATCAGATACAGGCATTAACTAAAGGTGAGGTTAAATAAATGGGTTTTAAACCGTGATTTAAATGATTGGATAGAATCAGATGCGCGGATAGCAATAAGAAGGTTATTCCATAAATCTGCTGCAGCCAAGGCAAACGCACGGTCACCTCAAGACTTCAGCCGAGATCTTGGCTGCACCAGGAGTAACTGAGTAGACGATCTCAGTGCTTGAGCGGGAATGTACGAACTAAGGAGCTCGATAAGGCAGCTCGGGGCTGCTTTGTTGATTTTAAAAGTAAGCAGCCGTAGTTTAAATTGGATGCGGTATTTAATGGGTAGCCAGCGCAGGTGAGCTAGAACAGCGGTAATAGAGGTATACCTCCCAGTTCCAGTCGGAAGGCGAGCCGCCGCTTTTTGAACAGTTTGCAGTCTATGAAGAAGAGCAGACGGGAATTTATCCATCCAAATACGCCTGGAGTTGTGAAAGAACTATCCTCTCGAGAATTTCAGACAGGAACGGGAGCTTAGAGATCGGCCTGTGAGTCACATAATCATTATAATCAAGGTTTCTGTTTTTAAGAACAAGCTGGACTACGGCATGTTTCAAAGCTGACGGGACGCAGCCAGAGACTGAAGAAGGATTCATGAAACATAAAATACTGGGTCCAATTACGTCGAAGCAGTCCTTGACTATGCGAGACGGGAGGATATCATATATAGGAGTAGTGTTATTCAGTTGTTCAACTAATCGCTTCAGAGTAAGGAGTGACACGGGCTCAAACTGATGGAAGGTTGATGAGCAACCAGGAGCAGAAACAGGAAGCGAGGAAGAGAAGAAACTTTATCTAAGAAGTGATTTAAAAGTTGTTCACAAAGAGCTGGAGAGCACGCCAGCGCCGTATCAGGACGGGGATTGACCACCGAATTAAAATTTTAAATAGCGTTCGGGGGTTGTGACCATGAGCCAGGATCATTTTTGATAAGAAAGCCGCTTTCGCCATTTTAGCAGCAGTTTGAAATTTCGAGCGGCTGGCACGTAGGATTTCACAGGATACCTGGAGTTTATCTTTTCTCCACCTCCTCTCATCACGGCGGCAGACACGTCGTAAGGCGCGCGTGGAGGCGTTTAACCAGCGTTGGGAAAAGGCTGTAGGGCGCTTCATTTTAATAGGTGCGACAGTGTCAAGGATAGAGGAGCATATGGATAACAAGGTGTTTGCAAAGTCTTCAACCATATGAGAGGCAGAACAATCAAAAGTAGCGGACGCAGAGAAATTTGCCACAGTTTCAGCATCAACTACACGTAAAGCAGGAACTCGGGGTGCAGTATTATCTAAGTCAACATGACTGTGGAGTGGTCGGAGATCCCCACATTGTTTACATCCTTGATGCAAATGTCCAAGCCTTAGCGTGGGTAGGTTCATTTACCCACTGAACGAGGTTAAAAGAGTCAGTTAATGCAAGAAAGTCTTCAGCTGACGGGTCGTCCTTACAGCAGACGTGTATATTAAAATCCAGTAATAAGAACACAGCCATGTTTAAAAAGAACAGATCCTACAAGGTCGGCAAATTCAGAGATAAGTCTTATTGTATTTAGGCGGGCGATAGACCACGACACACAGAGTAGCCTAACAGTCAGTCATCTCCAGCAGCTGAGCCTCAAAGCTGGGGTAGGGAGGGGAGGGGAGCTGCTGAAGGTTATTTTTAAAAACCGAAGCTAAGCCACCACCTCGGCCAGTAAGTCTAAAAAAGGTACAGTCTGGGGGGAGAAGCTCGGAGAAGGGGATGGACTCACCGGGGCGAATCCAGGTCTCCGTTGGGAATAGAAGGTCCAGTCCAGTAGCGAGGAAGAAGTCATTTAAAAGAAAGGTCTTGTTCGCCAGTCACCTGACATTTAGTAAAGCCATCCGTGTCCAGGCAGCTAGGTCACCACTGGTAGCACGTCGCAGAGCGCTTAGGTTGCTGTGATGGACGCCACATCTGGAGGACGTAATCCAGGACCGAACAGGGAGGCATGCCACTGGAAGGGCTGGGTAGGCTAGAAAAACAGCGGGGCAGATCCACCGATGGCTCAGCAGTTTAGCATCAAAGCGGCTCCGGAGGAGGAGAGGAAGCGTAGACTATCCCGGCCAACATATGGATAATCCGTAAGCCTTGAGGCGGAGGCGAAGACCACTCCTTTTACCCCATTTCCTGTAACGTTTCTTGTGCAGGTTGGGAAGGGGTAAGCAGGAAATACTGGTACCACTGTACCACTGTAAATAAAACAGAAAGGTTCAGACATGTTTGAGGGGTGTTGGTTTGTTAATATATATATATTGAACTCAGAGGATAGAAACAAAGTATTGATCTTATGGCACTGATGTGACGGTATTTGGATCGACCTGTGGTCCCCGTACTGTCCACTGTCTCTCACCATCTGCAGCGAACTCACGGTTTTCCTGTGCGACTTCTGTGCATTTCTCACCTCCATATTAAAAACACACACTGTTTAACACATGCATGTATTTTTAACTCCCCGGGGATCGTGCCAACACGCATGTTCATCCTCACATGTATTTGTAGCTTCTGCAGGAATGTGATGAGCACAGAGGCACCTATAGAGAGCTGCGTTTACTGAGACCTCCTCCAGTGTTTGCAGGAACCTAAAGCTGCAGGCGACGGTCAGACAGACCTGCCCAGCAGCAAACACTGGAGGGAGGAGCAGGAAACAGGACACAATGAAGGTGTGAAAACGAGGCCGCGTCCTCTACCAAGCATCTCTCAGCTTTAATAAGCACCGACACAGAAATGAAAGGTGGGATTTACCCCACTGGTCCGAGGCGAGCCTCTGAAGCAGCTGCTGTCTTATTGCTTTATTAACTTTTATGTTTTGATGAACACACAGAGGCAGTGTGAGCTGAGGCCCAATGAAAGCAGCTCATTAAAATGCATGAATACAAACACACACCAGTTACAGTTTCTGCATTTCAGAGGTGGACGTAGCCTCAGTGACATCACACATTAGACTGTGCATGCTTGGACTGCGCGAGTGGATCTGACCCACACTGACACCTGTGAGAAATGAGAGTGAAAACAAAAGGAATCGGGAGAGGTGGGAAAGGAAAGGTGGAATTGTTTGAAAACCACGGCTGGCCAACAGCCTGAAGACCACTTTGTTGAGGAGGCTCATTCAGCTGTTGTGTAAAACGAGTTTAGGAAACTGAATCGATACAACTTTGAAATCTTGAATGGACCATTTCGACCAATCAGGTCTAAGATTCTGGGTCCATCCCCCTTTAGCTCCAGAAGAAGCAAACAGCTGTGATGCTCTGTGTCTTTTGCAGCTTTCCATCAGAAGGAACCTTCTGAGCAGCTCGTCTGTTGGATCAGACCCCACGGCCCAGCCTTCGCCTCCTCCGCCCAGCTCCCTGCTGCTGGTTCACCGCCGTTCCTTCCTTGGACCACCTTTGCTAGATGCTGACCCCTGCAGACCAGAAACACCCCACAGAGCTGCAGGCTTGGACATGCTCTGATCCAGTCGTCACAGTTTGGCTTTTATCAAACTCGCTCTAACATCAACTCTGAGGACTAAATGTTCCCCTAGCTGGTGCCATAGTGAAGAGATAATCAGTGTTATTCACTTCCTCTGTCAGCGGTCAGATCGTTAGGCCTGATCGGTGTACTTCTGAAAGTGCCCAAATGCTGGACGCCGAAGCAGAAGTCCAGAGGACAGAAAAATGGCAGCTGATAAATATCAAAAACAGAAATACGAAGCAAGAAACTGTAGAAACCCACAGGGAAGAATGCTGTCTCGTGACCTGCTGACGAATCCAGGAAACCTCAGAAGGATCTCTCAGCTTCTCCTCAGAATCCAGAGTCTTCTGGATGTGATGTTTGGAGCTGCCGAGCTGAAGACTGAACCCAGCAGCTAGTTTTAGGTCACTGATTGTGCCGACGACAGGTCACTGCAGGTCAACACTCAAATGAATCTAAGCAAAAAGTGAGAGAAAGGTCTGAACTGGATGAAAACCACGGTGACTCCCCATCCTCCCTGTGGGTCTGTCTTACCCACAGACTCCTCATCCACCGGGTGTCGTGCTAAAACTCAGCGTGCTGCTTTAAGTTTGACGTTGCTGATTCATGGAAGCAGAGCAGCTCAGCACACAGGCCAGCAGGAGGAAGCAGCTCTTTATATCCGCACTGGGTAACGTGTGCAGCCGTGTTTCCATACAGAACAATCATACGACCCACTGGAAGCCCGAAAAATGACTCAGGGAGTGGGAGATGGACTGGAGGAAAGTGATGTGGTAGGAAAATGTTGGAAAGCTGAAGACTCCCAGACGAAAACTAAAAGGAAGAGGCAAAGAAGCGAGCGCTGAAATACTCGAGCGTGCACGAATGTGAGCGGAGGATTCCTGCCCGAGCCTCAGCGGCTCAGAATCGCACCCGGGTGAAGCGTCAGTGAACATCAACATGGTTTCTTTTGCTCCTGGAATAATAAAGTGAAGTCAGTTTGACCAAATGATGGTGTGTGACATGTGTTAGTGTTAGCATCAGAACGCACTGTTCACTCAGTGAGAACACGGACTGCTCTAAACATTCAGTTTATCACTGTGTTTTCTTCTCTTGGATCTGCATGATGTTATGATGATGGTGGGGGCGGGTCCTCAGAGGCTCCCGCTGTGCCTGAGTGATTGGTTTCTGAAATGAAATAGATGAAATGCATTACTCCTGTCAGATCATCTCAGTGTCTGTGCAGATGGAGTCGGTGCCCCCACACATCAGTCGGTCTGTGGCCTCGTGTCACAGTGATGCTGTCCGCCGTGCCCTCTGTCTCTGGAAGGAGGAGCGGACTCATCTTTCAGAGGCTAAAACTAGATCTCTAGAAACTGTTTCTCTTATTTTAAAATCATATCATACATCAAAGAACATGCCCATATAGAAAAGATATATATAAATCTTATAAAGTTTTTATCTGTCTTGTGTGAAACTTGTATGAAAAGCATACAAGAGTGAAAACAGATATAAGATCCCCAGAAAAATTATAGAAATGAAACTTGAATGTTTTGGATACTTCCTAAAACAATATATGAAAGTGGCCACTTTCATGAGTAAATCATATATGTTTTTACTATTTCTTTTCCATATGGGTGTAACGCACACTTTGTATCGATACTTTGTATCACTGTTCATGTCGTCCCACAGCAGCGCCGAGTGAAACACGCTCCTGTGGCCTGTGTGACAGCAGCAGAAGCCTGATGTGGCGTTGTTATTTACACGTGCGTGTGTGAGTGTGTGTGTGTGTGTGAGTGTGTGTGTGTGTGTGAGTGTGTGTGTGTGTGTGTGTGTGTGTGTGTGTGTGTGTGTGTGTGTGTGTGTGTGTGTGTGTGTGTGAGTGAGTGAGTGTGTGTGTGTGTGTGTGTGTGTGAGTGTGTGTGTGTGTGAGTGTGTGTGAGTGTGTGTGTGTGAGTGTGTGTGTGTGGTGTGTGTGTGTGTGTGAGTGTGTGTGTGTGTGTGTGAGTGTGTGTGGTGTGTGTGTGTGAGTGTGTGTGTGTGTGTAGTGTGTGAGTGTGTGTGTGTGTGTGTGAGTGTGTGTGTGTGTGTGATGTGTGTGTGTGTGTGTGTGTTGTGTGTGTGTGTGTGTGTGTGTGTGTGTGTGATGTGCGTGTGTGTGTGTGTGAGTGTGTGAGTGTGTGTGTGTGAGTGTGTGTGTGTGTGTGTGTGAGTGTGTGTGAGTGTGTGTGTGAGTGTGTGTGTGTGTGTGAGTGTGTGTGTGTGTGTGTGTGTGTGTGTGTGTGTGTGTGTGTGTGTGTGATGTCTGTACTGTACACGGGGCAGCAGGACTCTGCGGCGCTGTGCTCGACTGTAACCATAGCAACGGCAGGTTAAGGTGGATCTCTTTGTTGCAGTGGTGTGATGTGAACGGATCGCGGGGTCGTGGCTGCACGGCATCCATCGGGGAGTTTGGGATGTATCGATGTTTACACGCAGTAATAGATCTCAGATTGTTGTGCGCGCGGCGGGGGGGGCGGGGCTCGAGTGTTAAAGGGGGAATTTTAATGGTAAAGTTCGGCCCTGCGCTGCAGAACCAATCTGTTTTTCAGCATGTGATGGATCTGTGTTTGCAAAGCCATGTGGGAATGATGCTGATAATATCTGCCCGTCGCTGGAAAGAAAATGCTTCGGTAAACAGATCTGTGTCACGGCGAGCGGCGAGACGGAGAATTCAAATGAACAAAAGTCACACGTGGGGCGGCGGCGGGGGCTCTGGAGTGTTAAAGCCGCACATACTTCACTTTATCAAGTCTCCATCTGAGACATGGAGAGATTAAACCCACAGAGTGCTGTGCTTTCAGTCTGTTGACTGAAGACATCATCAGCCGGTCAGCTGACTCGCCTTCAGAGGATGCAGGGTTTGTTTCAAATGCTGTGATAACCTGATGCCTGACTGTGAGCACCTGCTCACCTGGTCAGGTGCAGGACGTATTCACGGTTCCAGTTTAGGAGCTGATTCTTTACCAGCAGCTCTGAACAAAGAACAGCTGGAAACTCACAGCAGCACAAGCTGTGCAGGTGTTCAGTGGGAGATCCACAGGATGTATCAGTGCTGTGTCTTCACACTGCACCTACCTCACCTTTATCACCTGGACACACACACACCTGGATCACTGTCCTCACCTGATCCCTGATCCGTCCCCTGTGATGAAGGTCAGGACTTCATGAGAGACCACACTGCTTCTCACACCGCTACAACTTCCACATCTAGCAGGACTTCTGGAACCAAATTCCAGAGAAGAGCTGGGCCACCCAGCTGGGCCACCCAGAGCACCGCGTCCCCACCAGACGGCCATCGGCTGTCGTCAGCTGTACACGTCTGCACTTCTGTAGTCAAATGTTAGTGGTGAAGGTAGCTGTTAGCAGCCTGAGCTCTGATGGATGTGAACCAATTTGTGAATGGTTTAAACTTGTTTTTGAGAACTAAGATGCGACCGTCGGTGGTTTCGCCCTCGGCACTCGAGCCGCAGCGATCCCTGCAGACCTGCCGGACGGACCTGACCGGCTCCATCCATCAAACTCAGGAGCTTCACCTTAAACTGGACGCAGTGAAACCAGCAGCAGTGTCTGACTCACTACCATGACATAACTGTGTTCGCTTGCTGATTACTTTCCCTGCACTATGGACAGGCCGTCTGCTTCTGCTGCCTCGACCGAGTCGAGCGTAAACCGATTTTTTCCTACAGAACAGGCTGAACCTTGAGTCCTCAGCTCTCTGAGAGGAAACGAGGATTTTTGGGGAAAAGTCTTTTTGTGCGGTGATGGGAAGCCAGGGACACTGATCTGAAGTTTGACAAACTACGAACGTTCACACTTTGGAGGAGTTCGGTTTTACAGACGAGCTCTTCAATTTAGTTTCTCTGTAACATATAAATAAATATGAGTGAAATGATTTATTTATTCAGCAGTTTTCATGAGACGGCAGCGAGAACAAGAAGAATGGAAGGAAACGTGCGTGCTGGACTGATCAGAGCACCGTGGCAATCATACACCTCTGGACAGACGTCAGTGTGAAAGAAAACCAGCTCTATGAACACACACGAGAAAATGTGTTTTTTTATAAAAGTAGGAATTTTTGTCTTAAGTTTAAAAAAAGGAAAACATAACATAAAAAGAAAGTTTTAGTTATTAACAAAAAATTGTAGTAACTGAATTTTAAAGAATAAAAGGGAAGAATTGTAAAAATATACAAACACAACTATACATATTTAAATTATTGTTCAAGTAAAAAACAGTGAAATAAAGATGAAATAAAAAATATAAGATGAGAATCATTTATTGTAATGTAACTAGTAATATTAAAGCAGTAATATTGATGCTTGTGTAGCTAGAATCTTGCTGCACAAGCATCAATATTACTGTTTATGATTTATGATTCTTGTGTTTATCTAGCTGCTAGATAAACACAAGAATTAGCACCTGAAGTAAAAACGTGCAGGCAGCCGGCTTCTCTGCACTTTAACATTTCTATGAATATTTTGCAGAGCAGCTATCAATAAAAGATTGCAGCAGCGTCTCAGCATGCAGAGTCTGCCTCCGTCTGAGCCATGAAGGCTTCCCTTTGTTTCTCCTCGCTGCGTGCACGTGCACGTGCATGTGCACAAGCTCTTTAATGTAGCTCTGTGCCGTTCATTAGGAGCGCTGGAACGTGGCTGTCTTTGAGCATCAGGTGCTGCTTTCTGCAGACTGAAGGAGGAAGTCAGAGTGAGGAATGGGAGTCCATCAAAGGGCTGCAGTGACAGTTTTACAGCATGACTGCAACCTCTCAGCCTCACACCAGCACGCCTCCTCTCCATCCTCCTCTTCCTCTGCTCTTGTTTGGTCTTATTTTCACTCCTTTTTAACCCTTCCTCTCTCCTTTCCTTTCCCTCCTCCTGCCTCACCTTTTCTCCCCTCTCTGCCTTAAGTGGAGCCTCTCTCTCACAGTCTTCCTCTGATTACTCTTCGTCACTGTTTGTGCGCTCTCTCTCTCTCTCTCCACTCGAAGTAAACAAGTCACTAAAATGATGCTGTGAGCTCGCGGGGCTCTGCAGCAGCGCCTCGTTTGTTTGTAGCTGATGTATATTCGGAGAGGCGGCTGTTTACCGTGGACACATGAGTTTATTTGCACGGCTCCTTCCAACAGGCGAGCGCATAAAAGAAACATGAGTGAAAATAAGAAGACATAAATAATATTTAAAACACAGCAAACACTGCGAGGTAAACAGCATTCAGTCAGCGACGCTGTGACTGCGACGTCGCATGTGGCTGCACATTTTCAATCTCTGTGTGCTCAGTCTAAACCCAGCTTTGACCTGACCATAATCTAGGATAGCCTCAATTTAAACCCAAACAACATTAAACCTTCATCTTTAAAAAACAATCTAAGATTAAATTTTCAATCTAAACATCTTTACTTAATCCAAATCCTAAACCTAATTTATAAAAGCCGAACCTGACCTCAGCCTCACCAAAATGACCAAGTCTAGCATAAACTAATCCAGCCTAAACTTAATCTCAAACATAAACTAAGCCTAGATTTAAAGTTAACCTGATCCAAGCTTAAATCAAAGCTCTCAAATGTTTAGATAAGTCCCGAAGCTGTTAGATGAAAGGCACTAAACAGTCCTGATAACAAGACAGGTGTGACGTGTCCCCTGAAAGATCCAATCAGCAGCCAGTGCCTGAAACGCTAACGATGAGAAACCAATGATATTACGGTGGCTATGTCCATCTTTTCTATACAGTCTATGGCTCCTCTGCTGCTCTTTACACATGATCACCGTCACAGACGGGACATAAAGGCGCCTGCTAACATGCATAAGCAGCACGCACAGCATGTCAGTCCCTTTGTGCTGCTTCTGCACACAAGCTCCAAATTCAAAAACCAAAAGACTTGAGCTGAGAGCCGGCCTCCTTAAATAGGTCTTACACAATACCTCCATCCCATCTGCTTCAAAGAGCCAGACAGCGTAATGAGGGTGCTCAGATTCTTTCAGCAGAGCTGCAGAGGTAGCCGTCTGAGACGGCCACAGTTCCACATGATGAAACAAATCCTACAAATAAGTTCGACACAAAGCCTTAACGGGGCCTACAGCCATGTCCTCCCCTTAAAACGAGTTGATCAGTTCTTCCTTTTGGATGTAATGAAGATGAAAACAGTTAATCAGATCAGTGTTATCAGGTTTAAAAGGTTGAAATGTCTCACTGAGTCACAATGAGTTTGTCTCTTTCATGCAGGAGGTTTAATTCTGAACAAAACTAAAGAAATGCAGGGATGAACGGTTATGGGCAGCTCCTCCAAGCTGCACAGAACAAATAGATCTGTGCATCACAATCCGCCAAGTTAAAGACTTTTACTGCATCATAGCGTTTAATTCAGCTTAAAGAATGATGAAAAACCAACAGACACAAAGTCTGCATGGACACTGTTTGGCTGCAGGATTCTTATCATGTTGGACAAAATAGTGTGACCCCCAAATCATCCAAACCAGCAGCCCAGACGAGTGTGGGTCTGTGCCTCGGCCAGAGTCGGGTAAACACCTGCGACGGCCTTACTGTTCAACCGAGCTGTAATGGACTCGCTGGTTTATACCTTCTTTGAATTATTGATCGTATTGATAAGCGTGCACCACTCTGGTGTTTGTCTAATCACTGTGAGCTTCCTGCTGTAATAAAGACAGATCTGGTCCTCCTGCTCTGGGAAAGCTGAGCTGCAGCATCACGAGTTAAACAGGGCGCTCTGCGCTCAACCGAAACGGCGAGAACATGTCAAGCTATCCGTCATCTGCTGGGTGTTGTTTAATAATTTCACTGTGTGCGGCTGTCTCGGCGTGAGTCGGGACGTGTCTGTCAGGTTTTAAATTGCACCCCGAGATGTCACGGCATGCTCAGCCTTCAAACTTCGTTGTGGAGTTTGACAGACAACACAACTTAACTGTGAGGGGAAAATCCCAAAGGTAAAGTATACAGGACAGAAAATCTAAACCCCGAGACTCAAAGACGAGTGGCACCAGACGTATTCGATTTAATGTGAGAGATAAAACATCTCTGGAAGCGGTTCTCAGCGCAGGAGCAGCTGCAGGTATTCTGTCGCCTGGATGACTGAGACACTTGAGCCCCGTTTGCAAGGTTTATTCAATTTATTGCTATGATCTCGATCCTGTGTCGATCTATCGCTTCTGCAGTCTGTAAAGTAAAAAGTTCCAAAGCATATTGGAGTCGGCACAAAGGTCCTGCACAGCGTTGTTTCAGTGCAAAGGAGCGTGCACTTCTCCTGCCTGAACCACGGAGGCTGCTTTGGCCGTTTGAATGAAAGCATATCGGTGCTTGGACTGCAGCATGCGTGGAGACTTATCTACAGACAGAGCATCAGAGCATCGGTCTGGTTTGGTTTCCACATGTTAGCATCAGTGAGGCAAAAACTACACATATTTGCTAACATGCACAGTTAGCCTGCTAAAGTTAGGCAGGTGTAAACTTTACCACATTCAGCATCTCAGTTTGTGTGCTGACGTCACATGTGTTGGGTTTGGGGTTATAAATTGAAGTTATTCTTTGTTTCATTTTGTAAACCTCTAACTTATTATCGTGCTCGGCCTTGGTCCACTTATTCTGAACACGCTGTGTCAGATTTTGTTGTGTTGGTCATGTGACTTCTAATGCCAGGTGTGCTCTTTGACTTGGATTGTTGCTTCCTGGTTCTGTGAAATCGGCGGGAACAACAAAGCTCACTGTTAGCTCTGCATCCAGTCTGGCTGCATGTGGATCCTCTTTGATTGCATCTTAATAATTTACAACATTTACTAATTAACACAAAACAAGAAGCAGAAAAATCTTAGCTAATGACTGCATCAGGTCGCTGGAGTCACGGAGAAGCAGAATGATGTTTAGCTAGCTAGCGTTGTAGTTTAGCGGTGCGCTAGCTCTGATGCTAAAGCTTTCATCTAAACCTGATGTGCCTTCATCACCTCGCGTCTGGACTGCTGCAGTGGAGTCTGGCTGCCTAACAAAGCACAGGAGAAGCTGCTGTTCTCACCTACACACCGCTGCACGCTCCTTCTCCCTCCTGTCCTTCGGTTAAAGACTAGCTGTCAATCTGGAGACGCATTCAGGACTTCAGAGCAGAGAATTCGGAGCTGCCGCTCCCTTTGAGATCGGCATCGCCCGTCTTTGAACCTTTTCAAACAGCAGTTCAGATGTCACGTATTCACCGAGGCCTTGGGTTCTGGATCATTCCCACCACGCCACTCACTGCTCATATTTGAAGCATTTTGCAGGAAACTAAACTTGTCTTTTTAATTCTTCCATGACTTTTTTCTGCTTTTGACAAAACAGTAACGTATCTGCTGACACCGATGCCACCTCGTCAGTTTCAGCTGTGATGTTTTTCCTCAGTAATTACAACAGTGCTCCTGCTTTCCAGGCTGAACTGAGATCAGTTATCGGGCTCAGCCTTGGGTTTGTGGCGTTTCACAGTAGTCCTGAAGGCAAACAGAAAGCTGCGAACAACATCAACATGCTTCTGCTCTCATTCTCTCTCTCATGCAAATACAACAGGATCCAGACTTGAGGTGTTACATAAGTGGGTTACATTGACTTTTAATGACTCACACGGTAGAATGAGCTAATTAAAAACCTTATGAGTTATTTATGTGGATGTGAGTTAAAGTGGGTGAAGGAAGCTGGATTCGAATAGCAGGCGATTTAACAAACGAGACCCTGAAAGCATTTTATTCCCCTCATTTAAACCGATAAGCAAAGAGGTTCTTCAAACCGAAGTGAAAGGTTGAGCTCCATGAAATGGGGACGGCTGCCCAGGCGCTCGTCTACAATTAGCATTTTGCTTGCTTTTATTATTCATCACAAAGTGCAGCAGAATGGTTTCACGGCGGGAGCTCGGGCGCACGGCGAAAACGATGAAATGTCATGTTTCTTTGTGTCGCGCTCGCCTCATTCACTCCATCTGAGCTGAACTTTTTCATCCTTTCACCTGAAGATCCAGCAATTAAACATATACTCACAGCCTGAGGACGTTTCCCTCGTAGCTCCTGTATTTCTCTTTTTAATGCATCATTTTCATTTTGGCATCTCGTTTTGACAGCAGCACAACGATGCAGACACTCTGGGCTGTACGTGTAAAACTGCTGGAGCCATTTGAGCCGAACTATAATAAATATTATAGCATCACAGCTGCTCTCAGTGTGCCCATCCAGTAAAGACTGCAGGAGATATGCAGCTTTTGACTTCCTCTGTCAGCAGCACACACCTGTGCACCTGCACAAACCTCACCTGCCTGAGTCCCTCAGCTTCAGCGATGGAGCTCGTGGAACACATGATGTTCTCTCATCCCTCTGATGACACTCCTCAGTGTGTGGAAACTCATCCTCCCACTGGATTTTCATTTTGCGGGGAGAGTTATGAGCCTCCTGCTGTCAGTCCTCACCTGAGGGGCAGCTGTGGCCTCTTCATCTGAACACTGCTCGGTCGCAGAGGCCCAGCTCTGGTGTCAGGGATGATCCTCCCTGTGACTTTTATATTTGAGGTTGGTGGTGATATCACGCAGTAATCTCAGTGTAAGAGGTCAGAACGGGACTTCCTGCTGATCTGGAAACAGCAGCCGAGATCCTTTACCAGCCTAGAGATGGTGAAGGAGGCAGAGCCTTCAGCTTTCAGGCCCCGCCCTACTTTCCTTTTAGATAAAGCATATAGTTGGATCAGGAGACCCTGCACCTCTCTGCGTTGAATCATTAGTTATGATTAATCTCTGGCTCTCTCCCACAGCGTGTCTTTGTCCTGTCCTCACCCCCCCACCTGGCAGATGGCCCCCCCTTCCCTGAACCCGGGGCTGCTGGAGGTTTCTTCCTGTTAAAAGGGAGTTTTTCCTTCCTACTGTCACCAAAGCACTTACTCATAGGCGGTCATCCGATTGTTGGGTTTTTCTCTGTCGTTGTGTGTTGTTGTGGGGTCTTTAAGTTACAGTATAAAGCTCACTGAGGCGACTGTTGTTGTGATGTGGCGCTGTATAAATTAAATTGCTGTCCACAGCTGTAATAATACTGGATGAAAGCACTTGCCTGCTGGTTGTAATCACAGTGTTAGTCATGAATATGAAGTGAAATTTAAGGAGCAGAAACAAATTCAGGCACTAATCAACAGGAGTGAAGGAAGACTTGTGCAGCTGGTTCATTAACAGTCACAGCTCATTAGGAGAGGCTCAATCAAAATTCAGAAACCACGCTGGACTCCAACAAACTGCCACCATCGTGACGACATGATGTAAGGGACGCAACATGTTTAAAGCAATGAGCTTCGGCTGTGTTTGCACCGAGACTCCCTCCTCCTCCTCCTGTCAGCAGGTCAGCACATCAGTATCGTGTTGGTAATGTGTCAGATGTGTCGGTGTCGCAGCCTGAAGCTGAGGGGAATGCCGGGAATGCAGCCAGTGAGCGCTCCTAAATTAGCACTGCTGCTTTTCATTTATTCATCCTGCTGTTATTCTTCTGCTCTCTGCCGGCTCACACTCACTGTCACTCTGAGTGCCATGCCTTCATCACCGCAACACACACTTTGGACAAAAACCAAATATTTAGGTTCATCCGTCCCTGTGGAAGGATTACGGAACAAGAGGAAGTTCATCAAAGGACACAATGTGCAACATACCACGAAGAGAAGACAACTTCAGTGAGACAGAAATTTACAACAGAAAGAAAGAAAAAGAACACAAAGAGCAAACATGCAAAGAGGGACAAAAACTACATATAAAATGAACACAAAGAGTCCAAGTAGGCCTGCAGTCTGAGAGCGAAGTGCTCTAATAGGGTGATATGGTACTACAAGGTCATTAAGATAAGATGGGGCCTGATTATTTAAGACCTTGTATGTGATGAGAAGAATTTAAATTCAATTCTGGATTTAACAGGAAGCCAAAACAGGAGAAATCTGCTCTCTCTTTCTAGTCCCTGTCAGGACTCTTGCTGCAGCATTTTGGATTAGCTGAAGGCTTTTCAGGGAGTTTTTAGGACTTCATGATAATAATGAATTACAGTCGTCCAGCCTGGAAGTAATAAATGCATGAGCTAGTTTTTCAGCGTCACTCTGAGACAGGATATTTCTAACTTTAGAGATGTTGCGCAAATGGAAGAAAGCAGTCTTACATATTTGTTTAGGAGGTGTCTGAGAGGAGAATGCTAAAAAAGCTTCTTTGTATCATGGATAACCCCTCCCACCCCATGCACACCTCCACACCTCCATGACGGACCATCGGAGCACACGCAGCAAAAGACTCATCGCTCCGAAGAACTGCCTGCCACAGGAAATCCTTTGTGCTGGTGGCAATAAAACTGTACAACTCTTCCTCACTCTGTAGGTGATTTTCCTGAGGATTATTAACAAAGCTATTCTGCATTCTGTACGGTGCAATATCACCCAACAGTTTTTCATTGAATGTCTGTTTCATCTCCCCATCATATGCTGCTACTCTTTTATCCATTTGCACAATACTATGCTAATACTTTTAGAATCACCTGCACTGATAGCTAAGCTAAGCTATTTATTTCTCAGGATATAGTTTTATTGCTACTTGTTACAGTTATTTGATATTATATTTTGCACTATCCTACTGTATATTACTGTATACTTGTATTCTATTGTGCATCTTATTCCTCTGCTCCTCTGTCTCTCTGCTGCATTGAGCATGGGTATGACAAAAGAATTTCCCTCGGGATAAATAAAGTTCTTCTTATCTTATCTTAATATGTGCGTTGAAGGACATGTCCTGGTCAAAAATGACTCCAAGGTTCCTCACAGCGTTACTGGAGGCCAAGGTAATGCCATCCAGAGTAAGAATCTGCTTAGATACCATATTTCTAAGCTTTTCAGGGCCGAGTACAATAACCTCAGTTTGATCTGAATTAAGAAGCAGAAAGTTAGCGGCCATCCAGGTCTTTATGTCTTTAAGACATTCCTGCAGTTTAACTCATTGGTGTGTGTTATCTGGCTTCATGGACAGATAGAGCTGGGTGTCATCTGCATAGCAGTGTAAATGTATGCTATGTCTTCTAATGATGCTGCCTAAGGGAAGCATGTATAGTGTAAACAGAATTGGTCCTAGCACTGAACCCTGTGGAACTCCATAATTAACCTCAGTGTGTGAAGAGGACTCTCCATTTACATGCACAAACTGGAGTCTGTTAGATAGATGTGATACAGATTGTGGCAGGATGAATATTATGTTCTGGCTGATCCCACTTTTAGTCAGGCGCATTAGTGGGTGCTAGTATAAATAGTAGCGGCCACCTGAGCATCCCCAAATCGCGTACCTGTTGTCGTCTCCTTTCGGTCACATGACTTCCCCCGGTGTTGCAGGTGGGAGCTGCGTGCATGTCGCTGCTGTCTCAGCCTGGCTGGGTGGTGCGTGTGTTAATGTTATTCATGTTACAGACATGACCCGCGGATACCTGCTTGAAGCCTCCATTGTGGCTGGTCGGTGTTTATTTGGCGCATGCGTACATTATTTCACTCTGTGGTAAACCAATGTTGTTTAGTGGTCGTAGCTGCAGAAACCTCCTATGAACCACTCTGTAAATAAATCGAGTGACGCCATTTACGTACGAGGTACGTAACTCAGCTTTGTTACGATCTCTGCCTTTCATTGTTCTTTTATAGTAAACACTCATTATGTATTGGAGGAAGTGTGGGCCTTAGTGGGCGGCCAGGAGCTTTACAGCGGGGTCGCTACGGCTTTTCTACGCTCCGCTAACAGAAGTGCTGCTGCTTGTTTCCGTGGGTTCTTTTTCCCTGCTGCTGCCCGCCGCCGGCGACGTCGGCTACGGGAGTCGGCTGGCGTGCGTGTTGACTGACTTGATTATTAAATTAGAGTAGTAGGGCGGACGGCAGTTTCAGTGACTCCCTGATTTCTATAACTGATTCAATTCAGTTTTGACTGAGTCAGAAATCATTTATCGTTACTGCAGAAAGAAAAATTATCCTGCAGTCGATCAGAAACTGAAGAAAACCATGAATCAGCAACTGAACATTAGCTGATGCTGCTGAAGTGAAGCAGAGCAGAGCTACAGAGCTTTATTAGAGACACAGCTAACAGAGTTGCAGTTTGGCATCATTTTAAAAAGTTTAAATTTCTTCAGTATTGAACAGCAGAAACGAGGCTTTCCAGTCGGAGGTCATTCAGCAGCTGGCGGCACTGAACTGCTGCGTAATAAGCAGAGAATAAAGCAGAAAGCAGAGATTTGATGGTAAACTGGTCTCTGGGCACTGAGAGACAGCTGTGCAGGAAGTGTGATTTTATCCTGGTGGAATCAAAACAGCCAAAGTCAGAGAAAACTCGTGACCATGTGTGTCAAACGTGAAGCGTATCTTCTGGATCTTGGCTCTCCTGTTGCTGCTGGTTCAGTGAATTTTGGTTGGCGTGACGGAGAGATGTCGGCTTTCAGCCCCGACGGCGTGTCTGCGTACGTGGAAAATCAACTTTATAAACCCGCCCTGGTCCAGACCTCTACAGCTGGTGAATGATGACCACCAGGTAGCACGTCACGTTTCCATTTGGCCTCAATAGAAGCAAAAACGGCAGAAAGTGATGGGTTAATGGGGATCTGTGGACGCTGCAGGAGCACTGAGCTCAAACAAAACCCCTCCCAGCTCCCAGCTCTGTGTTAAAATGCAGCCAAAATATTCAGAGATGATTCAGGGAACTGCAAAGCCAAATACAATACCGACAGGCTCAGCCTAACAAGCAAACAGAAATCCCAGCAGTGGAAAAGAAAGGTCATCGCTGTTCCGAGAGAGGAGAGGCTGTTTGCTGACTTTACACTGACACACAAAGCTCCAAAGCTCCAGAGATCTCACATTCTCCTCTCTGAGATTCTCCCAGGGAGGGAGAAACATCCTCTGCTGTTTCCATTTCAGCTCTTTGTGGCTGCAGATGATTAATAGCTGTCTAATTACAGAGGTACAGCAATCCTGTTTATCTTTCGTGCAGCAGAGAAGGCGCATCGTGCTGTTTCATTCGTGTTTCCTCGCTCTCTGAAAATCCATCTGAACTCACCAGGTTCACCTGGAACTTCATTAGCATCCACTCCACTAATGGTTTGTCTTCTCGTGAGCAGATGGCATTGATCAGGATCTGCACGAGTGTTGGAGAGTATCTGCAGAGAGTGCAGCCACACAAACATGCTCATCATTACTGCACTAAATGGTGAGGATCCACCAAGGCGCAGGTTGGGCTAGAGTCAGCGAGGTGAGGCTCAGGGGGAAACGCTGGATTAAAACGATGTGTAGGAGCCTATTTCACATTCACAAATGGAGACATTGATTAGTATTCCTTCAGCGTACGTGGCTAAAATCCACCCTAACCCTATCAAAAGTTTCTTATTTCCTATATTTCTCCTGTTTCACTGCTGGATGTTGATAAAACAACGAGCTCAGTGTATCAGAGTACGTGCTCTCACAGCAGACGGTAAATAGGTTCTAATGTAGCACGTTTCTACTCTGCACTCAAAGTGCGTTACGCAGCTGATGGCCCCGCCCCTCCCTGAGCCTGGTTCTGCTGGAGGTTTCTTCTTCATGTGATTGTTGGGTTTCTCTGTATTATTGTCGGGTTTTTAGCACCTTGAAGTGAATGTTGCTGTGATTTGGTGATATATAAATACAATTAATCGCTCTGAGCTCAAAGCTAAAGCTGCACACTGCTCTGAGCACTCAGTGTGTCAGGGTTTATTTTCAACACTTATGATGTCTCAGAGAGGAGACAGAAGCTCCACCCTCCTGAGGTTCAGAGCTTCTGTTCAGGAGGGAGAACACTGTTGGCTTAAAGGGGGAGGAGCTACCTCTGAGTCGTGGCTTCTCATAGACGGAGCTGGAAACGAGCGGGTTTCATGTCAGCACAGTTTTGTTTTAGACTCAGGAATGAATAAAAAAGTTCACGTCACACATCACAGTGAAATATGACAAGATGACTTCTATCTTATCTCAAAGTGTACTCAGAGTTTCCACATGCACAGGGTTTTATTCCAGCAGTTTCTATTTAAAGACAAAGATGGAACGGACTCATCTTTGTTTATTAATGTCACTTTACTGATGTTTAAGGTTCTTCTCTATTTTCGTGCACAGCTCTCGCAGCATCAGGAGCAGGCTGCCAGGGTTGTAGTGGTGCAGGAGGCAAGAAAGAAAGGATTCAGTCGCTGTTGTTGGAAGCAGATGTTCGAGCTCTTCCACATTAATCTGATTGCTGTATAAAATAACTGCTCCACACGGAATTGCACAAATTATTATTTTGCCCTGAAGTTACATCCATCAGTTCTGCAGCAGATTATCATTCAAGGGGGACCTTCTCAAACTACCCATAAATGGTGCAGAGACGCCGACCTCAGGCCTGCAGTCGATACACATGGAGGGCAGACACCTGTTAAAGAATGAACGCACGGTAACACTGGATGGGGAGACATGGCTCTGCCTAATCTGTGATTTTAAAACAACACGAGTGTCTGAGTGAGACAGTAAATCCTCCTGAGCTGCACGTAAGTCAGCAGATAAGACCGCAACAACACCAGCGATCATCGCGGCAGAGATCAGAGACGCTGCTTTCACCCGCTGACTGTTACAGAACGAATCTAAAGAAGTTATTTTCACACAAACTCACAGTGAGTCACAGCGAGGCGAGTACTGAGGTACGGCACGCTGCTCTGCATTCATGCAGGCCGCGTGTAACGAAGGGGAATTACTCCAAAATTACAACATAAAAACAACACGAATACAGCAGAAACATAAACAAGATAAAGTGATTCAGACTCAACATCATAGGAAATACAAAGTCCAGCTCTGGAGACGAAAGCATCCAGAGTTTTGAGCTCTGACGGTTTTTCCACAGCGACGGTGCAAACGAACCCTTCGAAGGAGCCAATTAGAGGAGCACTAATCACAGCAGCTGTTTCAAGGTGGGAGGAGTTTTCCCAGCATGCCTCTGCATATAAAAACATACCAGTGTTGTGTCCTCAGGCTTAACGAAGGAAACCAGATTATACGCTGGTGTGTGCTGCACCACAGGATGCTGAGGAGGCAGCATGCATTTAAATAATGTCATCGCATTTAAGAACATTTAACCTGAACCAGTCGAACCTTCAGCTTTTTCACTGAGTGCTCAATAAACACTAAAGGAAACTCGATCAAACCAGGACACCCAAGTCTCCTCCTCGGGTATGAAAACCAACATCATCTGAGATCTGATGTAAAAAGCACACAATGATGCCTGCAGCAGCTGAAAGGCAGCTTCATGAGCAGAGCCAGCTGAGTGAAGCACGGTGTCCTCTGCACAAAGGTGGAACAAACAGATTCATTCTTCTCACTGTTATCAACAGAAATGAAATAAGGCTTCAAACTGAACCTTGGGTGGTCCTCCATGGGCCCTCGCTCTCTGGGAGCTTCTGGATGTCTGGGGCCTGCTTCATGTTCTGGGGGGCGGGGCTATGACTCCCCACACCCATCTGATGTTACATGGAGATGGAGAAACCTTTTGGATACACAGCTCACACAGGTGTGCACACAGGTGTGCACACAGGTGTGCACACCTGTGTGTCTGTGCACACAGGTGTGCACAGACACACAGTATCTTCCTCAGCTGCTGCATCAAAGCATACCGTGCATGTCGGTCTCGCGTGCTGCTCAGTAACACAGTATTTATTATTTACTGTTACTTGCACTTATCTAGGTTGTTGCTGTGGTTTCCTTAACGTGTTGTTGTCTCTGTGCTTGTTTTCTTTTATTTCTCCAGCAGGTGATCGATTGTTGCCTTTTCTCTGTGTTTCTCTCTCCTTGATTAAACTTCTCGTCTATGTCTCTCGTGTTCCTGTCTCCCAGTCATGTCTGTTCCATTTAATATAACTTAAATGAATAAATATCAAGTTGACCATTATGGCAAAGGAAAAATAAAGGCAAAAAACCCTGAACCGTGGGGCGCTGCTTTCAAAAGGAAACTTGACCTAAATCCAACTATATATTTGAAAAACGCTGCAGTGTGAGACGTCAGCCACATCAGACGTCTCACACAGATCAACAAACAGCACAAACCTGCCTCATCTCCAAGACGACGATGGCATCATTCTTTACCCACACAGCTGCTGTTCTGATGCTGTGACCTGATCTAAAGTCAGTTTTACTTAAACTTTTCTCAGCAAGAACAGAAAGTTTGGATGTTGGCTGGTAATTGTTTAAATCTGAAGGTTTTCCACAAACTGCTTTCCAAATGTAGGGCTGACGCTCGTCTGGAGACTCAAAGTAAAAACCGTCTGTGAGGCAGGACTTCAGATTGCCGTGACCTGATGAGTGTTTTGGATCAGTGGATTTTAAAGCTTCACAGCTCGCTGTAGCAGAAATAGGTGTAAAGAAAGTGGGTTCCTCGATCAGACGCCTCCACGTTCTCTCTGTTTCATCGTTTACTGTCGAAAAATGTCTGTAAGCTTTGTGATGTCGTTCAGAATATGCATCAGGTGACGGATCTGGAGATGCGAGGTTGCTGCGGGATCGAGCGTGTAGGAAGCAGCAGACAAAGCTCACCTGCTGTCAGTGAATACTCTAAACTTCAGCCTCACCGTTTGCACACAAAGACAATCAGACTTCACACGGACTCTGCATGAGAGAGCTGGCAGGATAAAGACCTGCTCCTCACGTGCAGCTCTGTGGGTAAGGCCGATAAAAATTCAGGGCACCGCTGACCTGTGATGAGATTCCTTTTGTGTTCGCTGTGATTGCCTTTTGGACAAAAGCAAATGTGTTTCTTTCTGCTCAGTCAGTTGTATTTCTGTAGCTCCGAATCACAACAACAGTGTGCTTTATGTTGTAAGGTGCAGACGTCCAGCGTGAGGGGAGTGAGACAGGCGGTGGGGGTTAGTCTGCATGTTCATGGAAACATAAATCTAACAGAGGTGGTTCAGCACGTCACCAGGAGGCCCCTCAGACGTCACCCAGGTCAGATTTTCATGTCCAGCGTTTCAGGATGTAGCAGGAAGTGGACGGTTTCACAGCACTGTGATCTGAGCTGAACAGCTACCTGCTAGCTGACAGAGCTGAACATCTCGTTGTACTTCACTCCCACGTTCAGACACGATACCTTTAAAAAAACATCACCTTCATGTTGTTTCAGACCCAGCGTCAGAGCTGCAGTCGTGCTCCTGCAGACTGTTTAATGGCGTTCCAGTGATTTATGGTTGTAGCTGTTCCTCCTTCGTTTGTCTGAAGGTTGAGATTTATGTTTCTGCAAATCTTTGGCCATATTTCCCTTTATGATGGCATTATGCTAATGTGTTACAGCACACAGCATCAGCTCTGCAGTGAAAGACAGAATGGATCATTTTCACATGTGTCACTTACAATAGTCTGTAGCCATACATCTAAAGTCCCTCTGAAGTGCTCTGGTAGTTCTGAATATTGATATATTGACGTGCATCATGTGTTTGAGAGCAGGATCTGACTTGGGAAATGGTTTGGTAGCTTTTAAAGTTAAGATCCGGGATGCAAGGCTGAGGAGACACATCCGTTTGTTCCTGTTCGGCTTGTTTTGGCTGCTGTGAACGTGTAATTGAACCAAATGTGATTTTTTCTTTTAATAAGCTCAACAGCTGTTTGTGGCCTGGTCCTAAAAGAAAGCGTTTAAAAGTGTTTAACAGCATTCGTAACAACAAATTAAAGACTACGTGCAGTAAGGCCACGCATGCATGAAGCTTAGATTTTAGACAGCTTCTAATTCATTCACTGAATATTTGCTTACAAATGTAAATGTTTAAATAAAGTTGTGAATCATTCGGGTTTGTTCTCTGCTTACACACCCTTTAATGTCAGAGAGGATCACCTCATGGGGCCAGGCTTGAGGCGCGTGTGCAAAGCGCTCAGGTAGAGCAGGAAACCTGAGAAGCCGTCCATGTGCCGTCCTGCTCGACTTGTGACAGAGAGAGGCTTCGTTCTCCCCTCCAGACCCTAAAATAAGTGATTTGGCTGGTTTTGTTTGAGCCGCTCAGACATAAATGGCAAAAAGCGACAAGCCTGCAGACTCATGCGTGGCTCAGCAGTTACAGGTTTACAGCTGTCATCGCTGGCAGCCTCACCGGCCTCCACATCAGCTCCACGGTGATGACAAAGGGAAACGACTGCAGGCTCAGCAGCCATCTGCTTCCTGCTTCGCAGGGCCCCGCTGCAACCTGACGGACCTCGGCAGAATGTTAATGAGGGAGGAAGCTAATTGTTGCCCGTGAAATGGTCACAGATGGGAGCTGCAGAATGAAGCGAGGTCCAGCTGATATAACGGATTGGAATAATTACTGCTGCAGAATGAGCAACCGCGTCGGTGGAAATGAATTTTCTTGCATTAATTACCCACTTTGTTTCTTTTTGGTGACATCCTTTTATTCCACACTGAAGCTCATAATAAAACTTCAGATTGTGTCTTCCAGGGAAATGAGCCGGACTCGTTCAGCTGCTCGTACCAGAGTCAGCTCGGTGGAACGCCGCCCGCTGCTGCTGGAAGCTGCACAGAACGACGTGTTTGAATCTGAGGGTTAGTCGCCCCTTTTTCTTGCTTGTCAGAGAGTTTGAAGAGCTGCATTGAAACAGGATCCTTTGGTTGATGGTTGTTCCCTCACCTTCCTGCTGCCCAGATTTTGAGTTTGACAGGATGAATGGTGGAAAATAAAAGCTCCAAAGCAAAGAAACAGCAGCTGTCAAAGAGTCTTTTCAATATTTCAACACTTTAGCTTGGGCGTAACAGAAAAATATTCCTGTGCAAAGGCTGATGTGAATGACAGAGTGGATTCATAGGAACACCTGTGGAATCGTAAACACAGATACAAAAACACCTGAGTCGGTGCCGGCCACTCCCCCGCACTTCCTGTCATCATATAAAAAATACTAAAAATGTGCTCTGGTGTGACAGGAAACATGTAATAAGGAGCCCAGTGCTCCTGTGCAGCGATCGCCCAAAGCTCAGTGTGAGCGCTCGGTGGGATGTGAGCATCTTCAGGAACAGTTCTCCAGGCTTCTTCTTGGGAAGTTCTCTGTCAGGATGATCCCACAGAGCTTCAGTGATGCTGAGGTCCGGTTCCCCTGTGTGTTTCTGTGTCAGAGCGAGTCTGCCTCGTCGCTTGTTTCATGTCGTTTCGTTCTCTTTGAATCTACGAACCAAAACAAACCTCCATCGTTTAGAAAAGCCCAAGAAGAGCAGACAGCCAGGTTAGGAGTCGCCGAGGGATCTTTATTAGGATTAATATTCAGCAACTGCGCTCAGCTCTGCCAGTTTGGGAAAAGTCATTTTGGGAAGCTTTCCCAGCGACCTGATGGATCCTGAAACCTTAACCTGGCACGTACAGCAGCCCGGCCTCTTCGGGAGAGCTGCTGGCTGCGATCAGGCTGCTTCTGCAGACGATTCACATCGTCTCCACAGAGCTGCAGCGGATCTCACGGCTGTGACTCACACGGACGCCGTCGGCGGCAAAACGGACTTTTCCTTCTGACACGGGCAGCACATGTGGTAGATTCAGTTAAAAAGAATCTGCTGCGTGCATGAATATAATGAATCAAACTGTTGCTTTGCTCCACGTCAGCCAAGACGTGGCCCAGAGCCCTCGATTAACTATAATGATCTCATAATGTACTGTAACAGCGGCCGCAGCTCTGCTCTTATTTACCCCACGCTCATGAGCCACCATCACTCACCCCAGTTTACCCCCGAGGAAGAGGAAGATACTGTAAGAAGATGAAGAGCAGGGCTATCCGGATGAGTTGGTGGTGCTGACGGAGGACGTGGCGGCGATTCAAGCTGCGGTCAGCTCCAGGGTCTGAGCTGCTGTTTCATCAAAGCTCAGCTCTGTAACTCGCACCAGAGTTCAACAATAGCCTCGTGCTCCACTCCACAAACTGACACCGTGACACTACAACAAGTGCAGAAACCTGCAGTTCTCCTGACGTCCAGCAGGGGCTCCAGCAGTGAGTCCGCCCCCGCAGCCCCCCTGTTAATATAAACATGTTTACAGCCTGATACAAAACTGTTTTACTCTTTAGATCATTTCTAATGTCTAATTTCTAAAACTCCCCCTGCTGTAAGAACATGAAGAACCATCCATCATAACCACAGGTTCGATCTGGGCCCCTCCCCAGTGACGTTCATGTGTCTGATATTTCCTGGATGATCGAGCATGCATCTGGACACTTTCCAGGGAATTATTTGCACTTCCTGGATTGACTTTGATGTTTTCTGTCTGATTCCAGCTCGCTGATGTTCGAGCTGCAGCAAAACCGATACGACTCGTAATAACATCTTCATTGACCTCGCTCCTCTGAGAGCCTCTAAAATCCATTATTACAAACACATTTCTCCAATAATCACTGAGGTCTGTGCTCGATTTCAAAAATCTGAATGAGGCTCAAACATGATGTTCAGGTCATGTTTCCCCGCAGCGGCTCCAGCAGGATGAGGCTCAGAGAACCGGGGTTATCTCGATGACCAACATGAGCGCAGCGACAAAACAGACCCGACGTCTCCAGATCCGCAGCAGACGCAGTGAACATGTCTGCTTTAGTTCCACCTTCTGCTCCTTCAGAGGAAAATGTGGTACTTTGACTTCACTGCATTTGATTTTTAATAGAAACATGAGTAGAAATCCATCTTTAATGAAGGCACCATTAATGCGCTGCCATCCAGGCGATGCTAAACCACGTTTGGTTTCAGACCGATGACCCTCTGAGAGTATTTAACCATCCGCCATCTCACAAAGTCAGGTCCAAAAGTACGAGAACGGAGCAGCTGAGCGACGGGAATTTCTCTTTGAACATGTGACACGTGTCTTTAAACGATTTCAAACTTTGGTAAGCTCGACTTCTCCGTCTCTTTCTCTAAGCCGTTGACATTATCAGGCGTCACATTCGTCTGCGTTGAATCAGATATGTTACACATTTTATTCATTTAGACTTTAAGGCCACATTATTTATCAGAGAGATCTTTGCAATGAGTCAGCAGAGGAATGACTCAGAGCTGCATGTTTCTACAGGCGAACGAAGGCCCGATCTTAGAGAAACGTGCAGCAGGAGCTGCTCATTAGAACATGAGAAGGTGAAATGTTCACTGGAGCCTGGAGACGACCTGGAGCTACAGACTCACTTCATCATTTACGTTTTGAGTCTTGACAGAGAAGATCAGGCCTGCAGCGCGACACAGCAACACACTCAGACGCACAATCGTCTGGCTGATGTTGGACTGTGAGTTTACCACAGCTAAACACCCGCATTAAACTGAATATTCTCACACTGCCTCGCAGCTGTTCCACCTTGCTTCTCACACAGAGACCTGCTGCAGCTTCAGCACCTGTTGGTGTTCACACACTCGCATATAAAAGACAAACGCAGTCGTGCTGCAAAGGGGGCGGGGTTATCCGGAAATGTAATCCCTCTGACTATCTATGCGCAGAGCCCTGCCCCCGACCTCGCTGCATCTCTGAAAACTGAACCTGCATTCTTTGTAATGTCCAGCAGGGGGCAACAGCTCTGACTGTGAAGCGTTTACTGAGCGATCTCAGGACTTCCCTGAAGAGTTTATGGTTTCGGGTCATAGTGAATACAGCATGGTATCATGACGGTGGTTAGAAACAGACAGCAGGGGAGGAGCTGACTGACAGGTGGATGGAGACACAGGTGGGCGGAGCTGCTAGCTGTTAGCTGGGCTTCACTGCGCTGACTGGACTCCGTGAACTGGACCTCTGGACTGTGTTTGTGCTGCTGAAGCCTTTTGGAGCCTCCTAGGATTTGAGTTGGATGTTACTGAGCAGATTAGCATTGATTAGCAGGTACCTGTGTGTGTGTGATGATCTCATTCAGTCAGCTCGGTGACCAATCAGCCGTAAGTCTGCCCACTCGTCCAAATATGGCTCCAAAAAACCAAAATGCTCAGATTGAGGATTTAAACATGACTTTTCATGTCCATCTATACAGTCTACGACACTATCACTGACACTATTGTGAAACGGCACTGGTTACAGGTTCGAGTATTTGTTTGGAATAACAGGACGTGTTTTTTTCCTTGGTCAGTTTTGGTGATGTCACAGGGATCTCTGATGCAGCTGGATTCATCAGTTAGCCTGAGGGCTGAAACACAGCAGATCGACCCTTTAACTGAAGCTCATTCATAGGAAGAGGAACTCATCATATGATAAATCCTGCGAGCGGAACCTTAACCGGGCCGCCAGTTCCATCTAATCGATAACGAAGTCCAATTTAACGGCTCTTATATCTTCGCTCGGCTGCCGGTGCCGGGCCGGTTCCAGCGAGGAACTGTTTTCCACAGACAGCTCTGTCCAACACCGTGCGCCTCTTTCTAAAGTCCTCCTTTTGTGTCATTGTGTGCTTGTTAGAGGACTCACAGAGAAGTCTCCCAGCGGTAATGATTTTTCTGCAACAGAGGAAGGATTTACAGGATCATCTGTCCGATGAAAACAGCCAGCAGAAAGCAGCAGGCTGATCTCTTCATGTTGTGGCATTTTCACTTCAACCTGCGTGCCCTTCCTCGCTCATCCATCCTCCTCTTTTATTCCCTCCAAGTCCTCTTTTCTTCCTCACTTTTATTCCCATTATTCCTCCTCTCCATGTATCCTCGTGCCTGTTTTTTAGACTTACTCTTCCTCCTCCTGCTGCATTAACCCTCCGATGCATGAATTATGAAAGCCTTGGTCAAGATTTTTTTCTTTTATTCTTCTCAGGACATGAAAAAAAAGTTCAACTCCTTTTTTCCAAAAATATGTTTTTTTTATAAACTTATAGACCTGTCCAATCCAGTGGACTACATGCACCCGAGCACTCAGCATGAAATACTGAGAACTTGCTGTAAAAATGAATTACCTTGTGTTCTATTGTAAATACACAAACACTTGTTTGCTTGTATGCTTTGAAAAACATCTCAGCAATTTTGGGGAACTTTCAGCTCATATAGCTCCAATGTTTAGGCGTAAATAACAAAACCAATCAACAGTCCTGTTCACACAGCACAGGCCGAGACCATGTGGAGGACAGAACTGTGGAGCCAGCGTGTGACAGTGATGTTTGCATTATTGGTTAGGGGACCACTGTGTTATATCATCAATTGATCTGCTGGAAACAGATGTCTGAACTAAACTATGGATCCTTGCCCTCCACATTCAATTTCCACTCTCCTAGAAAAGGAGGCAAGTCTCCATCAAAGTCATTGTCTTGGACTTTCCAAACATTTTTGCGGGCTTGAGTATGGTCAGGTGCCGTGCGCCCATCTCCCACAGCTCCCTGATCATGCTGACCTTCCTCTTCATCCTGCCCCTCATCATTCTCACTTTCTGTATCCTGACTGTCTGTCTTCATCATCCGTAGCTCGTATGTCTCTGTTCTGCTCTGGCAGCCACTCATCATCACTGCACTCATCACTGAAATCATCATCACTGGAGCTGGATGGAATTTCCTGGACTGTTCTGTACGCTGGCTTATTCTTTGCTGCATTTGAAGTCTACAAAATATGATAAAATAATTATTATAGTAACTCAAACTACAGCTGATCTACACAAAAATATATATTTTAAATGAGTAGCTTATAAATGTAACAGATATACACTTATAACCAAAACAATGAAGCAATTTATGACTTATGTTAAAAAATATAGTGGGTAATGCCTGATGTCCACTTCATTGGACACATGGTTAATCGTAGTTTTCTACATATTAGACATAAACATTTTCTTATTCCAAACAGATAATATCCTTCCCTCGATGTTACTGCATATCATCATATTTTTTGTTTGGGCTCTTCTAGCATAGAAGGATTGACAGGATATGCCAGCAGTCGGCAGGGATGACAGTTTGTCTGCCATCTTTGATTCAGAGGAAATTTACTTGCAGTTGCACTAACTGAACACTGAATTGACCTTAATGGAGCATGGCAGCAGAGAGCACTCTAGAGGCTAATATGCAGTTCCACCATAGAAACCAATGCATTAAAGAGATATGTACGTTTTAGTAGCTGTCCACTCCAGCGACCACTATGCATCAGAGGGTTAACTTTGTGAATATCTCTGTGAAAAGCCGAGCCGCCTTTGTGCTCCTGATATTGTCACCTCCTCATTTTCTGTCACTTCATTTCCAGCTTCTTTCAGCACCTTCAGACTCAAAGAGAAAGACGTTAAATGGTGTCTGTGAGAACGTCTCTGTGCTCTGTGAAAGAGAAAAACATAATGACTGAATTAAAGAAGTGATTTAATAATCTGCTTGTTACTAATCACTGAACACGACGAGGGCAAATGAAATTACAGCGAGTGTAATTAGAGGAAGTCCTGCTGCAGTCTGAGATTCTCCACAAACACGCTCTGCTTCATTAACGAAGAAAGAAACTTCCAGAACAACTAGTTTGTCGATGGGATTTGTGAACTGGGCGTATTCCCCCCATTCAGAGTCTGGTAAAGACACGGACTGTAAATAAAAGACGAGCGTCGGTTTTGAACAGCATGTTGGCCACAGCCATGTCAGGTGACATTTGCACGAGAGGGCAGAGACAACTGAACTTCCTGTCCCACAGGGGGCGCTCCAGAGAAGCTCAGCAATGGATGGAGCTCAAGCTGCAGAATGAAAATGGTGTCGTGTCTGGAAGTAAATGTTTTCTTTGGTCTCCTTCGCTGTGATATGGACACTGAGGGCAGGTAAAGACCCAGGTGTACACCTGTAACTGTCCCAGAAAAAAGCTCAAGTCAGTCAAAACAGAAAGAAACGGAACCAGATCAAAATAAAATCAGAAACGCTGCAATGAGAAATAAGAGCATGTGCAAAATCAGGTAAGACAAATAAAAATAAGAAGCAGCTGTTTCATCCCAGCGCCTGTTAAAATCGAGCTCGTGCTTCATGTGGAACCTTAAAAAGTCTCTGAGGAAAGACGCCATCGCTTGAAAATACACTTAAAGCCCTGCATTCGGTTTCTGCCTCCCCGAAGTCACCGAAACGAGATGAAAGAAATGCTGAAGTTTCAGAAACGACTGCAAAATCACCTCCACCACAGAAAATTCAACAGCACACACAACCCGAGAGACGGGGTGGCGAAAACCACCAGAATAATACAGAGCACAGCTGATAAGATGTTAGATCGTAACACAAAAGCATCAAACAAACTGTAACGAGACCAAAAACAAACAGTCCAACAAAAACATGTCAGATAGTATCAGAAAACAAAAGCTCCCCCGAAAAGCACAAAAATGGGACACCTGCTGCACCTGTTGCACCTGCTGCACCTGCTGCTCCTGCTGCACCTGCTGCACCTGCTGCTCCTGCTGCACCTGTTGCACCTGCTGCTCCTGCTGCACCTGCTGCACCTGCTGCTCCTGCTGCACCTGCTGCACCTGCTGCTCCTGCTGCTCCTGCTGCTCCTGCTGCACCTGTTGCACCTGCTGCACCTGCTGCTCCTGCTGCACCTGCTGCACCTGGTGAGTTCTCCCAGCACCTCATGAGTGACGCTCTTTATTCAAAGAACATTCAAATGTTCTAAATGATGATTTTGATGCCTTGCCCAAAAGCACTCTGTGGGCTCTGCTTCTGACTCCTCCCCCCTGACAGAAATAAAGCACCAGGATAAAAATGAAATCCTTTCCAGGCATGAAGAGGGTCAGAGGTCTGCAGCTTTACTCTGAGAAAAATCACCTGAGCCAGAGCTCGCCGTCTCTGCTCGCCGCCTCGGCTTCACGGGATTCCATCACTTCCCCTGCCCTCACTTTCACCCTCGCCTCCTCTCTTCCCTCTTTCTCGCTGAAGCGATTCCTATCGCTCCTGTTTTCTGCTGTCTCTACATCTTATTTCATGATAAGTCCTCTCCCGTTACAGTCCACAGATCAGATGTTTTATCAGACAGGAAGCCGGTAGGTGTGCTGCTCACAGCTGTGAGGGGGGAAGTGATTCGACTGAACCATTGTTTTCTGCACGACTCCCCTCGCTCTCCTTTTCATTTCTGTCTGCCACCCACTCATGTCATTGCTCCTGACCTGTCCTGCTCGAGGTCCCTGAGTACAAAGCCGTGTAGTCTCTCCCATTACAAGTCCAGGACCTGACACATGTCACTTTCCTGCAGCCTCAGTGTTTCCCTCAGCACGCCGTGCCTCCGACTCAGCGCTGGAAAACATCTTTTCTTCTTTTCTCTCGTGGAGCCAGATTCACTTTTTACACTTGCTGAAAGAAGTGCTTCTAAACTGTGGCATGAATGAATCACCAAAAAGACCCACCAGGCACATACACAGGGGCCCCACAGGGTCCACCACACCTCCAGAATATCCCAGGTAAAGACACGAGTTCGACAAAGAGACACACAAAGGAACCCAGACTCATCACAGGGAAAGTGATAAAAATCACACAATACAGCCCAGAAAAGTCAGAGTTAAACTAGCAAAAAAGAACAAGATCATCAAAAGAAGTGCAAGAGCACTAAAAATAGGGAAGAAAGACACCCACAGCAAGGCTCGACGGGCACCAAACAACCAAAGTCACATTCAAACAGGCCAAAGGAGGAACAAACTGAGGCTGAGAGAGACCAACGACACGGGGCGGTGACCAGGAGGCCGCTGCCATACACAGAAACATCAAAACCTCCAAAACAGATGGAAGAAAATATCCAACATGAGACCAGAGCTCTCGAAACCCACAAGACCAGTGGAAGGATGATGATGATGTTGGAGATGGAGTGGACTGAGAACTTTTCAGGCCGCAGACAAATAAAGGTTCAAACAAATGAAAGCGCTGTACCCATATATACGGTGTAGTGAGTGTGGACCCATCTGTCTGTCGTGTATTGAAATAAAAATTCTGCCGAAAATAAGGCCGACTCTCTCTCTTTAAATCCCTCTAATGCGAGCGGCGAGCGGCGGTCTTCCGGATGACGGTTACAGCAGCAGATGATGTGGAATCATTTGCATCCTCTGTTTCAGAGTCTCCTGAGCTCCTCGTGTTCATGGCCAGAGGGCTGAAGGCAGCTTGTTAGAAACATATCCCTCACCCCGCTTCCAAACTTCCAATCCGCTGACCCGGATCCCCAGCCGGAGAATTTGGTTCACTGAGGCCTGAAATTAATTTCAGTTGTCTTTACAAGAAGCCGGAGGGATGCATGAAGAAGCAAACAGTCCTAATCAGGACGGTGATGCAGCCGCACACTGCAGGGTTCAAACGTGATGATGTAAGAAAACATAAACATCTGTCCAAGAACAGCAGCGTCCTGCTTACAGGCTCAGCCCTCCACAGAAGTCAGTGACTAACCAGAACCACAGCGGCGAGCTTCAGGACACCGTCGCCGCTCTGCAGGAGCGACCTGCAGCCGTTTATCCAGCTGTCAGAGATACAAAACACTCACTGCAGATTCATTCCTCTTTATTTCTCACAACTGGAACAAAAACATTAGAAAATAATAAAGAAGCACATTAAAACATCTCTGTAACGAACACACGGCAGACCTGTCGTGGCACCAATAACAACCAGCACCCAGTGCGGACTTTTTACTCCGGCGAGGCGTGATCGCAGGTGCATCTCTCCTGCAGCCGCACTGCAGACCACGCCCCGCCACAATCTCACATTCAGACAAATCAGCACGGTAAAATGATTAAAAGTACAGTGAACAACAGTGCACTCACTTATCACTGTTTAGTGTTTTACTAATGTACCTCACACAGAAATCATAGAATAGTAGTGCTGCTCAGAAATGCTGCTTTTTGCTGCATCGATTCATGTTACATTTGCGTCCCTTAAAGTCTTTATTCCACATGTGTTTGCTCCGTCAGCCACAAGAAAACAGCTCTGGGACTGAATCTGTTTGGGACGGATTCATCTCCAGTAAAACATCCCAGCAGGTTATTAATCCAGTCGTTTATTAATCTATTCTAATTACACGCTCAGAACTACAGACTCTTCTCATCTCATCTTCTCATGCAAAGTGTCTCATTTGAAGGAGAGTCCTACCTGAGGTCTGTGCAGTGTGTCTGACACGCCTGTGATGATGATGCACCTTCCAGGATTTATGACCAGCATCGGCGCAGACTTTCTAACCTGCTTCCTGTGAAGACTGGACGGTTTGGGACGTGAAGATCAGCTGTGAAAGCCAAAAACAACCAAAAACAGGGAAAAGTGACAAAATTAAGACAGAAAATACACAAAATGTAAAAACAAACTATAAAGCGGTGAAATGTAACGGATCCCGACCACCAGGTGGGACTCGTACCTGTGAGCCCTGTTTGACCCCAGCAGGAGGTTCAGTGTTTTTATGACTCCTAAAATATTTTTATTCTCCTACATCTTGCATGAGTCCCGTCTGTGTGATGGGCGTCTTGTTGTGTCCTGTTGTGTCTCCGGGATCTCTAGGATGTTGTTTTCACCCCTCCTCACCAGGGCGGAGTCAGACTACGGTCCCTCCCTCTGTCCTCATCCACACAGCTCTGCCACTCATCACAGATGGTTACCTGGAGTCTGCTCGATCGTTACCCAGTGTCAGCGTAGCCCCGGCTCTCTCTAACGTCTGTCTCCTCTCCTTGGACAGACTTCCCTGGACCCCTGCCTCGTGGACCTCGAGTGGATGTGAGTGAGCTCTTCGTGGACTGGTCATGGACCGAGTGAGGAGTGTGAATGTTTCCCTGCCCGGGACCTTCTCCCCTGGAATCCCTGGAGCTCCTTTCCCCTGCTTCACTGTGCATATGCATAGATTTCACCTGGTGTGCATCTGTAAATAAAAGTGACCCAGTTTGAGTCCTGCACCTAGCGAACGGTGACACCTGTGATTGCTACCGTGTTTATGGGACAGGCTGCGATGAACCATCGCTTCACTTCACAGCGTCAGAGCTGTTCCTCACTCTCTGCCCACGTTTGCCTCTGAGCACCGATCAATGGTGCGATCGTGAAAGCAGACGCTGCTTTCTGAGGACGCTGACCTGCAGCAGCTGCTTCACCGTCTGTGGTTTAAAGCTGAGAAACATCTGCAGTAAGTGCACTAACAGCTCAGTGAGGACAGGAATGAATTATTGACACTAAAAACTTTTCCTGTTGCAGACTTGGAGAAGGTTCGAACTTTTTTAAAAGCAAAGAAGAAAAAAATGAAGCAGCGTGCGATAAAACTCTTTGAATAAAGAGTAAAACTGAGACTGATTGTTGATTGAAACTTAAACATTACATTTCTAACATGGATAAATAAGTTTACAGGGAGAATGATGTTCCCATTACAGTCTGACAGCAGAATGGTAATGCTGGTGGGAGCTCCGGGCCATTGTAGATAAAAAATGAAATAAATGATTGATCACGGAGCGGGAAGAGACGGGTTACACACAGAGACAACGTTCAGAGTTCAAACTGATGAGGAAAATGGTTGTCATGGTTACACAGCTTACTGAAGATGCAGGACTCTGGTTCAAAGATTTCAGTGAATCCAACTGAGGCTTAGAATAGCAGAGCAACAGACGTGAATCACACACTAAGTTCCCAGACTTGGTGTTTCCTCAGACCTCGC
This sequence comes from Simochromis diagramma, assembly GCF_900408965.1. NCBI lineage: Eukaryota > Metazoa > Chordata > Actinopteri > Cichliformes > Cichlidae > Simochromis > Simochromis diagramma. Next base: position 828,128 of record NW_024387004.1, read on the forward strand.
CGAGCTCAGACTGATGACAGGTTATTATCTGCTCAGGTTCAGATAACGGGCCCCGATTGGTTCTTACAGTCTCCGGTTCACCTGTGAGGAGGGAAGAATAATTAACACGCTCACCAAAGAGAGACAGTGGACCAGGACCTGAGAGAGACCCGGACAATTCGTGAATATTTCACTGAGAAGATCATAAATTTATCGCAACCAAAAGTTTCTGCAGAGTTTTTGGAGACGCTCACTAAAATAAAGGAGAAAGCCTCACATCTGCACAAACTACCAGACTTCTGGAACCAAGTGGAGATGTTTGTCCAGGAAGCACAGCAGCAGATCTCCAACAGTCCAATCAGAGTCCAGACCTGGAGCATTCAGAGAGCTGTGCACGAAGCTGCTGGTGGACGTGGAGAGTCCTGTGACGCTTCCAACCTAAAATCACAGAGATGTCTGCAGGCTTCTGCTTTAATTCAAGTTTGAACAAAGGACGCCACATTCTCATCCATGTATTTATTGACATCCTTTTGAGGCAAGTTCGAACATCCCGTTCACCAAAAAACGTTCTGATGAAGATAAATGCATCAGACTGAGTTTAAACGTCACCGTGCCAGGATAATAAAAGCATTCAAAGTGGAGTCCTCAAAGTTTGCTCTGTTGTGCTTCAGAGTAACTGCTGTAACCTTCATGTCCTCAGTGCACCATCAGCTTTTTGTTTAGGAGAAATACCAGAGAGTACTTCTGTCATCAGCGTCAGGGTGGAGAAAGACTCTGTATCACTCTGACAGTATGATCCAGGTAAACTCCAGCAGCAGAGTCTGTGCTGCGTCCTGCAAACGTCCAGCTGTGCTTGGAAACTTCAGCAGAGTCAAACTGTTTTTTCTGATGAGTTTCATTCCCTCTCCAAAGATGTCACTTTGCTTGTGTTCGCTCTTCCTGTCGTGGCGTTTAAATCTTCCTCTGCAGCGTCAGCGCTTGTTTTGTGTTGTGACGCGCAGAAGAGAAAGTCTGAAGTCTAATCCCGGATGTCGGATGTTCAGCTGACCGGCCTCGGTGCCACGTTTCCCCGAGCTCTTCTTGTTTCCTTTCAGACTTCTTTGTCAAACGTTCGTTCTTGGCAGTCGCTGAATCGAATCAGCCACGAGGAGCTTTCTCACAAACACGAGAGGAGATTAAACCGAGGAGCATCAGCACAACGTCAAATACGAGAATGTCAGTGACTAAGGTTTGCTTTCATACGGCCAATAAAATAAGTGAGATTTTGATACCAGCGTGTGGCGATCAGCTGCAGATGTTTCAAAGTTACAGTTTACCCACTGACAGCTGGTCTCACTAAATATATGTAATAATGTTGATGTAATAATAATAATTATAATGCTGTGTGTGCTCACGGCGAGTCTGCACGGCCTGTAGTTAACTGTGTGCTCGGGGTCACGCGAAGCACGAATATTATCGTTAACCTGATGATAACATGATAAAACGTGTGTGTGTGTGTGTGTGTGTGTGTGTGTGTGTGTGTGTGTGTGTGTGTGTGTCTTTGCTTCCTGAATGTGTGTTTTTGTTTCAGTGGTGATGTGGGGACACGTGTTCAGCCTCTCAAACATTCTGTGGGGACTTCATTGTTTTTGGGGACAACGTGAGTCACTGTGAGGGAAACCTCTGAAGCAACGATATATCCTGCAGCCTGTGTCTTTAAGAGTCACACACATTATTTTAAGAATAAAATGAAGTATGGAAACGTCACACACACACCACAGACACATGAGTCACCAGCCTGTCAGCCCTCCACAGTGGGAACCAGTCTGCATTTATTACGTTTCTGCACAGCTCACATCTCAGTAACCCTCAAACTCAGCAGCACACACCGAAGCGCTCGTCCACCAGCTCGTCCCTGGGAGGCATCAGTCACTACAAAGATGTCGCTGAGTGCAGCCAATCAACAACGACCACATTTGGCTTAGCGCCGCCCACCGAGCTCGCTGCTTTGAGGAGCGCTCTGAGGGGAAAGGGGCGGTGTCTTTGCACGGTGGCTGCTGTAAGGCGAGGAGGCAACACAACAACGCCGAAAAGTGCCAAAACAAGTTCATGTGATTTTTGGCCTGAATGAAATACTTCATTAAAGTAACTTAAAGTCCCGTGTGAGTAAAAGTACTTCATGTAGCACTGATACTGTGTGACCGGTCCAATCAGCTGTGACACCACTGCTGATGTGATGAGCCGAGCATGAATGAAGGAATAAAACGATGGTTTAAATGTTATAAGATAATCATCCAGGGGGCCGAACCATTAGGTCACGGTGAAGAGACTGCAAGTGCAGGGAATTATGGGTATTAGTGTAACGGCACAGTTAAACGTGTGCGCGAGGTCTACTCGTCTTTGTAAAGTCGCACTGCTGTGTTTTCAAGGTCCTGCTGATGCTTTTGTGCTTATCTGACCAACATTTACAGTGATTTTTGTTTTTTTACTGTAGTCCAGCACATGTGTGTGGTTGTGTCACCAATGTGTGATTTCATCATGTTACCTTTTTTGATGGTTTTGTGTGGATGGTCATTAAGTGTGCACATGAGGGATCCTGCTACCATCACATGTTGATGAGGTCGTATTCCATATTAGTGATGCTCAGAGGAGAGCAACATATTTCCATCTTATGGCTCAGACACAGCTGCAAGCGCACACAGCAAACTCAGACACCAAACTATTTCATGTCACACACAAAACGATTTCTGCTGTGAAGTTTTTTGGAGCCTGTCGAGGTCCCAACAACAGACAGAGGGATGATGAGGGAACGAGACACAGGAGGACAGCACAGCTGGGACCAATCACAAACAACGAGACGCAAAACTGAATGCACCAAACACAGGACAAGGAACTATCAGCCAAACAGGAAACAGACCCAAGACACGCTGTCATGGTCTGTATCCCAACTCAGGGTCTGCAGCCTTAAAGTACGCAGCCTCAACGATCCTCGAGGGCCGCGTACTCAAAGACCGCTAAGGCCGGAAGTGCGAGGCTTGTGAAATGGGACGGTCTAGCCTCCGTCGCGCTGCCCAGGTTGCCTAGCAACCATGATACTAACAGCTGGAAACGTGTCATACAGCTGTGTTTGACAGAAATGAAGGAGAAAATCTTTTGTTCATTTGTTTGTTTCTACATGAGCTTTGATCATTCTCTGTAAGATTAAGTTCAGCTATTGAACGGCGTATATTTTAAAGTAAAGGCTTTAAAACCAAGTTAGTACAAACGTCACTAACCTCACATGACTTTGCCGACATGTGGCCAACAGGAATGTTTAATGTTCTTCGTTATTAAACATTTGCACATAAATAAGTGACATAATATTCAGTACTTAAAGTTTACTCTTCGGCCGCCCCTCATCCGCCGTTTTTTTTCGGCAAAATTATCCAGGCCCTTATGCGTCAGGTTCTTGCTGTGATGTATCTTGTTAACAAGACTTTCTTGTGCTGCAGTTGCTGGATTCACCTTGGCTCACGCTCCACCTCCGGACTCAGGATACCAAGCAATCATTTTGAAAATCTCTCTGTGCCTCACCTGCCCTCCCTCCTGCCGTCACACTCCTCTGAAGCCCCGGATCTCAGGTCAGCCTTTCCACGCCACTCAGCCTCCCCTGGATTCTCATCACCCCCCTCTCAACACTCTGTCCCCTACTGCAAGTAAGAATTGCCACTCTTACAACTGGCCACTTCAGAGCTGCCTCCTCTACCTCCCTAACTCCACTGCCTTCCCTCTTCAGTGTGACTGTTCCCTGCTCAGCTCCACTCTGCATCTCAGGCCCCGTTCCCTCGCACTAGCCACGTTTCCCACGCCACATCAAACTCCACGTCTTATTGTTGTTTTGTCCTTGCTATGTTTCTTGCACTCAAGCCTAATAAATAATTGTTACATCATCTGCTGTCTCTGCTCTGGGTTTCTGCACCTGAGTCCTGTTCAGCCACTCGGCCCCGTGACACACGCGAGTTTAACACAGCGACTGAGGAGACGTAGAGACAGGAAACGGGGGACACGGGGACAGAGACTAAACACTGAGGGAGGGAGAACTAAGGTCACTGAGAACTGCAGAAAAACCAAGAATAATCAAAGAACATGAATCAAACAGCTGCTGTGCAGCTGAAGGTTTGTGAGCGTTGGCTGTGTGTCAGGTTGCTGCTGGGCTTCGCGCCCTCTCGTGGTTGTGTTGGAGGAGCTAATTAAACTTCAAACCTCTTGATGGTTCAGAGGCTTTTAACCAGCGGTCACATGGTCCCTCAGCCCAGTCACTGTTAATTTACTGGCATAAAGATGAAGTGCGGTTTGACTTCCTGCTGTATAAATCTGTGGGAGGAAGTCCCTGTTTATTCAGACGAACCCTTTTTATCCCTTTATGGGCCCATTTTACAGGTACATTTAAAGGGCTGGTCAATAAAGGGTTAATAGCAGACTTAGAGATGAATCCCTCTGGACTTTTCACTGAGTCGCTGTTTCTCAGAGTGAATCATTTCCTGTTTCTTTGGCCGTGAACTTGGACGTGAAAGTGCCGTGTGCTCTGATTGCTGTATTGTGTGGAACCATTAGAGGCTTAACAATCAGAAAGGTTCATGTATGTGGCGCACTGACCCCCCACATGGATTAAATAAAGAGGCTTCCTGGTGTTACTCTGATTACAGTGAGTGGAGCTGGACTCGGTGCAGTCACTGAGGGCTGTTAGAAGGTGATTTACTCTAATTTCCAGTTTTGATTATGTGGAACTAAAAGTGTTTCAGTGTAAGTGGATCAAAGTGTGCAAACCTGGAGTCGACCTTTAGAGCTTATCTGGCAAAGTTAATTTACAGGAATCTTATGACATATATATTATATATTCCTCGTTTGTGCACAAACTTGACCAAATAAAGATGATTCTGGTCCTGATCTTCTGATGAGGACCACAGCTGGAAGCTGTTCCTCTTGTTCCTCTGTGCTGTTGTTTTGAGGGACAAAGGATGATGAAGATGGCAGGCAAGAGGAAGACCCCAGAGAAGATTCATGGATGTAGGGAAGGAGGACATGCAGAGGCTGGTGTGGCAGTGGAGGATGCTGGGTCTGGGTCTCTGCTGTGGAGACCCCTACAGGTAACAGATGGAAGAACAAGACCAAACTATAAGCATTTAGTAAGACTTGTCATGTGACTCATCCTGAAGCTAAGATGTTAATTTGATGATCAGTGTTCACTTTGGTGTCTCAGTGTTTATCCTCATGGGAATGTGAATGTGTGAAGCAGATTTACAAATATAAATCTCAACAGTTCAAATACACGTAACGACAGTCCTCCAAATATCTGTGAAACTGTCAGAGTGTCGGCTGTGACGCTGGAGGAGCAGAGAGGAGCTCGTCCTTACGCAGATTCATCCTCTGGGGGCCATGAAGGCGTGGATGGAAGGACATTCCTACTCAGGTGAGTGGGATTCGTGTTCAGGTGCTTCCCCTCCTCAGCCCCTCCCCCTCCACAGTGTAAAGTCATAATTCTGTCTTTGTGTCGACGTCTTCAGTAAACTGCTTAGCGGTGTCTAATTACCGCTGCGTGTTTGCCAACTGTGTCAGGGATTTTACTTTTCATTTTGTCATTTAAATAAGCCTTTACAAGTGAACCGCTGAGACGAGACGTGTAGTCTGGCCCATAATCCTCAAAGAATTGTTTACCGCTGACAATAAGGGGAGCGACTGTCTCGCTAGAGCAGCAGAGCTCATTATTGGTGTGGTATTAAGGGGGAGCAGAAACCAGGGGAACATGAACCTCTGCCTGGTAATGAAAGCATCGAGCGTCTGCAGCCAGCGCGGGGGAAGCCAGGAAACGATGTATTTAACCCAAATCACCACCAAAGGTCCTGCACATAGCCAGGAGAGCCAGAAACGATGGCAAAGCTTAGTGTGTTTAAAGTCAGTCGTTTCCAAACAGCAACAAAGCAGCAGGAAGACACAACTACTCAGCAGGGTGTCTGACAGACAGTAAATAAGGAGAGCCAAGAATATGGCTGCGTGTTATTAGTAACAGCACATCCCAAAAATTCTCAATGGGGTTAAAGTCTGGACGTCTGTCGTGCTTCCTGAACCGCTCCTTCAGTGCTGGCTCATCTGGGAATATGGCCATGCCATGATGGAAGAGCCGAACCCACTGATGGGAAAATGCTGAGCATCACTTCTTCAGCCCTGATGTTAGCGTCAGGTAACGGCATGCTGGGTGAAGCACAGCGTTCTCCGTCTCCAAGAATAATTCGACCCTCCGACAGGACTGTTCAGAAACTGAGAAGCTGCTCTGTTAGGGTTCAAAACCAGCTGGAACGTCTTCATCACTGCAGGTCCAGTGGAGGCTCTCAGCCAAATCCAGGTGGGTCCAGTTAATCGTTCAGCATTCTCCTTTGCTTTAACATTTAAGCTCAATAGTTTTCTTCCTGTTCCCCAAAACGAATTTTCCAACATCATGTGTTTGATTCTGAAATATGTTCTTCATTGCAAATATGAGGCTTGGTTATGTCCTCGTTTTCTCATGTATAGACATGAAATATGTTTCCTGTTCAAATGCATTACTTACATATCTGTGTTCACCAGTGAGGGAATAACAGCATTCAGTAACTAGTAATCTAATTACTGTCTCAAAGTAACTTGCCCAACACTGATGCTCACTCACACACAAACGCAGATTTACTCGTAAGGATTTCACAGCCTGCGTCTTCTTTATACGTCGTACATTGGCAGTAACACAGGATTTGATTGGACGCTCGGGCCTGAACATCAGTCACACAACATTCAGAGTTCAGAAGAAATCAGGCTGTCACACATATCTGTGCAGTTTCAGGTAACCAGACGTCAGTGCGTTCTGGCACTGAAACGAAGGCAGAGGACATCTGGAGTCATCTGAGAGTGGAAGCCTGCGTTCTACTGACACTCTATTTATTGATCTAATTATTACGTCCAAAACTTTTAATAAATGTGATAACATGAGGCCGGTGAGCTTTCTGAACCCTGACATTAAAATATGACAAACCTTTGCAAAAAGAAGAAAAACGTAGAGCCTGGAATGACTGACGGAGACGTTAATGGATATGTGAAAGCAGGAGTATCTGACAACATCATGTTCAGGATATAAACTATAATAAAGACCCAGACTGAGCTTTCACTGTACGCGATGCTGCTACGCGAGCACCTGAAGGTATGCAGTGAATGAAACTGGAGTAAGTCTGATGACATGTAAGCTCCGTTTACAGCATGGAGGAACTCAGACTCGGTCATGCGTCGATGTGTCAGCGTCATGTGTCTGTAATCAGATTCATATTTAAAAATGAATTCTTCAAATATCTACAGAACAAGTTTTTTATGAGTATAATAATCTGGAGTAACGCTGACAGAGGAGCGTTTAGGAACGGCCGTCGTCTCAGAGAGCTCATCATCACAAGCTGAACGTGAGCTGGAAACCAGGTGCTGTGGCTCGGATGGTAAATGCACACCTCGAACTATAAAGGCTCATGTGAACATCTGGAACTCCTGCAGGTTCAAAGTCGGGACAGATGTCCAACAGACGAAAGGAAATGATCAGAGGCTGAAGGAGACAGAAGAAGAGAAACGACGTGGACTGTGCTGGACTTTTGTTTGAGGATCATTAAACCGCGCTGGTGTTTGTTCGGTGGCATCGTTGGACTGTCTTGATTCGTGTGTCTTGGTTTGTTGTTTGCTTTCTGCTGTTTCTATTCAAAAGCCTATTTTGGAATATGAGAGATATTCATCTCCGAGCTGCTGCAGCCAGTTTTCTCTCACATGATCAAACTCGCGTTTTGCTCTTGGATGAGATTTTTACAGGGTGTAAAATCAAAGTGTCTTCTGGCCTCAGCATCGTGTGTTTCTGCCTCAGAAAGCTCAAACGTCTCATTGCTGTGCAAGGACGTGGCTGGATGTCGTGGTGGAAGCGATGTAGGTCCACTCTCTGCTGTCGTGCTGCAGGATGGAGGAATCCACCCTCGGTCGGTGGAAGTCTGCCTGGAGGCTCCTCAGGATTCTCTCATGCGTCATTCCCACAGAGCCGTGGCTTCCTCCTCCCCCTCCTCATCCTCCTCCTCTGACTTTTTCACACCTAGACAGCTCAGGCTTTGCTTGTTAGCACAAAATCCTCCATTCCCTCGCGGCGTTTGTACCCCCATCGCTCTTGCTGGCACTTCCACTTGTTCTCTTCCTCTCACTTCTCCATCCTTCCCTTTGTTTCCTTCCAGCCCCCCCCCCCCCCCACACACACACACACACACACTTCCCCACCCTCCTCCTCTGACCTCCTTCCTCCTCCCCTGCCTTCTTCCATGCCTCCACTCTGCATCTCGCCCTCGCTCGCTGCCTCAGCCGCCGCCTACGGCCTCATCTCATCACAGCCAACACCATGCTGAGGGGAGGAAGGGACTGTCACCCAGCCAGTAGCAAAGTAACAAGCTCCACAAACAGAGAAACACCAGGGGCATCATGGGAAAAGGCATGCTGGGTGAAGCACAGTGTTCTCCATCTCTGGCCTCCTCTGTGACTCCCACTGGGCTTCTTTGTTTTGTCCTTCATCCACCCTCAGCTTCCTCTTTAATCTGGGCTCCATATTCTTTAGCTCGGTGCTTCTCACACACGTTTTATTTTTCATCAGACACTTGAGCTCTATTGGTCTAAAATGGCATTTTTACTCTGACTGAAAGCTTTAGACATCCGTATATTCACTCCTACGTACGAGAGGCGGGTACGTCCTGGACCGCCGTCTGTGATGGGCAGAGGAAACTCCACCAGAGCCAAAGTCACGTCTGCTGTGTTTATTCTGTTTGTTTCCAGAGGAACAGAATAAACAAACATTCGTGAATTTTCAGACGACTCAAAGATAGCAGCACTGATCGACCTTTAACTAGAACAAAACAGATCGGGCTAACGAGCTAACGGCAGAACAAAGGCCTGTGTTTGAATATGTGTGTCTCAGATGATTCTTTCTGAACTGATGAAAACAGTTTGGAGTTTTTGTGTAGTTCAGTTGCAGCTTGTTTGTTTCAGGCGGCTGCATCGGTGCATGTTTTCTCTGCGTGGCTCTCAGACTGTAAATAAAAGGTGGAAGTTTTACCCGTCGGCTGGGTCAGTGAACCTCGAGTCGTTCTCACTTTGATCTTCTTGTAACACCACATGTGACGGACGAGGGGAAAGTGAGCAGCTCTGCGTGCTCTTACTCAGATGCCTGTCAATCACAAGCAGCCCCGCCCTGAATCCTACTCTGCTTCCTGTTCCTTTCTGACTCTGACAGGAAGTGGACTTCATGTTTAATTCAATGAGAGCTACAGAAACCCATCAGGACAGAGCTCACTAAGCTCAGAGACCACCTGAGCTGCAGGTTCATTTCTCATAGATGTACAATCACAACCAGAGGAGCCGCCCCCTGCTGGGCCTCCACAGGACTGCGGGCTTGAGACCCTTCAGCATTGGGTTGGGTCGACTGTTTGTGGATAATGGAAACTTTCCAAAAACAAACTGTGCAGCTTTCCAAGAACAAAACAAGGTTTATGGATGAGTGATTTATGATGAGTGACAGGAAACAGAAATCAGCCGCCTGGCAGGAACAACTCGCCAGCTAAATGAGCAGCTGCTGCTACCAGCTTCTGAATGTAAACTGTTGTTTTGAAGCTTGTCTTTGAACCCTGATGCATTTTAAATATTAAATATTGTTTTTCGTTTGTCATGGCGGTCTCCTGCTGAAAGCGCTCACTAACCTCTGGGATTTAATGACTAAAGGTTAGATCAAAGAAAAGGCGTGTGCACAGATACGCGATTACACTGTTTGACTTAATGTGTGAAGTTACTGAGCTGAATTTAAAAGAAATTAATGCAGTTTTATAAAATCAGGAAGCTTTAATCTGAACGTCCAAACGCTGCCCTTTATTTCCTCTTCAGCTCCTCGCGGACACGACTGTTTCCTGCTGGTTGGACAAGATTGGACGGTTAGCTGAAAGGTTAAAGTTTCCATCCCCACCCCAGCGCTGTGATGAATTACTGTGTCCTTGACTCGGAGACTAAACCCAGACCTGCTCTCTTATTGTTCTGCCCCTCCCTCCCTCCCCGCTGAAGACTGTCGGCTAAATGTCATGAGTGAAACGCTCGTGCCCAGCGCCACAAAGCCGGTGGGTGTCTGAATACCTGGCGGAGCGTCATTAGTGATGCAAAGGTCATCGCAGGAAACGCTTGAGCACATTTAGGCAGTGGGGAAATGTCTGCTGCAAAATGTAAACCGCTGAAGCGTCTCGTGAGGCATCGCAGAGCTGTAAGGCGTGAAAATCTGAACACGGCGTGAGCAAAAGCATCAGGTTCATGTCGGGTGTTGCACTCACCCCCACGGATGATCTGATATCCTCGTGTTGGTGTTGTTCCCAGACCATCATGAAAATGTTGTTCCAGGTTCAACATTGCAAGTGACCAATCACATTGTTGTGACGTTATTCTTTTGCGCGCCAAGCCATTCGTGCATTTATGAAATTCCAATGTTGCAAGGACAATATCAATTCTGCTTACTGTTTATTAAAGGGTTACGGTTAGGGTCAGGGTCAGGGTCCGTTGATCGGCGGACAGAGGCGGTTTCTCGCAGCTTTAGTACAGTTTTTTGTTTTACGCCGTTTTTTCCCGAAGTCGCAAAAGTATGACGTCACAACATTCTGATTGGTCACTTGCAATGTTGATCCTGGAACAACATTTACTATGATGGTCTGGGAACAACACCAACACGAGGATATCAGATCAACCCACCCCCACACTCTGTCCTGTCTGCAGTGAGTGCGACTGATGGGTCGAACAGCAACAGGCTGCTTTCCTCTGGGACCAGTTTGGATCTGTGAGCTGGGCAGCGACGCTGAGATGGGACTCTCCCAGACCGACCCGACAAAGTTGTTAGCCGTGCGCAGCGATCGGGTACCGAGTTCAGTTTATCTCAACTTAGATCTGAGCGACTGAACCAACACACCTTACAAAAAAACAACTTTGACATGACGGTGTGGTAACCATTAAAGGTTACCTAGGCAACTGGTTTGCTGTCAGTGCAGCCGGCCAAACACGAGAAGCACTGACGGCTAAAGGGACGGTGGTGACTGTGGTATCAGCATCACGATGTCAGCATAGATCCTTTAAGTCCTGTGAAGTGAAGCGAGGCCTTCGTGGATCAGACGTGTTTGTCCAGCACGTCCCACAGATGCACGATTTGATTGAGATCCAGGAAATTTAGAGGCCAAGTCAAACCCTTAAGTTTGTTGTCCGTGAAGGTTCTCCTTCTGCTGCTCCTTCCCTCCTTGTACTCCTCAAAGCTTTCCTGACACAGTCTCCCTTTGTGGCAGGACCCATCATCCTGCTGAAAGAGGCCACAGCCATCAGCTTTGTGTTTTTTTTTTTTATTGGTATAAAACGTGATGTTGTTTAAACAGCGTGTCTCGTTGTGACGGTTTCTGTCTCCTTCTGGCTGATTTATCAGGTGGAACGAGGTGGGCGAAGTATCAGAATGATCTCAGCTAATAGAGATTCTTCTGAGCAGCGGTGAGCAATGGCTCTGCCCTACTTTTCCTCTAACACCAGGAAAAAGTGCAAGCTGAACAAACAGTTCATTAGGGCTGCAGACGTCGTACCTGAGGTCCTGGCTAATTATACGCCGTGTAATAAATCCTTAATCACTGGCGGTGGTTTGTGGAGTGGGATCTCCATTTAAAGGTGTCCCAGTCAGCCTCTCCTGATGTGGCTGGTTACACAGACTAATTTACAGCCTGCCTGGTCTCTGGTGCACCTTCAGATGCCTCCCAGCTGGCTGGCATAAGGACTGAGGATGTGATGCACTTTCCTGGCCTGGTTTTTAGTCCGCGTGTGCGTTTGTGGCCTTCAAATGCTCGCATGTCCAGCTGCTGTCACAATAACTGCGTCCCCGGGTCGCCCCAAGCCGTCAGCAGAGTGTATCACAGTGTCGAGGCGGCGGCTGATATCACTCTTTCACTCTGTTTGTGACATTTTCACAGAGCCAGCGTGGACAGTTGTCTGTAACATTGATTTTATTACCCACACCGCGGAGCCTGGCTGCTGCACCGCAGCCTTTAAATGGGACATCAGGCTATTGTTCCTCTTCTTCTCTATTGGATTTCATGGCACTTTATTTCCACCACACTCGATGGATCCACACAGAGAAACAGAAGAAATCAATAAGAGGAAGAATCGCACACAGCTGCACACACATTCTCTCACATCAGGGTTTATTCTGGCAGGAAGCAGCAGCAGAGATGCCGACGCACTCGAAGGATTTCCGCACGCCAGCATCCGACAGGAGTGACGAGGATCAGCTGATCAGATCGTTAAGTTTGCAGCTCCATTATTTTCATTCTTTGTCTCTATCAGAGCAGCTTTGCATGAATCACAGTTCAAATCAGCTGTTTTAGCTCCTCCCCTTTATGGCTGCCCACCTGGTAAACTAACTGTCTGGGTTAAAAGGAGATTATGAATCCTGACGAGTCCGCCTCTGCTCATGGCTGCACAGCCGATGTCATAAATACATGAAACACTACGGATCCTACGAAGCTGCTGGTATCTCAGTGTCTGTGGAGCCTGCAAACAAACGTTGTCTACTTCCTGTCAGAGTTTATTCTGTTAACCGTTATTCAACCACAAAGTCCCCTCAGATTAAAACGTCTGTCACGGGAGACCTGAAGCTTTTATTGCTTAACCAACACATTCATCAGGGTCGTCCTGGGGTCAGGGTGAGAGTTCAAGACTGAAGCGTCAAATCTGATATTTCTGCTTTTGTGAGTTTTGTTGTCTCTCACGCTGAAAATCGAGAGTGCCGTCCCTGTGCCCAATAAAATGTCGCAGATTAAAGTGTGAGAACTTGATCAGTGTGTGATGAGTTTGGAGTGATAAGGAGCACGAACGAGCACGCTGGCGCTCCGAGCATGTCACGGACCGCTCGGCTCCTCCACAAGTAACTGGCAGCAGTTCTTATAAAGCATCTGTGGCTTTTTTGCTAAACTAAAATGTTCAGCAGCTTCTCTCAGGCCAGCTGATCAACGAGGCACGATGACTGACTGATCGAAGCAAGGCCGACTTTGACAGCAGCAGCGGGAAAATCCGTTTGTAAGAGCCTGGAAAGAGCTCTGACGGGTTTCATCCTTCTGCTGCTTGTCCGTAATTTGAGGTGAAACCCATCAACGTGGTTCAGTCCAGCTGATTCCAGAAATGTTGGGTTTTCAGCTCTGCTCTTTAAACCCACACAGCACAAGATGCCGGCACTTCACCTGCAGAGCTCAGATTGAACCGTCAGTCCTACGAATGCAATCACAAATCACTGAGTTAATTACAGCATCTCCGCGAGAGATTTTCAAGTCGGCGTATGTTCAGAGCGATCATTACGAGCCTGAAAACTCATTACAAAGACTCATTTGAGCAAAGCAGCAAAATCTATACACAAGTTTCTACAGGGTCTCTATTTAAAGTATTCAAGCTCTGCAAGGCTTCGATTCTCAGGCTCAGCTCTGGGCCGGCTTCATTTGTTCCAGCTGATTAACACTAAGAGCATCTCATTTGTCCAAAACTAGCTGAAAAACTACAAAGTATTTCTAAAAGATTTTCAAAATAAAACTTTTTTCTGCTTTTATTGTAGAGGAGCAGATCATGTGACCCAGGCTGCACTGACTCATGTTCCTCCACATGGATCATTAACTGGTTTGGTTAATAACAGTTCATTTCACCTGCCATCTGGAGACAGGTGAAGCTCAACATGAAGCCAGAGACATGGGCGGAGTCTGAACATTTTACTGTGACGAGTGAGGGGCGGAGTTAAGTCGTTGTTTGACTCTGGTGGGACCAAAATGAACTTCATGTCTAATTCAGTCAGACTGAGACCTCATTAGGCCAGAGTCGCCGCCCCCTGCTGGGCATTAGAGAGAGTGTAGGCTTAGCTTCACAGCCATGGTCCGTTAGGACGCGTTGCTCAAGCATCGTCACTAAATTTGTGCAGACGGAAGTGAAAAGACGTAATGTGGATTGCACAACACTGGACATTATATTCTTCATTTCCAGTTAATACTTGTACAGCTGCGTGTATTGTGTATATATTTATTTATATTTCTTCATACATTCTTATATAGTTCTATATTGTGTATTTTGTTGTACAGTTATTTTATTTTCAACTTTAATTTATATATTTTATCTTATTCTTTCCCAGTTAAATTTACCCTTCATTCTAATTTGTGTTGTACAGTTATTTCATTTTTAACCTTAATTTATATTTTATTCCTTCCTAGTTAAATTTACCCTTTTTAATTTTTCATATTTATTTCCTATCTTATTCATAGCCTTTTCCTTTTTTTGTTTTCTTTAGGTCACGAGCAGTTGTCCAAGCATTTCACTACATATCGTACTGTGTATGACTGTGTACGTGACAAATAAAATTTGAATTTGAATTTGAAATTTTTGAAAATGTAAACAAAGAAACACAAACTGGATCCATTCAGTCATGTGGGCAGCAGGTCCTCTACCTGGTCGGGGAACCCTCAGACCAACATGCCACTCAGGAGATATCCAGGAAGTCATCACAGGAAGGACTTCCTGTCATTTTTGAGAGTTGAACTGTGATGAAGCGTTCAACATTTGGGCGAATCGGAGTAAAAACCCAAATGATCCAAACAGGACGTGAGCTGCAGTGTCCTGGCTGACAGCGTCTAGCCTCGTACGCCCACAGCAGGGATGAATCAGAGTCTTTGGGCCATTTCACACCTCACATATATTCACCTTTCAGAGACCAATCAGAGACCTTGTTTCTGATAACGCTGCTGTCACAGGCATCTCTGCAGTTCTGTCGACGCTCTCACCTGAAGGAGCTCACAAACTGTAAACATCCTGCACATTTCTGTCATTACACCAGAAGAATCCAGCGAGTGGCTTTGCAGACTCTCGAACTCTGATCTCAAAACCTTCTCTTGGCCTTTGGTCTGAACAGGAACACCTTGTGGGCATCGCCAGGATGAAACAGAATAGCAGCCCTAGGATGCTGACGCGAGGCACAATGACTGTAAAAAGATGTAAACCTGGATGTTTTCAGGAAAAACTCCAGAACAGAAAGTCAAAGAGCAGATTAAAGAGAATCAAACACAATTACCAAAGCAAATAATGAGACAGACGATGAACAAAGAAAAATGAGGCTCTAACTAAATCATTCACAGTATGCAGAACATGGTGTGAACAAAAGAGAGTATCAGAGTAAATACAGAGAGCTGGCGAGGGACACCAAACAGCCCTGAAAACCTGCCACGCCCTGAAGCTCAGGACGGACTTCCTGCTGACGCCACAGTGGCACCTATTTGCTTGGGCACGACCTTCTCCTCTGTCAGATGTTCTCACTAATCTGTATTCATATCATTAACATGAACTCCTTTGGGTTCAATACCAGTGAAACGATGACATCATCACCACAAGTCAGCTGACTGAATGACGCCGTGTGACATCATCGTACAGGTGTTATGAAGGCAGAGACCATAACAGCTGTAAACACGATTATTTCTGCTGGAAAGTTTTAACGTGGGAGTCGATGGGACCGGCTCACTGCTGGCGCCTCTGCAGGACGTCAGAGGAACTGACGTTTGCACGATGGCTCCACGTACCTGAGGACACACCTGCGCCGTGAAAACTGAAACATTGTTGTGCTGCACAGCTGACGTGTACAGCAAGGCGAGAGCATCACCTCCTGATTTTGTTTCTGTTCGTTTCACGTCTGATTCAGAATCTGCCCGGTAACCGAGGCTGAAACAAAAAGAATCAAACGTTTGGTGAAGGAGGAAGAGGAGGAGGAAGCTGCCTGACATTACAGCCGCACTGCTACAGCAGCTCCCATCGCACCTTGTGGGCTCCGACTCTGTCGTCATGGCAACCCCAGTGCTACACGTGTCGTTATTTGCAGACTTTGACTTCACAGTCCCACCACTGCCATTACGTATCAGTTCTCACCACGACAGAGGAGGAGGAAGTGTGACGCGAGGAAACGGGGGTTGTTTTTCTTCCTTTATTGATTCTCCGCATACACTGAGACGGCCCCTGAATCATGAAGAGAAGCGAGCTGTTGTACATGTCTGTAACAGCCACCATGATGATGACGAGCAGCAGCAGCTGGAGGACTGCTGGAGGTGCTAAAAGGGAGTGAGTTTGAAACCTGTAACAGTCACAGAGCAGGTCTGCTCCTCAGGTGCGAGACGTGGCGATACGTTTAACTCAGAGAGCGTTTGTTCACGCAGACAAACTCGTGAAGGTCAGAAAGCAAATGAGTCATCTTTAAAAAGTCCAGCATTTAAAGGCAAAACTGCAGGAGGTAAAAACTTGAAGCACACCTGTTTGCATGAAGTAAAATAAATTATCTTGCATCATTTCACAGCTGCACGCTCTCCCGCTCTGATTCATTCATGTGTCGTAACACCCGAGCCACTTCCTGTTGTAGAGAAGCTGCTGCACCAGCTCAGGTCCTCAGGGAGCAGGACTGAATGGAGCCGAGCTGCTAAAATGAGGATTTCCTCCTGCTTCCACAATTAAACATTTCAGTTTCCACAAATCGAGCTGAAATAAAAACTCCTGTCCTCAGTTTTTATCACAGTGAAGCTGATTTTGACCTTAAAAGACCAGCATTGTCCTAATGCGTGCTGATTGGTCGGTTAAAGGTGTGGATGGCCTTCCTCAATGGCGCCTGTTTCTCAAACACAACACTAGATCCGTACTTAAAGCCCAGCAGGAACGTCCATGTGTGCAGAAGAAGCAGCCGGCTGTGGTGGTTGAAGCGAGTTGCTGCTCGCTTCACGCCCCAAATAAAAATGGAGGACTGGTAAGTAGTGTGTAGTGCCGTGGCATCCCTAAAACTCACAGAAACCTGGTACCAGGAAGAAAAACTACAGATGGAAGTGTCTCCATCCTCTCTATCGTGAACATCATGAAGATTTTACCAAACGAAATTCATCTTCATCATGAGCCTTCACTCAGAATGAACTCAGGAGCGCCCCCTGTGGAACAGGAAGTCTAGTGGGTTCCCCACTTGTGCGTAATGTTTCAAACGTGTTCAGTATTTAGAGGTTTTTTGTCTTTACAGTCAAATGTCCCACTTTGTTAGAAATGTTGTCCTTAAAATTAACAATTTTTGGTTAAAAATGAAACATGTTGCAGTTTTTGTGCATCTTTTTCCCATTCTGTTCAGGAGACACAAACGTCACCTCTGAAGGGTGTCTCAGCTCAGCCCTCCAGATGGGATGAGGAGCTCAGAGCAGAGCTGCTGCTCTCCACACTGAAACAAGTCTGCGTTGGATGCCTCCTTGGTGAGGTGAGGTATACTTTGGACCTGTCTAACCAGGACACCTCAGATATCTCTGGAAGTCCTCAGTGACCCACCACTGGAGCTGGAGGGGCTGGCTTGGATGAGGTCTGAGCTCCTCTGTGACCTCGACACCTGGATGAACACTGAACTGTTTCCCTGATGAGAGTCTGACTGTAGACAACCAGCTTCACAAAGTCAATATTTTAACAGCAAAGCCTTCTACAAAGCTGCACAGGTACATATTATGGTGAGAGCCACACACAGTCCATCAGTGTTTTAACACCTGGAGCTCAGTGAGTCCAGACACTTCCAGAAAGTTTCCTAAAAACCATCAAATGAAAGTAAAGAAAATCCCTGCGTCCAAACTTTTGACTGACTCTCTAACATGAGGCTAAACAGCCGCACGCTCTGTCGCAGTAATTGTCAAAAGCAGGTCTTTAATTGGTTTTCCGTCCTGCTCGTGATTTTGACAAATTCCACTGGCCCGTTCCCGTTTCCCCTCGTTCCAGCCCCAATAAATCTGATAATAGAGAAATAATGGCAGAATAGGTACAGCGCCGTGATGGATGGCGTTAGAAATGAGTAGAAGAGTTGATGCGGTCGCACGGAGGCTCTCCCCGCTTCACCTTTGGACGACGGCAGATAGAGCGGAGCGCGCGGCCGTCGTTACTGAGCTGAAAATAACCGCGGTGATTTCTCGGTGGCTGAGCGATGCTGGCAGGAGGACGGACACTAGTGGGGGTTTCTCTCTCTTCTCATCACTGCGCTGAGTTATAGCTTTGTCATGAATTGATTAACGTTTCAAAACAGGCTGTTAAGGAGTGCAATTCAGCGGGGTCCGGCCGGGCTCGCTGTGTGATGTGATCATTAATTTGTATTACAGAGATTCTCAAATGCCGATAATTCCCTCGGTATTGTTTTCTGACAGTGAACTCTGAGGCAATCATAAATCATACTTTTCTTGTACGAGGCAGGACAAGATGTCTCGTCCAAGAGCAATTCATCATGTTAATAAATGTGTCACCGCTCAGCTTCTTTATGTTCTCACTTTTTCCTCCTGCTCGCTGGAAGAGTTCCTGTCCAGACGTGAGCAGCTGCAAACATGTTCCTCTGCACCCGAGAAACACAATATCAGCAGCCTGGAGGAGCTCCGGTCACCTGCAGGTCCTACAAGCGGCCCATGTGTGGATTTTCCATTTAAGCTTTTAAGCTTAACATCCACCAGGTCACAGGGTCATGAGTCAGCAGTGTGACATCAGAGAGCAGAGAGAAAACTGTGTGAAGCAGCCGGACATGTGTTCATGTTTGATACACAACTCATGACTGGTGTATATATGAATGTTTTAGGACAGGATGCCTCACAGTTTGATGAAAGTGATCAGCATCCGGGGGGGGGGGGGTCTCCTTCTAGATCTGGACCAGCTCATCACTGAGCTCCTGTCAGTCAATGGCATTAATTCCTGCATCCTCTGCCTGCAGACTCAGGTGAGGCCGGGCTCTGTCGTGCACCGGGAGGAACCGTTGCCGAGACCTAATGAGAGTCAGGGTGTCGTTGTCCGTGGATATGCCTCTACAGACCGTCACTGGCCGCACTGGTCGCGCTGAATGATGTTACAGGCAGCATAACGTTTCTTCACGGCTTCTCCAAATCCTTCCACAGCTGTCACATGTGCTCAGGGTGAACCTGCTCTGATCTGTGGAAGTGCAGTTCTGGTATCTGTGCCAGCCAGGCTCCACGGTGCCGGGCAGTGAGCACAGGGAAAGGACATCAGGCCCTCAGGTCATCCTTATGAAGGCTGTTTCTGTATGTTTGGTCTGACACATCCACACCAGCGGCCTGCTGGAGGTCATCTTGTAGCTCTGACAGTGCTCGTCCTCTTTGCACAAAGGAGCAGATACCGGTCCAGCTGATGGGCGAAGGCCTTCTAAGGCCCGGTCCAGCTCTGTGTCCTGGAGTCTCCTGCATGCTCTTCAGACTGTGCTGGGACCGTGCTGACTTGGACTACCTGTGCAAACTCTGTAGGGTCCCTCCAGCAGCCACATGACAGAATATAAGAAAAAGCTGAATTTAACCTTTGAGAGTTTGAAGAAATGAGCGGTGCTGCTGTAATCTCACAGCAACAAGCTAAGCTGTTTATTTTATCACAGGAAAAAGCATTTTTCTCCTCTTTGTTTGTCAGAGATCAGGAGCGCCAGCAGGGGCTCGGCTCCTCCTAATATGGCACGCTCTCCCCTGAAAACATGATTTGTGACACGCTTGGGGGTCTCCAAATATCGACAGTACGCTGTTTGCTGCTGCGGGTTTTATTTTCCTACATCTTCATCTGAATCAGGCATAAATTTAGCTGTTCTAGATGTTATTGATACATCAGCATGATTTACTTTAATAAACACAGACTTGGTTTTCTTGCCTGCATAAAGTGTCGTCTCATTATGTCTGCATGCCTCGTGCTGCTGAAGCGCAGCAGGCAGCTCCTTTCATCACGTCTCTCTTTATTCTTTTTTGTATTTGTAGGAATCATGACAAATAAAATCAAGTGTTTCATAAATGTTTATGTTATCTCCGACTCTGGTGTAGTTCACAGATGGCATCTATCCAACAACGAGCGATTTAAGCTGAACATCGGCACGTTCTTCACTCCAGCACAGCATCTGTGTGAGAGGGAACAGCCACATCAGACTAGCTGGGCTGTACCTGTGCAGGTGAGTGCACTTCACTGAGCTCGCTCAGATTGTTGACATCCTGACGGCTGAAGTCAGGTGTGATGAAAGGAAGCAGGCACTCAGTTTTGATTTCTCCATAATTATCCTGCGATAAGAGCAAAGCAAAAATAAATATGTTCCGAGCTCCAAAGGAAAACGGGTTCCAAGTCCTCCAGACAAACTGGAGGGATTAAGGAAGCAAATGCCAAAACGTGATTCCAAGACTGCAGACAGTCCCTGTGGTGGGTTTCTGGAGTTCGCATTTTTGATGGCAATACGATGATTTCTTGGAAACCGACAAAACTTCACCTTCAGCCAGATTTTCGTGTAGAAAGTCAACAACTCGTGTAGCTAAATGTCCTGCCAGTTTGCTCCTACATGAACGGGTATTCCTCTGGATTCCCGTACGGAAAAGAAATAGAAAAAACGTATAAAAGACAGATGCGGCCTACTTCACATAGTGAATCATAGAAGGCTGATATGATCTACTCATGAACGTGGCCACTTTCATATATTGTTTTAGGAAGTATCCAAAACAAGTTTCATTTATATAATTTTTCTGGGGATCTTGTATCTGTTTTCACTCTTGTATGCTTTTCATACAAGTTTCACACAAGACAGATACAAACTTTATGAGATTTATATCTTTTCCATGTGGATTTTATCAGTCAGGAATTCGTTTTCCCGACAGCATATGAATGCACGCGATGCCTCCTGCAGTGAGAGCTAATGGGATATGTAGTGTATCAGAAACAGCTGGCTGCAGCTGAAACCTGCAGGGATCCTCTCTGCACATCTTTACTGTTTCACCTGCTGCTAGCATTAGCATTAACTCCTTCAGCTCGGTGTGTTTGGCCGTAAAGGAGTGTTTACAGGAGATGGATCTTGGCCACATCTCACCCACTGGTTCTGTAGAATTTGGAGCTTCAGTGTTTCATTGCTTGAAGCCATATTTGGATAAGAGGGTAGTACGAGTTATCAGCTAATGCTTCCATCTGTCTGAATCCACAGACTGTACGGGTCCATCAGACAGACCCCGACCTGCTGATTAGAGCCGACATCGGACGCTCTGTTAGCACAGTGACATCACAGCAGCCATGTTATTGGTCACATGATATCATTAAATCGCTCAAAAGGCTCCAACAGCACAAACACGGCCCAGAGGTCCAGCTCAGGTGAAGCTAGCAGACAGCTAACTCTGTCACATCCACCTGTCAATCAAAAAGGCCACGCCCCTAATAATGCAAACTTTGAGCCTTCATATGATTTAAAGAGGTGAATGATGCTGTTATAAAGGAGGAGATTATCTGTAGCTACAGTTTGTGTATCAGGATGTAAACATGTGGGAGTCTCAGTGCTGGAGCCTCTGCTGGACACTAGAGGAACTGCAGCTTCTGACATGTACGCTATGTTTCTGTTACCTTAGGAGGTGATTTGTAGTCATGATTGTTTCAAAATGATCTCCTTTTTATTTTTGTGGGAACTCCATTTCTCGATTAAGCTGCTTCTGGGCTTCTTTTACTCCCCACTGGAGATATTTGCTTATAATTGTTAGAAGAGACCAAGTGTCACTAATAAAAGAAAATGAAACATTTCTCAGATAAATGAAACGCTAAGTTGGCTTGATAGGAAAGATTTCAACATGAGATTAAAATGAGATTAAACCCTCCCCCCGAGCATTATGTGAGCAGCCTGTAATGTTAACCTGCGGTTCTTTAGGTCGCCTCGTGTTTCAGATATCGATCCTCTGCTGCCAAACAAATGTCAGCCATTGATTTCTTCTCAGAAATAATAATTTTACAACCATAAAAGGTCAGTTTCACAGTAACAGCTTCTGAGCATCACAGCATCCTGATGCAGAGATTCTGTGCAGGAGTGTAAGTGACCCCTTGAGACCCGTGTGAGGAGGCAATTATCAAAGCTCGGCGCCACACCTGTCACTTTCTTCCACACGGGCGCTGAGCACTAAAGAGTCGGGTTAAAGCCAGTGCAAATGGAAACTGTGACTTTTAAAAGTCTCTAAATCATAATGTTTGTGAACATCAATACTGCCGCCTGATGAGGGCAACGCAGGAGAGCACCGAGTCCTAAAAGTGACGTTACCAGCAAACACGCAGGTTTACTTATCCCACCAAGACCCTGTGTGGGGGGGCACAAAGGGCCCACAGCAGCTTTGCCCTGTGGGGCTCGATGAAGGTTTATCTGAGGGCATCTGAAAGGACACAGTTCACTCACACAGCCCCTGTTTGATAAACATACCAGACCATGTTTCATTTACTAATCCAGACTGTGTGACAGCATTAGAGTGTTTTTGAGAAAGATCCTGGTCAATGCTTTATACCAGCTGATGGCAGTAACACACCAAGGGGTGACAGTGGCTCCCACACTTCATACTGGTGCTAGGACCCAACAAGGGCCCACTGTGGGGTTTCCCTCGGTCGTCCTACAAGTTTATTCTGATTCACAGCAGTTCGTGCAGCTGACGGTCCGTCCTGTAGAAGCTGAGCGTGAGTTTGTCACGTCGCAGACTGGAGTCCGTCTCCTGGAGACCGTTTGTTCCTGTCAAAGCATCGAAAACATCAGGAAGTAACCTGCTGGTTATTTGCGCCGACTGAAGAACAGTGAACTCACAAAGAGGCTTTTAGATTATTTCTCAGGTGTGGAAGGGAAACACACTTTCCACAGCGTACTGTGAAGCTTTGAGAAGCCACTGCTTCCTGTGCGCGCTGACTTCAGGTTTAATGGCCCCACCCCACTCCAGGTTCAGCAAAGACACAGCTCATGCCGTTCCCACCTGTTCCACTCTCACCTTCAGACAGGTGAGATGTACGCTGCTCTGCAGAGAGCCTGCAGTAGCTAGAGCGCTGGAATTGCAATGCATTCTGGGTAGTAGCCACTATATGTCCTTTTCCCCACCACAGGGAAAAAACCAGAAAGAAGGACACAAACTGGTGGCGGGAAAACGCAATAACAAACGCTGCAGGATGAGCTCACGTTCATGCGTGTGGGACTCACACAGACATGACCCACGGCTCCGTGCACATAAACAACCCTGCAAACATTCGCTCTGACTTTATTTTACCTAATATTTCAAACTGCTGTAATTGTGTTGTATTATAAGCTTTATATGTTTTACATCTCACAGCCCTCCAGATGTAAACAAGAGGTTTTACTTGGCATTGAATTCTGCGCTGTAAAAATGTCCTTACCTTCAGTCACGCTAAACCGAATCTTAAAAATAAAATCATCCATTTTATCTCTTTTTACAGTAGGTGTGTTTGATCCCGTCACCCTCCCTTCAGCCCCAACCAATCGCAGCAGGTGGCCCCACCCCTCCCTGAGCCTGGTTCTGCTGGAGGTTTCTTCCTGTTAAAAGGGAGTTTTTCCTTCCCACTGTCGCCAAAGTGCTTGCTGATAAGTTGGCGTCTGATTGTTGGCGTTTTCTCTTTATTATTGTCGGGTCTTTACTTGTTGTGATTTGGCGCTTTATAAATACAATTTAGTGAAGTGAACACGAGACCCTGGTTAGCACAGGGATTACGTTAGCAACTCCAGCTAATGGCATCAGAGTAATGGTAAATGGTCTGTATAGCGCTTCACTTAGTCCCTATGGACCCCAAAGCACTTTACACTACATTTAGCCATCCACACGTTCACACACTGGTGATGGCAGCTACATTGTAGCCACAGCCACCCTGGGGCGCAGTGACAGAGGCGAGGCTGCCGGACACTGGCGCCACCGGGCCCTCTGACCACCACCAGTAGGCAACGGGTGAAGTGTCTCGCCCAAGGACACAACGACCGAGACTGTCGGAGCCGCGGCAACCTTCCAATTACAAGACGAACTGCCAACTCTTGAGCCACGATCGCCCCGAGTAACTTAGCAGAGCGCTAACTGTGCTCACAGAGAAGACAGGTTCGCTAGCTCAGACCCGACCAGCAGAGCACAGAGGAGCCAAACCTGTGTGTGCACGAATCTGTGTTACTGTGGCCATTACCAACGTTACTGGGTTTCACTCCTCTCATGTTAGTTATGCTGCACTCACACTCACACACACACACACACACACACACACACACACACACACACACACACACACACACACACACACACACACACACGGTCTCTGTAGTTGGTTATTGATTAACTGATTAGTTCAGAGTTGCAGATCAGTAGCTTCGTGTGTGCTATGAAAGCTAACCTTGTTTAGATTTGTGTTGTTTGCTTCATTTGTGGAGAAAGTTGATGTTAAATCGTTTTGTCCTGAATATTCACTGTTGATGTGCTGCTGATTTGAGGCACAGTGTGTAACTCGCACAGTTTCTCCTCACTCACACCTTCACCTCACTTCTTTTTTTAGACTGACAGGGATGATGAGTGAGGAGAGGTGTGTTTTCAGGTGTGCAGCGACGTCCCATTAATCTGTGAGCAAGAGCTCAGCGCGGAGCTTCAGAGACCGCCACCATCTGCCTCTGAGTCGCTGCCTCGCTGTGGTGGACGCCACACTGCTGCTGACATCACACCACGACACAAAATGAAACCGCATTTTTCCACCTTTGCGTTCACGACGACCCCCGTCCACAAACACTTGACTCTATGAACGTTGTGCCAGATGTGGCTTACAGCTGCACGCCTGATGTTTGCTCACCAGTTCGGTGTGTAATGGGGAATCGGAGGCTTCAAAGTCAAGACACACTGAAAGTGTTGATCACGTGAGCACTGACATCTTTCAGCACTTCCTTGAGCCATTTCATGAGAAACAAATGAATCATCATCATTTATTCAGCGCAGAAGAAAATGAGTCTCACACTCACATTATTATATCTGCAGGTTCCCCTCAGCAATGACAGTTCAAATGGTTTCAGTTTAACTTCCAGGCTCTTTTAGCAAAACTCCTAAAAGCACAGATCAAACAATGTTTTTCTTGCCCCTGAGCAAGGCAGCGTGCATGCAGAGGTGCAGCGTGTGATGCTGATCGGGCTCTTGTTAAAACCTTCCCAGATGAGCGTTTAAAGCGTGAATGGAGCTCAGCAGCAGCGCTCTGCTAATGTGTGCCGTGTCATTGTGAGGAAATGGAAGACAGCAGTGAAACCTTTCAGAGTTTTAATTATGCATTTGCAGCCTCGGTGCTCTACACTCGTACCCATGAGGGCTCCCGCCTCCATCCTCTCAATACGCTGCAGAGCATGATGTCATGTTTTCATTCTGCTCACAGACAGGAGACCTGCTGTTTTTCTCACTCACACCTTTATTTTTCTTTATTTTCTTTTATTTTGACATACACACAGCATGAAGCTCATCGGAAACAACACACAAACTCATTTAACTACAGAAAAAACGGCAACATCAAAGCAAATCATCAATAATACAGAAAAACCCAACAATGAGGCACAAGAAACCCCCGGCTCAGGGTGGGCCGGACATCTGTCGCAACAGACAGGACAGGATTCACCTGGTCCAGCCCTAACTATATGCTTTAAAGGAAAGTTTGAAGCCTGATCTTGAAAGTAGAGATAGTGTCTGTCTCCTGAATCCAAACTGGAAGCTGGTTCCACAGAAGAGGGGCCTGAAAACTGAAGGCTCTGCCTCCCATTCTACTTTTAAATACTCTAGGAACAACAAGTAGGCCTGCAGAGCGAGAGCGAAGTGCTCTGATAGGGTGATATGGTACTACAAGGTCATTAAGATTCACTGCTTTATTCTGAATATGTAAATATAAATTTTAAAAACGTAAACAACAAAAAAGATAAAGTACAAAATAAACCCCCGAATGTTTTCAGTTACCACGAATAACTCTAAACACAGCACATACAAATCTGACATCATGTATGATTTTCATCCCCTTTTTGCCTCAAATATAGTGTTTGTAAAGAAGTTGTGTACATGCTTCCCATCACACCCACAAAGGAACATAAACACCAAAGAACAGTAAAGAATAAAAACTGGTTATTGATTCATCACACGCTTCGCTTTGGACCAAAGCCGACGACTGACGGGTGATTTTCAATTTTGTCGAATGAACAATAACTGAAATCACACATTATTTTAATGTTGTAATCTATTTCTGACGTGCTCCGGTTCAAATTCATACCAAAGCACAAATTAATTTAAGTAATCAGCACAAAAGTAAACAACAACAAAAACAAACATCCAAACATTTACACTCTCTGGTTTTAACCCAATCAGTACGACCTCTTCATCCCAGATCGTTCCACTGTATTTGATTTAATTCTAACGTTGTGGACTGGCTTCGTCTCATTCCATATAGTTTGTATTTGTCAATCATTGTTTTCACTCTAACAGGGAAACATTCATCTGCAGACATTTTATTTGTGAACCAGTTTCATATGAGTTTTTTTTCTATTCCAGCTGGAAGCGACGGCTTTAAAATGTTAGTGGTTTGGAAATCCCACATTTACGTCTTCATGATGTTTTGCTTTCACATTTGTCTTGAGGCACGCTCAGTCATCCAGCTCTCATGCTTTTATATTTATTAACAATATTTTCTTTTTCTTTTTTTTCTTCAGTGGTTTTCTTCAGTTTTCTCCAGTAAGACAGGTAAAACATTTACAAAGTATTCACTGAACTTATCAATAATATGATTGATAATTAAAGTCTGTGGCTATTTCTACATATACAGTTGGCTATGTACCACAAATGAAGTTTGTGGTAAAAAGTCAAGTACTTCTGATTCGAGGTTTTCTTTTTCAGAGGAGCCACAGCATCCAGTCAAACACAATCATGACGTAATACTATTAACAAGATAATGAACACCTGTAGGAGCAGTGTTCAGGTAGCTGCTGTGCTCTGTGAAGATAACAGTGGGTGAATTATTTTACTTAAACCAGGTTAAAGCACTTGTAAAAAGACATCTTCTGTAATAACGTGCATTCCCCACTGCTGTGTAATCCATTATTGTAAATATATTTATTAATTTATTCATGTTATTAAGAAATTATCATAAAATGAGGGTATTACTCTTTGGTGTAGCTGCAGAAGGTGAAGCCTGGCCTCCAAAGCTACACACAAGCTACATTTCCAAGATAGCAAGACAGCATTGAATTAATGCTAACTTTAAATCTGTATTATAATTGTGATCAAGACTGTAAACTCTGTGCTAAATAAATGTTCAATTAACAGACTGATGAAGCCTGATGGTTTAACTGTAATGACACTGTCCTCTTATAACTGATTGATCTATTTATAGTTGACCAGGTGACAACAACAAGGTTGAAACGACATGGATTCACAGTTGAATTGTAAATCAAAGCTATTAGCACTTGGACCCGTCTCAGAGTGGTATATTTCATACTGAAAGTCATTGATCTACAGTTGACCAGCTAGTTTTAATGCTTTGTACTACAGTATTTTTCAGACTATAAGGCGCATTAAGCAAAACTATACAGTCAGATAAGTCAAACTTTACTCAACTCATTCTTCTTGTTTCCTCCACTTCAAAAAAGTTAGCCTTCATCCTCCAGCTTCACTGTTTATGTTATGCTAACATAGCTGTGTCGCTAGCGATCACGTAGCACATCATTATATACCAGCTAGCCCAACTTCAGTAACCCTACAAACGTCACTGCTGTTTAGTTTTCTGTCTTCATTTATGTTGGAAGTGATAACAGAGCTGTACGTTTGAATGCTTCAGAAATCTCTCAGTCAGAACATGCTATATCATGTTTAGGTGGAAACTAGCGAGCTAACCTCCTGCTAACTTCTAACTTCGCTGAATTTAATAAATCCTGTTTTCATGGATGCCTGGATGTTAAACTTGATTGTTACACCTGGTAAAGCAGCAACACTGATCACTTTATCAAAGATGAAAGAATTTAGACAGTTTTTAACTTTCAGTGATGCTGCAGTGTTCGTTTGACTTTGGGACCTGAAACGGATGGAGTTTAGGACCCAGATTCCTCCGCGAGGCTCCTGACTACGGTAGCTGTAATGCTCCAACAATCCATCAAGCGGTGCGGCTTGGTAGCTTAGAAAAGTCGCACTAAAACATTTTTGACAGATTTTTGAGCGCCGTGTAGCACATAAAATCGGTTCGAGGTCAGTAAGCACAACCAGAATTCATACATAAGGCCCACTGTCGATTTTTGAGGAAATTAAAGGATTTTAAGTGCGCCTTATAGTGTGGAAAATACGGTATATCATGACATCAGATAAGTAGATACAATATTCTGAAGTGCTTTGTTCTGTTTACCATAAGATGAAACACCGCTGATATCCTGTTGATCTTTAGTAGTGATGTCGACATTGTTTCAATGTTGATTCTATTATATTAAAGTTGCCAGAGTAAATAAAATGTATTTCCTGTTGATCATCAGTTTGTGATTTCCATGTTGATTTAACTTTGTTTCTGTTATTGTTTGCTATCCAGTATAAACCTCTGACACACATGCAGAAACCATGCTGCTAGTGACTAAGATCTGAGCTCATAGCTACGCTAAGCTAGCAAATCCCTAAAGAGACAATGATTGAATACTATGGATATAATTTGCAGGTGATTCAGAAAAAGCGTGTGAAGATTACGCTACGAAATAAGTTGTTCTCAAAGGTTTGCAATTAAACAACCTATACAGATTACACTGCAGAAAAGCATCCCTGCACTTAGTATCAGGAACAGGAAGTGACACAATAATGCAGCAATCCAACATTTTAGAAATGATCTTCCTGTTTGTGTCTAAATGTTCTGCTTCACTAACAGTGAGAACTTTACTGGTAACAGCTTAATGGGGTATTTAATCACAGTGGCAAAGAATGGAAACACTTTTTCACTGCAAGTGTGTGTGAAGGTGTGTATGTGTTTGCCGGTGTCAGCGTCAGAGAACGACAGCTTTCCTTTGGTCCAGTCCAGATTCAGTCTGATCCTCTTGTACTTCTTGTTCACCAAGAGAGCAGCTTCTGGATCTGCTGATGATCCTGCATAGTACTGACCTTGACTGTATCCCAGTCCCCACAGTCCAGACCGTATGTTTCCCTTCCTCTGGTCAGACTCTGCTAACACGCCCAGTGACCAGCCTCTGTTATCTCCAACCTCAACATCCCAGCTGTGCTTCCCTGAATCAAAGCCCTTTGAGCTCAGGGCAAAGTAGAGATGATCAAACCTCTCTGGATTATCCGGGAGCTGCTGCCGGTCTCCAACCCTCATGGTGGTCAGACCTTCATACAGGATCAGTCCCGGATGGGCAGTGTTTGGGTTCAGGATCAGAGGAGTGTAGGAGACCATATACTTCATGTTGTTCCAGATGCTGAAGGTCAGGTTGCCCAGGTGTTTGGCCTGGTCTATCAGAGCTCCCGGGGGCAGCTGTGGGTCATCCAGCAGGGGGCAGCGCTGGGCTCTTTCCACCGCAGCCTTGTAGTTGTGCAGGAATGAGACGTCTTCAGCTCTCAGCTCCTCCTCTGTGGCTCTGATTGTGTCTGAAAGAGCTGCTATCTCTCTGCTCAGAGCCTCCATCTTCTCCTTCATCACCCAGCTCTTCTGCTCCTCTTCCTCCCACAGCACGGTCAGCCTGGCCTCCTCTTCCTCTGCTAGAAACTGGTGAAGCTTCTTAAACTGCTCCCTAATCTTCCTCTCTGTGCGTCGGGCCTGGGCCTTAATGTGTCCTGCTGTTTGATCAAACTTCACCTGGACTTCTTCACAGACCTTTAACTTCTGCTTTAAAGCTTCCACAGTTTCCTGAAGGTCATTCTTGTGTTGTTGTGCAGCTTTATCGATGGGCTTGAACGTGTGGTCGCTGTGCTTGTCCGAGGTGCCGCAGACCACACACACTAGCTCCTGATGGTCCAGACAGAAGAGACTGAGTTTCTCAGAGTGCACACTGCAGAGATCCTCCGGAGTTATCTGATTTCTCTCTTCTATGAACGTGTCGCACAGGTTCTTCAGAGCAAGGTTACACGGTGGATCGTGCATTGTAGATTGTTTCTGACAGACTGGACAGTCGTGTGCTGGGTTTTCTCTCCACCAGCTGTCCAGACAGTCCTTACAGAAGCTGTGGCTGCACGGCAGAAGAACCGGCTCTTTGAAGATGTCCAGACAAACTGGACAGCAAAGATCTGATCTGGCAGCCATGAATCTCCGGGTGAAGCTGGAAGCAGCAGACAGGCACTACAGTTAGGCGTGACTCCCGTCCCTCCTCTGCTGCCTTCACTGAAGCTTCCTGTGAGTCACGTTTTCAGTCAAACTAACCTTCAGTGTGGAGCGTCGGCAGCCAGAAGCAGCAGTGTTGTTTGTGTCCTGAAGCTGGACTCGCACAGAGGAAGCTGCTGGTCTGAAGTTCAGTCTGACTGTCCCGCTGCGAGCGAGAGGAAACTTGGTGTGTCTCAGGTGAGGGGTGGAGCTTGATTACGAATGCTGTTGCTTCAACTGTAAGTTGTAGTTGAGTCATTCCAGAGAATCAGTTTCCAAAACTGCCAACAGGTCTAAAACTGCAGAGCAAGTTTCTGTTCAGGTGCAGGTCTGGACATGAAGAGATTTATGAGCCTGCGAAACAAAGCGCTGTTCAGCACCGCTGTGAGAAAGTGAGTGTGTGATGCAATAACAGAAGCACAGCTGATACTGATGGGTGACAACAAGCCCCATGTAGGCCTTTATTACGACAGCTTTTTCTCTGCGATTACATTTTTCCACAGACATGAGAAAAGGAAGTTTAAGATCATAATATTACACATACCTGAATTGTACAAGTCACAACAAAGAAAAAGCTTCCAAACTCTAAAAGTACAGAAAAAATGAAAAAGACTGGGATATAATAGAGTCTGAACCCAAAAGCTGAGGCAAGAAAAACAAACAAAGACACAAAAGAAGACCATGGCTGTATCCCAATTCAGGGTCTGCAGCCTTAAAGGCCGCATTTCAAGGCCGATTACGTCACCAGCGACGCGACGAAGGCTGTCCCAATTCAAAGGCTGCTCGAAATGCGGCCCTCAAATGCGTCCTTCATTTCCCTGAATTTTAAGGACGTGGCGGTGTAGACTTCGTGGCCCAACATATCCCAGAATGCATAGCGCGGCGGTGGGTGTGGATAATTTTGCCGAAAAAAACGGCGGACGAGGGGCAGCCGAAAAGTAAACTTTAAGTAAGTACTGAATATTATGTCACTTATTTATGTGCAAATGTTTAATAACGAAGAACATTAAAACATTACTGTTGGCCACATGTCGGCAAAGTCATGTGACATCAGTGACGTTTGTACTAACTTGGTTTTAAAGCCTTTACTTTAAAATATACGTCGTTCAATAGCTGAGCTTAATCTCACAGAGAATGATCAAAGCTCATGTAGAAACAAACAAATGAACAAAAGATTTTCTCCTTCATTTCTGTCACACAAAGCTGTATGACACGTTTCCAGCTGTTAGTATCATGGTCGCTAGGCAACCTGGGCAGCGCAACGGAGGCTAGACCGTCCCATTTCACAAGCCTCGCACTTCCGGCCTTAGCGGTCTTTGAGTACGCGGCCCTTGAGGATCGTTGAGGCTGCGTACTTTAAGGCTGCAGACCCTGAATTGGGATACAGCCTATGTCTGAGGGCCATCCTTTTTTACAGGTTTACACTGCAACACGAAGCACAGCACAAGCACAGCGGCCAGGGAGCACTCACTCATGCCTCGGTGTGATGGCACACATGGTCCACAAAGGCCACGAAGAAAAGATGGAGCTCAGCAGCAGGTACTGGACCTTCACTCAGCCAACACAGCACAGCTGCTTTCCGTGTGAACGAGCCACCGGAGGACACAGGCGGGCAGACCATGAGGCCGTCAGTCGTGCCCTCCTCGGGCTCTGGGGAAACTCATGGGAGGGTGCAGAAGATTCCCAGCATCCCTGCCCTGTTATTGCTGGGCAGCGTTGATGAGGACGGACAGCGGTCTGTCGGACACATCTAGCGGCGTGGACGTCGGAGCAGGGGCGAGAACAAAGAGCTGGACTGTGGTGACACACCACCCTCCTGAGGGAGGCGATTGAACCTGCTGACAAGTAAGTAAACTGTATCTATACCATAAAGAAATTACCAGACATCGATATTAATGGTTTGAGGTTATGGCAGATTCCTTCAAAGGATGTGACATCAGAGTTTAGATGGTGCACATCATGAATCTGTTCATTTTTAACCTGGATTTACGCTCAAGAGTTGTCAGTTCGTCTTGCAATCGGAAGGTTGCCGGTTCGCGATTGTCAGAAGAATGTGATGGGTGCAGATCTGAAGTGGATTCAGTGGAGCTGGAACGCCTCTGTGATCTTTGACTGTAAAAGTAAGTCGTTCATTTCAACCCCAGCAGGTCATTTTGTGCTTGATGAGCTCTTCTCTCTCCTTTTCCAAACACTTCAGCGCAGAGCTCACAGTCTGGCGAACAGTCGATGTTTCTCCTCCTCGCCACCATCGGGAGGTTCATGGAGTCAGATCGCAGGTTTTATTGGGCCTTTGTGAGGCTACAGAGGCTTTCATTTAGAATCCATTACACCATCAAACTGGCTGAAACGTGATGGAAAACAGCCAGGGCAAAATAAGCTGTTATTATTTGACATTTCCAGCTGTTACGACTAAAATCCTGTAATTAAATGAATGTGACCCGGGGCCTGAAAAGCAGCAGAAAACATTTAGGCGGTTTAAAAATTTGTTTCATCTTTCATCGAATGACCTCAAATATCTGTGAATGAGTTTGATGACACGAGCTGCAGAAAGTCCAGTGCTGCTCCTCCTCCGCATGGACCGAGCTGAGCTGGTTCATCATCTGACCAGGACACCTGCTGGGCTTCTTCTAGGTCAGGTGCTTCAGAGATATTCAACTGGAGGAGACCCTGGATTATTACTCTCAGCTGGTTTGAAGCTGAAGCTGGTCAGATGTTCACTGAGAGTGAGCAGGATCAGAAATGAGTCCATGAGGCTGAGATGGTTTGCACATGTGCAGAGGAGGGAGGGTGGATACGATGGAGCTGCCAGGCAGGAGGAGAAGAGCACAAAGAGCTGGTGTGACAGAGGGGGGTGGTAGGGAAGGGGTGAGGAGATCCCTGCAGGGAGCAGCCAGAAGAAGGAGGATTGGAAAGAACTCTGTGTCCTTCAAGAAGAACTGAAGGAGGTCCAGGAGTCTCTGATTAGACGGCTGCTCTTAAAACCTGGACCCAGACATGTGGTAGACGGAGCGAGGAAGGAAGGAAGGAAGGATGGATGGATGGATGGATGGATGGTTTTAGTTTGTTCATGATTTTCTTGTTTGAATAACTGAGAACTCCAAATATTTGTTTCTGTTATTGTAATAATGTTATTGTCCTTTCTATGAAATTCGTTTTCTTTCCTGCTTTGAATCTTTGATAAATGTGCAAAAATCCACCTGTGGGAGGCGCAGACGAATAAAACCAGCCTTCAGGAAGGAGCACTCACGGTTCACTTGTTCAGAATAGCTACTTTTTAATTGCAGAGCTCTTGTTCCAACTTTTAAGTACAATATTAGAAGGATAATCATCAGGTTAGAACACCTGTGATGTGTCAGCGCTCGACTGTAGTGAGGAGAAAAGCAGCAGGGAGTGTCTGGTTTGTCTTGTTAACAACGTCGGGCCATTTTGTTCTTCTACAACAGCCTGTAACATCTGCTCAGCAGGTACAGCGATCAGCCGAGTATCACCTGGAGGAGTCTTTGCAGTTTGTAAGAGCTGTGGACACCATCTGTGATCCTAATCTCTGCAAATCTTCCATATCCATAATTTTTAGTTTGGTCAACATCACACCACAGATCCTCTTCAGCAGCACGTCTGCCAAACACAGACAGCAGCCCGGTCATGGAAAAGCAGCATGTTCAGGTACGAGTGCGTCATCTACAGCTGTACACATCTGTGTATCTTTTATTCTAAAGTAATTATAATGTAAAATCTACATGCTGCTAATGCAGAGATGCCAAACTGTCTTTCATTGTTCTTGTAACAGTGGCATTAAAGATCTATCTTATTTATTAGCTCCTTTTCTTCATCAAAGCCAGGATCACCTCCAAACTCAGGTATCCTCCTTTGGAAGAGCTGCAGGATGTCAGCCTCACAGGCAAAAACACAGTTTAGAAAATCATTGTTTCATTTGAACCCTAACCTTGGATCCTTTTCTAATCCTAAACCAGAGCCTTTATTTTCTAAAAAGAACAGATTTTATGTTTAAAGTAGATTTAAAAAATGAAACCAGAACCGCCACAGAGCTCTCGCTCTGACTGTTGTTGTTTCTCTGTATTATCGAAGGATCTTTACCGTACAATATTCAACAACTGTTGTGCTGCTTTGGTGCCATACATGGCAAATGTAACTGAACTGAACTGTCCAGCAGGGGGCGACTGTACTGGATGATTGGACAGAAGTTTAAGAGAAAATGAACTTGAAGTGGGCGAGATTTTAGGGCGGGGCTAACTCCTGTAAGCGTGCACAGTTTGTGTGTCAGATCCACGGCTAGCTCACATGTCGAGGTCAAACACCAAGGGGCGAATAGAAGAAGAACTCAATAGTTCCTAAAAGGGGGCCATCTGATTGTTGGGAATACCATTTTTTTAACTTAAGCAAACTCTTTCTTAAATCGAGTTTTTATTTCATCTCCATTGAGTTATTTCCTGTGGTTGCAATAGAGCTGGCCATCTTACCCAAGCAGTCATCAGTGCGGCGCTAAAGCTTTAGCACTTCCTGCAGGTGTCCTGTGCTGCTAAAGCTTCCTCATCTTGTGTTGAAGCGCAGCTGGTGTGTGTTCTTAGAGTTGTGTTTTTGGGTGAACAGTCTTTGACTGTGGCTGATTGTGACGTGCTCGGGCTTATTTATGTGTTGTTAATGGTTTTAAAGATAGTTAGCTAAATGTAGCATCTTCCTTGGTCGGTGGCTCCACAGCTTCGTGCCTCTGACGATGAAAGAAATGTGCAGAAACGGGCCGATATGAACAAATGGGCAAGTGTGCGAAATCAGTCTTTCAGACAGAGTGGGGCGATTGGGGGCAAAGTGTTTTTCGGGTGCTGGATCGTCTCAGCAAAGCAGGTTAAAAGGTTAAAGATTCCCTCGGGAGTAGAAACCATAAAGCCAGCCAAAGAAATGCTCGAAAAATGTAATTTTATCCAACGTGTGATTTACTTTGGGCCTGCAGGAATGTAAGCACCAGCTTAGCGAACGCCAAATGTGCAGGAGACAGTCCAAGAAAATAAACGGTGTGTGCTGCGAGCTGCTGCGTTTAAACCTCCTCACGCGAGCATAATGGTAATTACTACAGCAGCTGGGGGATTTCACATACAACATAAACTCCTTAGCACTGTACAAATGACTGAACATCCTAAATCAGCCACTCGTCATTTAAACCTGTGGATTATGAGGGATTATATACAGTCCAATCTTTTCATGCACACACAGCCTAACCATCACTGATTTAACCACCGTGGAGGCGACGCACACACACACAGCGGATTATAAAATACAGATGCATGAGACGCCCCCGAGCCTCAAGCACCTCCACATCTGCAAACCAAACGAGTCCCAGCCGAGTGTGGAGACACCCCATCGCTCCTTTTTCTCATCGTTTTGGTCTTTCTGCTTCTTTGTTGCTGTTCTGCCTTCCGGATTCCATTTTTGTAGTTTTGTAGTTTCCATCTTTGTCCAGTTTTCCTGGTCGTGCTGTGTCTTTGATTAACCTTTTAAATCCTTGGTCAGTCTTGTTGCTTTTCTGGCGATCGTGTGCCTCGTTGTGTTGTTCTGCTTCATTGTTGGGATTTAGTTCAGGGTGATGTGCAGCTTCTCAGTCATCCAGGTCATGGTGGTGTTAATAGTTTGAAAATGGCCCTTTTGTGTCTTTGTCATAGCTTTGCTTACTAGTCCAGTTGTGTTCGTTATTTTCGGAGCCTTTTCTGTGTCTGGGTATTCACTTTCAGTTTGACTCATTTTCTGCTCGTATTATTCATTTCTTCCTCCTGACCTTGGGGC
Source organism: Simochromis diagramma (assembly GCF_900408965.1). Lineage (NCBI taxonomy): Eukaryota > Metazoa > Chordata > Actinopteri > Cichliformes > Cichlidae > Simochromis > Simochromis diagramma. The sequence goes on from NW_024387004.1 coordinate 864,071, forward strand.
CCTTGGATCTGAGCCGGGTGATCCTGTTCCGTGATGCCGCCTCGCCTGTGGGCGATGACGTCACTGAAAGTGTGGAACTGGTTTAATTCCCAGCAGCTTAATGTTCTGCCAATTAGCCCATTTTAAAAGGGGGACTCTTGTTAAGAATATCATTTTCTTACTTCTAACAGGTCACTCAAAAATAGCAGAGCTCAGTTTAGCTCTGTGGGCCTCTGTCTGCCAGTCCCTCCCTCTCACTGGTTTAAATGGGTTAGCTGGAAAAGGTGATGTCAGTTTTCCGTGCTGCCAGTTCACTGTCAGTCCAGATCACACTGAATCTGAAGACGGTCGTAGCAAGTTGTGACATCACCCGCTGGTTTCGTTAGAGCTGGTCTGAAGCAAAGGGCTGCAGCTTCTGCTCGTCTCATTTTTCCTCTTAGCTGATGGAGACGCATGTCGGCTAACCTGTCGCCTGCTTTCAGCGTCACACTGTGACTCAGATGGGTCGGCTAACTCTTGTTTGCATTAATTAATTAGATCAATTCAGTTCACTTTCACTCATCTAGCATCAAATCTCAGCAACAGCTACTTTATATTGTTAGGCACAGACCTACAGACACACACAGAGAAACCCCAAGAATCAGACGACCACTAAGTTAGCACTGGGAAACAGTGGGAAGGAAAAACTCCCTTTTAACAGGAAGAAACCTTTGGCAGAACCAGGCTCAGGGAGGGGCGGGGCCATCTGCTGTGATTGGTTGGGAGTGATGGGGACGCTGTGGACGAGAGCCAGAGATTAATAATCAGTGTTGGGTTACTTTAAATTAGTAACTTAGTTACATTACTAGTTACTTCTATCAAAAGTAACTCAGTTACTTCAAGTTACTCATTACTTTCAAAGTAATGTATAATCTCACACTAGTTACTAGGGAAAGTAACTTTGGTTTTACTCAGACTTCTCTTGTTAATGTGTTGCCTCCGTAACTGGACACCCAGCCAGTCTTCTAGCTTGCTTACTTGCCACAGTGCACTGTGCCACCTACCAATAGAAAGGAAAAGATAATGTGCATATTTCCACGAGAGAAATCCCACGCCTGGACCGTCGTTGACCGCCGCCATGATTCTAGCCTACGTCACAGCGTCATGTGTGCTTTTTACATCCAACACAAAAACTGCAGTCGTGGTGCTTTCGATTGTACTCAGAACTCAGAAATTCTGCCTTCTGAATAGGAAGATGTAGGTAACATCAGACTGCAGATGAGCTGCATACAGGGCTGGACTGGGACAAAAAAATCGTCCCGGGGAATTTGACTAGAGACCGGCCGCCATTATAGGAAAAACCATAAAGCCTTTGAATGAAAACAAACGCTGTTGTGACAGTGATGTACACTGTTCTGATGGTATATATGTATCAATCTATCAATCGTTTGTTGTAAGACTCAGATAATTATTTATTAAAAGTGAGACATTTTAAATGAGAATAAGAAAGTGTTTCTTTGTGCCCCCCTCTCCCTGTTAATGCCCTACCTGCCCCCCTGGCAACACTTTGCTAGACCCGCCCCTGCACAGTTACCAGCTGTCAGCTGCTTAGAAAAGGATCCTGGTGTTATTTGTCTCTCAGAAACAGCTCATAACTTCAACTCATTCATGTCACCTGAAAGGTAAACCTGTTTCTCCATCACCTGTTCAGCTCTGATGGTTCAGTAAGGACATCTCCTGGTTTCATCTTCATGTTTCCCTCTCACCACATATCCAAACCGACATCATGACCAGCAGCTTTACAGCTGTGGCTCCAGCAAACATCAGCTGATACTAGAAATTAATATTAAATACATTCTAACAACAGCTGATCAAACGTGCTGCTGTTGTTTAATGCGACATCCGCTGGTTTCCTCTTTCTGGCGCAAAGTGGGCGATAAACAAACAAGAGAGAAAAGCCGATCAGCTGATCATTGATCAGTTTCATGATTGAAGTAGCAACAGGAGAGGGAGGGGGGAGAATGAGAGAAGAAGAGGCAGCTGTGCAGCAAAGACAGAATAACTCCAGCTTTGTGTCTTTTTCATTGTAGCTGAAGTCCGGGACAAACTGTTCCTTTTCACCTCAATAAGAAACGCGTAATATTTTCTCTGAATACCAGATGATTCAGTTTTTTACGGGACGGTTGGCAACTCTACTAACTAACCTTATGAACAAAATAAAGTTCAACATCACTAACATCATAGCACCCACCCAGCTGTATAGAAACTCTGTCATGCTAGCTAGCACACAGTACGAAAAAGTCAGCACAGCTAAAATAACCTCCACCTAAACTTGGTTTATATCTGACCCAGATAGACTGCAGCTCATAACTTCTTACCTTAAGTTCAGTTCACCACCTCAGGTCTCTCCTCCTCCTGCCTCCCCTTTCCCTCCACCTGCTGGCCTCCACCACTTGCTAATGTTACTGAATCTGTGGAAGCTCCGCGATGCCACCACACGAAGTAACGAGTAACGAGTCTATCTGAATCCCGGTAACGACTAACGCGTCCCTGATTTTGGCATAATAACTAGTTACCGTGCTCGTTACCACAATAATAACGTAGTTACTGTAACACGTTACTTAATAACGCGTTAGTCCCAACACTGGTTATAATGAATAATGGTTAAATACAGAGAGGTGTACAAACACACAGATCACACAGATCAGAAGATTTGAGAATAGATAAAGGAAGCAGTACGGGTGCACAAACACAAACAGAGGCATTAAACATGGATTCCTGTTTGAAACAAAATCATGTCACTGGGTCATTTAATGGTTGGAACAGTTTGGTCACCTTCTGGTAATTTTAAATAATTTAATTTCTTGTGGATTAACATCTACACGTATTTTCTGTTACTTCAGTAACGTTTTAAACTTGAAATTAGATTTTCCCATCTGTATTCATTCATGGTAAATAGTTAAACTATTTAAACTGCTTTTTTAGATTTAGATCACCATACATCAGGTCTTTGTACGACTTCACGTCCTTCTGCTTCTGCTGGATGTAAACACGAGGACACTCATCAGTGTTTCAGTAAACTCTTTATTATGGTAGCTCTGTGTCCTTTAGTGGACTCAGTGCAGCGTTCGATACTGTCGACCATAATATCCTATTAGAGCGATTAGAACATGCTGTAGGTATTACAGGTACTGTGCTGCAGTGGTTTGTATCATATCTATCTAATAGACTCCAGTTTGTGCATGTAAATGGAGAGTCCTCTTCACACACTGAGGTTAATTATGGAGTTCCACAGGGTTCAGTGCTAGGACCAATTCTGTTTACATTATACATGCTTCCCTTAGGCAGCATCATTAGAAGACATAGCATACATTTACACTGCTATGCAGATGACACCCAGCTCTATCTGTCCATGAAGCCAGATAACACACACCAATGAGTTAAACTGCAGGAATGTCTTAAAGACATAAAGACCTGGATGGCCGCTAACTTTCTGCTTCTTAGTTCAGATCAAACTGAGGTTATTGTACTCGGCCCTGAAAAGCTTAGAAATATGGTATCTAAGCAGATTCTTACTCTGGATGGCATTACCTTGGCCTCCAGTAACGCTGTGAGGAACCTTGGAGTCATTTTTGACCAGGACATGTCCTTCAACGCACACATTAAACAAATATGTAAGACTGCTTTCAGTTTCCATCTTGGATTCAGGAGACAGACACTCTCTGCTTTTAAGATTAGGTTTAAAACTTTGCTGAAGCATAAAGTTAGCTGACCCTGATCCTCGGACTGGGCTGCTGATGGATTCCCTGATGCAGAGGAGTTATCAGTCTGAAGTTAAAGGTAAAATAGAATCAAGACAAACTGAGAGACTTTATTGCTTGAGTGACTGTTTAGCTTTAAAAACAAGGATTAAATGTCCTGGAACAAGAAGACTTATTGCAGCATTATAAATGAATCATCTCTTATCTTCTTCATTACATTTACAGCATCAGTGGTCCCAGAGGATGTAGAGATATCTTCAGTTTGTTTCAGCAGGAGAGGCGTTTTTAAATTTTAAACTTCCGTCATGGACTCTGGGAGGGCATATCGATGTTTTTATGCCCTTTCCATGTAATTGATTTTCCCGCACCGACTTTGATCTCCGTGTTTACTTATCCCTATCAATACTCCTCCACGCTTTATCTCAGCCTTCATCAGCCCCCCTCCCTCCCTCCTTTCCTTTCTCACCTCAGTGGGTGGCAAATTAATCCCGTCTCTCTTGCTCCCTTTAATCAAAGGACGATCAGGCACACAGCGGCTCGTCATTAAAGGTCAGCGCAGTTGGCAGGTGAGGAGAAGCAGAAGCAGCTGATTTACAGCTACATCATCCAGAGTGTGATTGGACTCTTCTCTCTGCTACCTGTGTGACACAGACAGGAAGTGGTGATGATGAGTCCTGCTGCGTCTAAGAGCTGATCTGTTTTATGTTCATAAGCTTTTCACATTTAATGCATTTTGATCTCTCAGTTTTCTGTCAGATCATTTTCCCCTTTGGCTAATTCGTGGATTATAACCAAACCCTGAGTGTGTCTCAGACTGTTGGGATATTCAACAAAGTACAAATGTGTGCACGTAATATAATGCAGGTTTGGCATGTGGAGAGCACTGGAGATGTTTTCCTGGACCTTTTCAGTTTTATTCCTAAAGCCATCCATGCAGCTGGAGATCAGATCTGCCTGATTTCCACTCAACCACCCCCACAGACCCCCTTAGACCCCACAGCTCTTCCTGCAGGTAGTGGGCCCACAGGAAGGTGGACCCATGTGGCTCATTCGTGCAATGACCCCCCCCTCCTGCAGGCCTGGGTCGATGGCGGGAGCCTGTGTCCCTGATCCAGGTATGTTACTGAGTCAGGTCACACAAGAACAAACAAATATTTAAAAAAAAAGTTTGTACCCGACCTCATCAGAACCTCATAATTTATGCAGTCATTTTATTTAGTGATGCTAAATGTTAATGATTTTCTTCCAGCCCTCTCATAACTCATAACTAAGTACAGGAGATGAAATCTTCTGGGATAAAAAACGTGTTTGAGTTCTTTTCAAACATCCAGCAGTCACAGTCTGACTCCAGGTCAGATCGTTCAGCTCGATTCCTTCTCTAACCAACTCTGAGCATCCAAATATTCAGAGTATGAAGCTCCAACTTAGCGTCACGTCACTGAAGATGTTACTGATCACAAACTGAGGCGGTGCTGTGGGAGGATGTTTCACTGAAGGTTTGAAAAATGCCCACTGGTGCTGAAGGGAAGAAGTCACTGAATGTCGTCCACATTTTGATCTGGAGGACGGGAGTTTGCCTCCATAAGTCCGACCTGGCTGGATGGAATTTCCATCTTGTAAGAAAAAAGAGCTCATAAAAACTTTCTGTAAACAGCAAGTGCAGAAAAAGGAAGAAGAGTAAGTGCATATGAGAGCATGAGGGTGGGAATGGATGTTTGTATCTGTGTGTGCCTGTATGTCTGTGTCTATATGTCAGGTTGGGTGTCAGGCGCCACCTCTCTGGGGACATCTCAGGCCCTCCAAGGTTTGGAGGCCTATCTCCCCCTACCACCACTTCCCCTGCCAGTGGCGGACTCCCTCAGGTGTCGGTGCGTTGGTGGTTCTTTGTGTCTGGGGATGGGCGTCCAGGTACACACCGGCTCACTCCTTGGCGGCCGCTTATCAGGGCCTGGAGCCTGGGGCTTGCTCGGGCCACTTCGGAGGTGGGGTGCCCCCGGCCTCTCGGCCTGGGGCTCGGTCACTCAGGCACGGCTGGCTGCCGGCGGAGCTCACGGGCGCGTCACTGCAACTCCCCCTGGCTTCTGCTCCGCGGCTGCTGAGTGAGCCCTCATCTGGGACTCTCCTCAGCTCTTTCTGGGACAGTGGCGCGGCTGCCCCTCTGTTGGTCTTCCTTGGTCTCTTGTGTTCTGGGGGCCTCTGGATGTCTGGAGCCTGGATCTCCTCCATACCTGCTTCATACCCTGGAGGACGGGGCTGTGGCCCCCCCACACCCTCTAGCAGATCATTACATGAAGGAACCTTTTAAAAACAAGCGCGTCCATGCTCACAGGTGTACACACGGGTGATCACACCCACAAACTACACCCTTTTTGGCTCCTACCTCAAAGCACACTGTGCGCTGTCGATCTTATGTGCTGCACAATAATGTTTAATATTTAGTATTTACTGTCATATTCACATATATCATTGTGATGTTGTTTATTCTGTTGCTCTCGTCTTCTTCTGCTTGTTTTCTTTTTTCTTTCTCAACAGGTGATCCAGGTGATTGATATATGCATTTTTTTTGTCTGCTTATTTAGTTGGTTTTTGTTTTTTTGCCCTTTATCCCCGTCCCTCTTCTCCACTGTTTTTCCCCCTCTTCCTTTCTCCCCTTTTCTTTTCCTCATTCAAGTCTGTCCCATATCCAGCAAGTGAAAATAAATAAATAAATAAAATAAACAATAAAAGGTGAATCAAACAGACCATTACTGCAAGGCTGGGATGGTCCATTTGGTAAAGTAAATTCTCTGGAAACTTCTGGCTCTTCAGACCTGCGATGATCGATGTGAGTTTTGTCGATGTGTGACCTTTGAACTCTATCAGACTGAACTGACCCAGCTCCATCCAGGCAGCACGGACACACAGAGAAGCCTCGCTTTGGAGGAATTCAGGTGCGTTTAACAATTCCTTCCCAAGACGCCGGCACCGTGTGCCATCCTGCACATCTCAGGACATTAATCCAGGCAACAATGAGACGAGACAAACATGCTGCGGCGGTGATAATGGAGAGCAGCAGGACAGCGAAGCTGATGGGAAATGGACAGAAAGGACCCGCGGCGAGGTCTTTTCAATCAGCACACTCGACAAAAGCTCCTCCTGCTCCTCTCGGGTTCCCTTTCTGAAGGATAATGGCGGTCCAGCTCCCGACTCGCTCTTTGTTGACTTTTTGTCAGCGGCTATAATCAACAGCGCCGCTGCCGGCCGATAAGCGCCCGGCCTCGTAATGATGCGATCATTCCTCAAATTGCATTTATCTTCACGGAGCAGCCGCAGATGGAGGTGAAGTCACACCTGCGCGTTAACTCCGGCCCGTTCGGCCAGACCAGCGCTGCTGTCCACCCTGATGCTTCTCATGCATTTCCTCCTGTGCTCCTGCTTTATGTTGGTGTAGAATGGATGGTATTTAAGGCCATCCTTCTCTCGGCGCTCTCTCATGAAGCATATTGATTTTTCTTTCCCAGCTAAAGGTGAGCCATCACATTTTGACGCTAACCTTAAACACAGTTTTCAATAGGAGCTCAAAAAGCAGCTTTTCTCTCCGACCCTTCACCCCGAGCGAAGAGCTGCAGGGAACAACGAGCTGACGGCATGATGCCCAGACTCTTTATAAGTCTGAACGGCGTTCACCAGTGACTGTGTGACTGACAGAGCTGTGCGTCGTGCATCAGTGTCCGTTCACCTCGTGTGACAAAGCTTTCCTTTATGGAACGTTTAAGTCCCAGAGCAGGAAGGTTCAGCTCGGCTCCTTCAAACAAGCACAACCACAAACAGAAATCCATGCATGCAGGAGCGATGCCTGCACATGCCGACGTGCAGGAAATGCACTGTGTATATCTGCCACGACGACACCTCTGTATCGGCTTTACGTCATTTATGAAGGTGCACCGAACACCTTCTTTCCTGAGAGTTTTCCACAAACATTTTTCTGCACGTGAATCGTGTGGAGCTCTGTAAGCTGACAGGCAGTAGGTCTGCCTGTTAGAGACAGGCGCCCATGCTTTCTGGGTTTATTAACACGTGAAGAGTGAAGCAGGTCAGGCTGTCACAGTTACCCTTTCACTTTCTGCATTATTAGCAGAATCACAAACCTCTTTAGTAAAGTCACAGAACGTGGTGGTTGAAGCTCAGGCTGCTGATTTCAGAGCAGTTTCATCTCCAGTCTAAATATTAATCACTGAGAACTGATTGAGACTTTGTCTTCTTCACATAAACACTTTTTGTTAATTGTTCTAACTTTTTCCCCGAGCTGTAGCGTGGCATTTACAGACTCTGCTCATCTGCACTCCTGCTGTTCACTTTTTTGGAATTACACAGCAGGAGGAGAGAAACTCAAAGAGGCAGAAAATGAGTCTGAGTGCAGCGCCGAGGGAAGAAAATGTTCTGATGCTTTCTCGATGGATACAATAGTAACGACTCACATGACACATACGTCCCCAAATGTTTTATTCAAAACACGAAGCACTTTGTCACTCTGTGTTTATTATGATTATTATTGGAATGAGTGGGTGATAAACCTGTTTGTGATAATCACAGATGCTCCAAACTGTACATTCAGCACCGCAGTAAAGGTATTTTTACATTTCTCTGCAGCTTTGTTGCTTTAGAGTTTTGCACAAATGAAATCAGCAGATTAATGAGCTGATCGAGGCTTTTATGCAGCTGTGTTTGAATCATCTTAAGTGAAAATAAGAAACATTTCATGTTTTTGGTTTGTTTCATTTTAATATTGTGGAAGATTTTTGTGAACTTGTCACAAAACTGATGATTATTCAAATATCCGTCTGTGGCTGGCGTTTCATGTCCCCGTTATTCAGTTTGCAAATTACATTTTCCTCCAAACAGACAAAATGAAGAAGCTCGTATGACACGTGCTGCAGGTGCTGCTCATCAGAGACGCCAATATTTATCGACTCATTGATCTCAGCTCATCCTGTCTGAAAATGTTCCCGATGGATAACGAAGACGATTCCTCCGAAAGGTTCTTGACCGCTAACAGCTGATGTCTCCTGCTGACGTCATCACCTTACAGGTGCCACGCCGTGAATGGTTAGGGTCGATACCTCGGCCCCTTCATTAAAACAACACTGCACCTTCAAGGTGTCCAGAAAGCTTTGGGTGACATCACAGTGGCTACGCCCACTTCTGGGCAGCTGATTGGACGTAGTGCTGGCGTCGTGTCATTGTTCTTATTTCTAGTCAGCTCCTCCTCCCCAGCCTGTGGAGGAGCCGCTCTCTGTTCACACGTACAGGCTCGCTCTGAGGTAATGAAAACATTATTCTTCCATTCAGGTGATTATGCACTAATGAAACCATACATTTTCTTACCTACAGACGTCCACAGTGAAGCCTTACAGAGAAAAAACCAAATAGGCCTGCCTTCATCTCGCCGTCAGAACATTTGTACTCTGATTGACTCTGATTGACTTCCTGTGCTGTAATTCAGAAAGTCCTCCAGAGACTCGCTGACGGATGGATTTTCAGAGACCTGCTTTGACCTTATCAGCACGGAACAAAGATATTTCACTTAGCGTCAAATGTGACGGCCACGTGCAGCAAGGCGCCTTTCATCCTGACAGAAGCACCGCAGCACACTTTAGCATTCACTGCAACGAGACGTCCACACGGGCACAAAGGAGGCCTCGCACTCGTGAACGCACCTCCTACAACGAACGAGTGCAGCCTGTGACGGCGTGCTAATCCAACCAGCAGCAGACACAGGAAGAACATCTGTGATGAACAGAGGAACATCGTCACCATCAGCAGATCCTCGTGCTGCTCCTCATTGCCTGTTATGTATCTCCTCTTCATATTTAATGTTTCTAATCGTGCAGGCTGCATCGGCCTCTTGGATCTGTGTGATGTCTGTCTGCTTCTGTGTGTCGGGCTGACCTGACTCAGTGAAACGGTCTTATTCTGTCTCCACATGTTGATGGGCGAGTTGTTCTCTGCCCGTGTTCTGTCAGCGTGGAGGATCAAAAACTATGAATATTCAGTAAGAATTCCCCGTCCGGAAACACAGTGCTGCTGTGCTGTCATCTCAGGAACAGAAGCCCCGCCCACCAAGTCTTCTGTTTGTTGGGGATAGCCAATCAAAGGTAAGTTGCCTTTAAGGAGGAGGAGCTAAGAATTGCTTGTTTCAGATTGGACAGGCTGAGGCCCGGCATCAGTTAAAGAAGGATTATTCTGAAGTGTAAATCATGCAAAGCTGCTTGAAGGCTTGTGTCATCCTTCTGCGATGGAGGTCGGTTCATTTCTGACTGTTCGGTTTGTTACAAACCTGCATCATCATCAATGAAGCACGCTCGGTTCAAATACTGTTAAGGCTGCACAGATGACAACAAAGAGTTTCGCTATGAAGCATTACACACCTTTGTTTCTGAAACAGCAGCAGCAGCAGGCAGAGTGTTTTCTGTCACACACTGCTGGGAGTGTTTCTGCTGTGGGAGTGACAGAAACAACACTCGCGTGCTCTGGGAGGGGAATGCAGCGCGAGTTTGTCTTTAAAAACTGTTTAGTAGTGTTAAACTGGTAAATATACAAGAAGACTTGAACACAGCAGCACACACGCGTAAAGGGAAAAGATCCGATTTAAAACTTGTTTTACAAAGTGTCCGAAGTGTTTCGACTTTATAATCAAGAGAAATCACAAACTGAGGACAATGCTTTATTCACTCCACATAAATGGTGTTTGGAGGTGTGTTTGGGGTCGTTGTGCTGTTGAAAAATAAATGAGTTGATGGCGTGTTGCTGCAGGATGCTGTGGTGGCCATGCTGGTTCAGTCTGCCTTCAGTTTTAAATAAATCCCCAACAGCGTCAGCAGCAAAGCCCTCCACACCATCACACCTCCTCCTCCATGTTGCACAGTGGGAACCATGCATGTAGAGACCATCGTTCACCTTTTCTGCGTCGCACAAAGACACGGCAGGTGGAACCAAAGGTCTCAGATGTGGGCTCATCAGACCAAAGCACAGATGGTCTAATGTCCTCCTCGTGTTTCTCAGAAACAAATCTCTGCTTGTTGCTTTTCCTCAGTCGTGGTCTCTCAGCAGCTGTTTGACCATAAAGGCCTGATTCACACAGAGATGTGTCTGCTACTGGAGCTCTGTGTGGCATCCATCTGGGCTCTGATCTGAGCTGCTGCTAACTTGTGATTCCTCGGATGAATGTATCCTCAGCAGCAGAGGGACTCTGGGTCTTCCTTTCCTGGGGCGTCTTCATGTCAGACAGTTTCATCGTAGTCTTGATGGTTGCGACTGCACTTGGGGACACATTCAACGTTTTAGCAGTTTTCCAGACTGACTGACCTTCAGTCCTTAAAGTAATGATGTTGTTTCTCTTTACTCAGCTGACTGAATTCTAATAGTTGTCAAACCGAGCTGTCAGCTGTGCACCAACATGACTTCTGCACAACACAACTGATGGTCCCAACGTCATTAAGAAGGCACGAAACTCCGCCAACGAACCCTGGCGGGCACACCTGTGAGGTGAGACCATGTCAGGTGACGACATCATGAAGCTCATTGGCCAAGAGTCTGCAGCGCTGTCAACAAAGCAAAGGGTGGCTACTTTCAGGAATCTAAAATATAATGAAGTACAGGAACATTAAAACTGTCCTTCAGCAAAGCGCAGGCACGTAGGGCACCTGAGGGCCCCGCCCTGGGGCCCCCTCTGGACACGCCCCTGCCTGTAGCAGATCACTGGTGAACCTTTGGGGGGAAATTCAGCTCTAACACCCGACAACAGTTTCTGGAAGTTTTCAGCTGAGCTGCTAACGATGGCGATCCCACGCTTCACGCACGGATCACACGTGTGCGTGTGATGTCTCTTCTTCCCCGTCTCTTCATATTTGCACACGTCTGTGTTCCCCTCTTGACTTTGATGCACTTGCACTCAGATTTCATGTCGGCTTCTTATCGGCATCCAGAGAAAATAAGATGAGGGCTTTTGTTCCCGCGTTACCAACACTTCCGTAAAAACGCTCCAACCGCCATTCATACGTTAGAGCAAAGCGGCGGGAAAAGCAATAAATGTAAAGGCTGCAGAGAGCGTTTGAAAGGATTTAGTGTCCATCAGCGCCTGCATGTGTCATTTTCCATTTCTTTCTGTTTTATCTCGACACCTCCGGCTCTTTTCCTCGAGAAGCACTTATCTGTGGGTGTGTGTGCGCCCCGCTGCCAAGATTATTCAAATCCCGCTCTGTCGGAGGAGGAGAAGAGGGGATATCAGGTGCCAATTACTGCTGTTCCCTGTCTTTTGCATGCAATTATACTCTGATTATCCAACCTCCCGAGTCTGAATGAAAACCCGAATCAGTCACTAACACGTCCTCCCGTGGGAGCGAAGGGAAAGGATGTTTGTGAGGTTTGCCAGGCTGTGGCGGTACTAACAGTTACAGTCACAGAAACTTGATTGTGCACAGGCTCGATGCTGAGTCTGTGCTGCAGGTAGAAGGTCGCCGTATGTTAGCGACGTGAGCCAACGAGGTAACGAGCTCTAATAAGATGATCAGCTTTGTATTCAACATATGTGACTCTTTAAGGAGCTAACAGAAGCACACGTGTAGCACAGACAGCTGCAGCACTGCGGTGATGGTTTAAACCGATGTCTGTTTTATCTGAAGCAAAGAAAACGACGAGTTCCTGCTGTTTGTTTCTGTCACACAGACAAATCAGCAAAGATCAAAATGCTGATAAAAGTTATGCAGAGATAAACATTTCAAACTCAGAGTGCAGACGTACAAGAGCCTGTTGGTCCGTCGTGTCTCATGAACTTACATAACTCTTATTCGTTTTTTTAATGTTGTGCTCCGACTGTTGGAGATTCCTTAACTGTTCCCGCATTCCAGCTTTCTGGCTTGCAGTTGTTCCAAGTATCTGCTGTGTTTTTTCAGCCCAATCTGCACATTTCTCAAAGCTCCCAAATGAAAATGAAAGCTCACAGTGGAGGAGTTTCAGTGAAGACTGCACAGAGACACAAATAAATATAATAAATAAAGGAAGGATGATTTTGAACAGATCCAGTAAATTCGATTTAATTCCCAGAGCTTCATCGATACTCAACCAGACATCTTTGGCACAAAGTCTTTGCAGTTTCCTCGTTTCTTCCTGACCAGTTTTTAACCCTCATCAGTATTAATGTCAACTCTCACGTATTTGCATCTGCTGTTTGTCCCAGTGGAAGCAGTCCAGGCAAAGATTCCCAGACCTCCCTCTCTTTGGCACCTCCTCCCGGTCGGAGCGATAACCAGGTGTTCCTTTCCCATCCGAGAGGCTCAATCGCTCCACGGCGTTGCTCCTGGGCTCCTCGCCCCATCGCTGAGGCTGAGACGCTCTGCAGAGGAACCTCCGTTATTCTTTTACTGTATTCATTGCAGCAGCTTGTGCTCATAGGCAAAGGGAAACTGACAGCTGCAAAGCTTGTGAGCATCAGTGAGTATGTGGGTGTAAGTGGGACTGAAACCACGCCCTCTTGTACCTGAAACATCTGTCAGGTCTTCAAACTCAGGAGATTTGCCAAGTCAGTTCATGCTTTTGGTTTGTCTGTCCCAACTTTTGGATTGCACCTTCACGGACACTGAAACAGCGACTGGAAGACTTTGGCCTGCAAAGACGATTCGCCCGTTGTGAACAACGTTTTCATTTCTCCGTGTCTGGATCGGGGGCAGCTCCCCACACCTCCCTGTGGTCACGACTAACACAGTATAAATGTTCACTGTTAGAGTCTGGTTTGCCTGAAACTTAAAGCCTGAAACGATTTCTTGTATTGTGCATGTTTTCGTCCTCGGACTGATTGTTTCCAGGATCAGAAACAATCAGGACCTTTCCTCTGCAGTCAGAGCGCTGTGTATCTCATGGCTATAAAATCATACACATTTTCCAACAAGAAATCGCTCCGGTTTGAAAAGCCATTGATCGCCCACTCAGACATAATGATGTTCTCACTCTCAATTATCATGAAAGCCTTCAAAATTGGTCTCCAGTGGGAACATCAGTGCCCTTATTGTCTCATGTATAGTAGTCAGAAGAGGCTCTTTGGTGTTACAGCGGGGTCATTACTGCTCGCAGCCACGCTACAGAAGTCAGCCAAAGAGACGACTGAAGATCAGTTCCACCCTGCTCTGCAGCCATCAGTGACTAACAGAGGGGTGGAGGAAGGTTTTTCTGGTTTCTCCACCTCTTCCATCAGGACTGACAGACCTCTGCTTCGCCTTTCACCCAACAAGGTCTTTGCTCTTCAACCCTGCATGCTTTAGGATGTTGTTCCTTCAGGTCATTCTGCTCTGAAATATTAATCTGGGCTATAAAGTAAGAATCGATAAGAGGAACAGAGAGAGTAAATAAGAGGAGAGGAGTTTCCCTGCACACCTGGACTGCAGCTGCTGTTACTGAGGACGTATTTATGAGGGTATCTAAACTGGACTAAAGGTCAGAGGTTCAGTCCTGACAGCCGATGCCAAATCACAACAACACTCACCTCAACGTGCTTTTATATTGTAGATCCTACAAGCAGCCTACACCTATTGCAGCATAACTAAGGGAGGATTCAGGGTCACCTGGTCCAGCCCTAACTATATGCTTTAGCAAAAAGGAAAGTTTGAAGCCTAATCTTGAAAGTAGAGATAGTGTCTGTCTCCTGAATCCAAACTGGAAGCTGGTTCCACAGAAGAGGGGCCTGAAAACTGAAGGCTCTGCCTCCCATTCTACTTTTAAATACTCTAGGAACAACAAGTAGGCCTGCAGAGCGAGAGCGAAGTGCTCTAATAGGGTGATATGGTACTACAAGGTCATTAAGATAAGATGGGGCCTGATTATTTAAGACCTTGTATGTGAGGAGCAGGATTTTGAATTCTGGATTTAACAGGAAGCCAAAACAGGAGAAATCTGCTCTCTCTTTCTAGTCCCTGTCAGGACTCTTGCTGCAGCATTTTGGATTAACTGAAGGCTTTTCAGGGAGTTTTTAGGACTTCCTGATAATAATGAATTACAGTCGTCCAGCCTGGAAGTAATAAATGCACGAACTAGTTTTTCAGCGTCACTCTGAGACAGGATATTTCTAACTTTAGAGATGTTGCACAAATGGAAGAAAGCAGTCTTACATATTTGTTTAATATGTGCGTTGAAGGACATGTCCTGGTCAAAAATGACTCCAAGGTTCCTCACAGTGTTACTGGAGGCCAAGGTAATGCCATCCAGAGTAAGAATCTGGTTAGATACCATATTTCTAAGCTTTTCAGGGCCGAGTAAAAGCCTGCTGCTTCACAGAAAGCAGACATTTCTGAAGCTGTAAAACTGTAAAATTACATTAAAACATCCTGAATGTATGCTCGCCTTCACATTTTCCAAAGTCAAGTTTCCCATTGGCCGGATTGGAGTCTTTGCTAGGCCGATTTTGGGCCCCGGGCCTTATGCTTGAGCCCCCTGCATCAAAATATTAACAGTGCAGAGATCAGCCACGCAGTAATTCACCTGCACGGAGTCGCAGTAAAAAGAGCATCGTTTTTATTTTCCCGGCAGCGGTCGGTCTCTGGGTGTCTCCTGCCCACACGCTCCTCCGCTAACCTTCATGTGACAGCTCGATGCAGTCACGGTTCAGTTCAGCCGTGACACCACATGTACTTCCTGCGCTTATGCAATCCCTCTTAAGACGTAAAAGCATCTCCAGTGTGGGTTTGGTGTGCGTGGCTCGAGGATGCCGGTGGGCGTTTCTGCAGGAAAGGTCCTGTGCAGGGAAACCGTGAAGAAGCAAAGGTCCTGAAAACAGTGAGCAGCTGAGCTCAGAGTCTGCAGCGTTAGCCTCCGCTGACTGCTGAATCACAGCAGGAGGCAGTCTGTCTGCTCAGCCTCCAAACTAGTAAAAAGAAATAGATCATAACTGCGTGCATTTGTTTACTGTTCCCCGGCGGGCAGCGAGCAGCTCCACTAACACTTCAGCATCACGACACTCAAATATTAAAAATACATCCAAAGGGTAAAAGTCGAAAACAGAAAACTGCACTTTTGAGGTCGTTTACTGTGTTTATTCACAGATTTCTGCATCATATGTTACTGCAGCACTTCTGTCAGGCTGCAGGCTTGTTATGCTGCTGGATGTTCATGTTAAATGTTTCCAAAAATGAGATGGATGTGTCTATAGCACTCCTGCAGAGCTCAGGCTGCACACTGCTCTCAACACTCAGGTCATCCGTTTTTTCTACTCTTGGATCTGGATGATGTCACGGAGAAGAAACGTCCTTTTATGGTCATCTCAGACCCACTACCCATTCAAACCTTGTGTTTGTGAAAGTCAGCCAACATTAGTAGTTAAAATGCTTGTTTCAGAAAGAAGAAGAACAGAGGAGCTGAATTAAAGGAGGCTTATTATGAACTGTGGATCATGCAAAGCTGCGTGAGTGGAGTCACGCCCCCCATAAACACCCTCAAATAGTTCAGTGAAGGATGCGAAGCTGTCGTCCATCACAGCAGCTCTAATGCGGCGGATTAAAACCTCCCCGTTTGAAGTCTTTCAGGCGTCTGGCGGCGTGAAAACGATCGGCTGCTCTGTCTTTGACAGAACACTGACAGCGTTCCCTCTCACTCAGAGTCACATCAGGACCTCAGATGTCTCTGTGATGTGTTCAAGTGCAACTTCCGCAGACACGGCCGATGCGAGGTGACGCCGAGTGTTTGATCGCCCAGCCTCTGTCTGCTCGAGTCCTCTGAGGCCGACGTGGTCTGTCAGCGGCCTGACGATGTCAATTAGCAGCTGGCGGGGAGTAAATCCAACGCTGCGCTCACAGGGAAGAGGATTCATGCGTTCATGATGCAGCCGACGGGCAGCTGAGCAGCAACCTGTGAACTGTTTGCTCATAGATGTTTGGTTCATGTTAACGGTTGTTTGGGTTTTTATTGATTGATATTTATTAGTGACTTTTGTGGGTTTTGGTGTCTCCGTGGTTGTTTCCTGTCCCCTGGAGGACATTTTGAGGACTTTATAGTTGTATTGTTGCTCTTCGTGGGGTTTTTATGAATCTTTTTCAGTCTTTGTGGTCGTTTTCATCTCCCTTGGATCATTTCACGTCTCTTTGTTTCTTCTTCTCGTGGTTACTACAGCTCTCTTTGTGGTCATGTCACGTGTCCTTTCGGGCATCTTTAGCCTCTTTGTGGCTGTTTAGGTTTTTTCTTTCTTAATGCAAATCTTTTTCCTCTTTGAAGTTATTTGGCGTCTTTGTTTCCCTCTGACAAAACTTTCAAAAGGAAAAGTTAAAGTAACTTTATTATTAAAATGCATGATGCAATGCATTGATTTACACAGCAATAGGGTGGGAAGCTCATGGCTGAATTAAATGTTGTGTTTTCAGCTGAAGGCTGACTGAGGCTGTGTCGTCTGCAGAAACTGCCCCTCTGAAATCCAACAGATCACGTCAGTGTGAATAAAACCTGAACTCCACATCTGTTAGGGAAGAGTTTAGCAGATGATGCCTGTAGCAGCTGATAAGTGTAGCTCCCTGAGGTGCTGCAATACCATCAGCTCCATGAGCTAACCAACCGAGGCCGTGCTCATGATGCTGCTGTTATTCGAGCTGCTGGACGGCTGCAGGTCTCTGAATGCTGCCAAGCCACACACACTCATGCAAATGCGCAGGACTGTGCAAAAGTCCTGCCCCTCATTTCTTTAGATTGTGCTTCCAAGTGTGTGTAACTGTGGTGAGTTCAGGAAGCTGTTTGTGGACAAAAACACACCTATAAGACTGCGGTAACTAGCGGCTCTGCCCGCAGAGCTGCTGATCCACGTCCGTGTTTTGGCGATTAATGAGGGTCTCACACAACTGATCCAGTCACAGCTTGCTGACGAAGGTCCGAGGGCTTCAGCGGTGACAGCCTTCGGCTCGCTCGGCTTCTTTGATCTTTCACTGATTTTTTTAAAAAGGCCTGGAAGCCGAGAATGAGTCGAGAATGAGTCACAGGTAATTATATTTATTGTGTGCAGGTGGTAAAATAATGAAGGACAACTTCAGAATAATCCACACAACACATAATCATTTATTATTGCTTCTACACAACTGGGGGGAAATGCATGAAAAATAATGCTCAGCGGCAGAGCGGCCGCACGCTGAGAGCACAGCGAGCGCTCTGAGCTGATGATGATGTGAGCACGAACGTGGCTCCAGGACAGCGGTTAGCTGGACAGTTAAACATAGGAGTCTGACTCACTGCTGGAGCCTCTGCTGGACGTCGGAGGAACTGCAGCGCTGACACAAAAGCTCACTGAGATCGGGGTCGTCCGTTAGGCCGGTCGGGGTCTCTCGGTACCTCACGACTCAGCCGCGATCACTGTGTGTGTTTCACCAGCTTGGAGCTGGAACGCGACCTTGGAGGAAATGAAAAATGAGCCTCCGTAACATCAGAATCACACAGCATGCCGTTCTCCCATTTGGATTCTTCAGACATTTGGCTGACGGTCTCACTCTGAGCGACTTCAGCGCTCAAGGACGCTCGCCGAGCCAAAATATCTGATAAATGACTCAAATCTGACAAAGTCAGACAGAGAGCTCTGTGTCTGGATCCAGTGGAAATGCTCTCAGAGCAAATCTGTCCCCACATCACAGCATAATTGAATTGTGCTATTGGATTTCACTCAGTTGTGCTCGGCTATCAGAGAGAATATAATGAAGCACTCATTTGAGCAATGAGTGCTGCCAGACGCTCGGAGCTGCACACGATGACACTGAGCCGCTCGCCTCGGTGCGGGAGCCGCCAGAGGAGCGCCGGGTCATGTGACTCACACCTGCGACAGGTCATGTGGTTCACACCACGGGTCTGGAGACAGCACGGTGAGGCTAAAGCACCAGACCAAGATATTTCTAGGCTTCAACTCTACTAGACCAGCTTTGCATGATTCACAGCCCAAAATAATCCTTCTTTATCTGACGCTGGGCCAGTGTCTTCTGATTGGCTGTCCCTCACAAACATGATTGTTTGCAAAGATGGGCGTGTCTCCAGTCTGCCAATGATTAAAATGCAACACCAGTAACAAAAACATCAGGATGTTGTGTACAATTTAAAAAATGTGAATAAATGTGAATCAGATATGAATCTCTGAGATCAGGCTTTATGTTTTTACTCACTGACACAGCGTCCCGACGTTTCTGGAACCTGGTTATAGATCCTTGTGTGCTTGTTTGTGGCTGATGTCATTTGTTGTTAGTAGTAATCCTCATGTGACGGATTCACATATTCACTGATTATGAAATGGAAGCGGTTCATAATAACTGAGCAGTAAAAAATTATTATAACGTGTACTTGATGTTTCCACACTCAGGAGACAGGACACTGGCTCTACGGTTAAGATTCAAACTTTCGTTTTTGCTAAAGCATATAGTTAGGGCTGGACCAGGTGACCCTGAATCCTCCCTTAGTTATGCTGCAATAGGCTGCCTGGGGATTCCCATGATGCACTGGGTGCTTCTTCTTCACTCACTATGTGTTAAGAGACCTCTCTGCATTGAATCACACCTGTTATTGATCTCTTTAAAAATGACAAAGTCTTGATCTTTGGACGTAGCTGGTTCCCTGGTGTCCTCTGCCCTCCTCAGACAGGAAGTAGTTGGGAGTACAGGACTCTGAGGCCGCTCTGCTGAGCACACAGAAACTGTCCAATGAGCAGCTGCAGAATCTGAAGTTGAGGTCTAAATTCACTAAACCTTAATCCTCCAGAGCTGCCCGCTGTGAAGTGGCTGCTCCAGCATGGACCGCAAATTTGTAACGAAACTCTGTCATTTCAGAAAGTCGGCATCAAAACAAAAATAATCCTCAGACTTGCTGAATCGTGATGTTCGCACATCGCAAAGCGACTGAAGAGAGACTGAGAAGGGTTTTTTCTCCTGCAGGCAGTCCTGACACACAGATGGCAAATCTCACTCTCACAGCATCTGACTGACGAGAACGATGCTCAGCGAGCATGAAAGTGAGAATGAGAGCAGGTGCGCTCACCTGGTGTTCATACAGCAGCCCAACATACAAACAGCGTGGTTTCTCCAGCTCTGGAGTAATCTTAAAAACCTCTAAGGCTGCTGAAGAGACTCATGGTGTCAAAATGTTTTGGTGTGATTTCAGTAAAGGCCGTCTACAACATCCACGGGACTGCTCTGACCTGTCGATAACATTTCAATTAAACCGAGCTTAGTGTGTGGCTGAACCGTTAGCGTGGCCGTGATGCCATGTTACATACAGCAGCACAGTGCTAGCTGAGTGACGTCAGCAAATACAGGAAGTAACCACCGTGACCTTTACACTCACGTCGTGTTAATGAAAGTTTCATGGATGTAAAAAGAAGGGGGCAGGCTCATCCACTGTAGAGCTCCGCCCCCGGGCTGAAATGATGCAATAAATAGTTTTAAAGTGTCTCTGTGGATATTTTGTTGACTCCATTTACATACAGGGGAGATTTACACATACGTGGCTTCACCTCTTGTCCCCCCCGTGTAAAATTTTCTAGATCCGCCACTGGGCTCACCATACAGTGAAACCATGAAACAACATCGCCAGACAAACCCTGACATGGAAGCTGCAAGTGAGGAGAGAGGAGACCTGTTTGGAGACCTCCAAATGACAGACCCACAAAGGCTCACTTTGGAGGACGCTTGTCGACGGCCAACGATGGGTGTCGGGCTTAAAACAGTAAGGACGTGGCACCCTGCAGTAAGCAGCTGCTCAAACACTGCATTATATAAGTTAACTTTCACACTTTGCTGTGTCTGTAAAGTTATTCAGTTATTAAACCAGGTCCACATGAATCCATCCCAGGAGAAGTGTGAGTATTATTTTTATCGTGGTCTGACAGTGAGCTTCTTTAATGACTTAACTGTCAGAAAAAGTCATCATTCTTCTGTGAAACTCCAGCAAACTCACAGCCCACAGAGGTCGAGTTCACTGTCACTGAAAAGCCAGGACACGTTCAGTTTTTGGAGGTTAAACGTGATTCTCGAGTGAGCGGGCTGGTTTCTGTGACGACGAATAGTTTCTGGATTTCTGCATTGAATCCTCGTAAAATATCGTCTGATATTCAACATAATTATAGACAAACAGAACAACAGCACACTCCTAACACAGAAGTGCACAGTGATGTGTTTGAAGGGAAAAAGCTCTGAACAGCAGAACCTCACATGAACCTCACAGTTTCATAGTTTCAGGATCGCACCAGGGTCTGGATCAGAACCCTGTAGCTCAGTAAACATCATGGGAGTCAGTTTGGTGGGATTAGAAGCGGCTCCCTGGCAGCAGCATTTACTATCAATAACAATAAAAACTGATCTACAGATCAAAGTCATACTGTGAACCTCGCTGCGTCAGTTTCAGCACTTTGCGTCGTTCCACCGTTTCTTCTTTTTCAGCCATGCTGTTGATGACTGACGCTGATCTTTGTTCCACTTTCTTGTTCCTCCCACAGACGAACGTGGCTGCTGTGGCCTCTTCACTGGTGTTGTGGTTTGAACTTCCAGAGTTAGCGGGGGTTTTAAACAAGGCCTGGGTTAATAAACTGTGCGACTGTTGGTCGAAGACCGAGGAAGAGGAGAGGGGGATGGCAGGTTAGCAGGCAGCGAGAGAGAAGGAAAAGCAGGAGAGCAAGGACTCTAAATGTGGGAACTATGACCAGCTGATTGGAGCTGCTCGGCAGTCTGAGGAGGTCTGTGGGTGTCATGAAGGACGACATGCAGAGGGTGATGGGGGCAGAAGATCTGCCGTGGCGAGCCATAATGGGATCAGCCATTTTGAACAAGTCAGATATTTGATGTGAGATGCCTCCTGGATGCCTCATACGTGACGTGTTCCTGACATGTGCCTCTGGGAAGGGGCCTCGGCAGATCTCGGCTTTGGGGGGAACTCATTGGTGTTACTCAGAAGAGTCGGAGGAGTCCTACTACCTGGACTATCTCCGTTATCTGGATTTATCCTAACATTAGCGATCAGCTGGGTTATAAACTCACTAACTAACCCACAGTTTAACCTGCGTTCAGATGAAAGAGGAGAACTGTCAGCAGTGTTTGACAAAAGAAGCAGAAACCATAATATCAGAAAAATATGAAGAGATTAAAGACACAGTACAAGTATGTGAGTGTGTGTGTGTTTGTGTATCTGTGTGAGTGTGTGCGTCTGTGAGTGTGTGCAGCAGGTGAGTATTAGACGCTCTGACTGAACGCGTCTCTGCGCTGTTGTGTGTCTGTAAAAGAGCTGCTGTGTTAATAAAGCTGCGCCTGTTTGAAGCCGTGACGTTTCTAATCAGATATCAGATGATTGGATGTTTTACACGCAGGTTTGGTTCTGTTCTCTGTTTCACACGTTACAGCTGAAACTCGCGATTTCCACCAAAAAGCGGAGAATGCGGCTCGTCAGAGAAGCGCGAGGACACCAGAGGATGCTGCTGTCCGCGCGCACAGGTCCGAGGGATCTTCCGGAATGATGACGCCATTTACGCGGAGAACTGATTGGTCCTTGGGCGCTTCTGTCACACCTGTTGATGTGTAACGAGCTACGGTGGCGGTAAGACCCGGAGTTTGGCTGAAGTTACCTGGATGCCCGGAAGCGGGAAACGTGATTTTAACGTGAGCTTCTGAGGACACAACGGGAGGAAGCGGGCACCGAGCCTCACGCTCCCGTTCACGGTAACGGTCCGTGAGCCGGAGCACGCACAGGCTGTTTGTTCGGCTTGTTTTGGCAGCACAAGCCCTGCGCTGATAATTACACAAACGCGCGTGGGCGGCGTGAGCGCGCGTGCGTGGATGAGCGAGAGAGAGCACGAGCGAGCGAGCGAGAGAGAGAGAGAGAGAGAGAGGGGGTTGGTGGACCGTGAGGACCGCGCGCGCAGAGCTCCTCTCCTCGGCTCGTGCCGACTCCTCTCGCCGCCTCTCTTTGATCTTTTTCGGCCACTTTGTGCGCAGAAGCCCGGGAGCCTCCGCGGAGTGCGCGCGCCCGCAGACAGGTGTGCACGGCGCAGTTACCGGAGCGGTCTATCGTCACGGGCTGTGACATCAGAGCCGCGCGTGGGCGGCGGGCTGCCGTTACCAGAGGAGTTACCGAGGAGTTACCGGAGTGTTGGGGCTCGCGGGGCCGGGATGGTACTCGTGCAACAAGCGGCAGGCTCGCGCGGCGCGGATGCCGTGGCTCCTCGCGCGGGATTCCAGCTGTGCCGGTGAGCGGGTGCTCTCTCTGCGGGGCGCGGGCCGGCCACGAGCCGCCGGATTTACGGACCTGTCCCGAGAACAGTCCCCTCGCGCCTCCTCGCGCTCCTGCGTTTTCCCGCCGCGTGACCGCACGGACCCCGGCGCCGGCATGGGCGGGCGCACCGGCCTGCCCCTCCGCGTGCTGTGGATGCTCCACGCGTTCCTGGACCTTGCGGGCTCCCAGGAGATTTACGCGCCGCACTCCATCCGCGTGGAGGGCGACGTGACGCTGGGGGGGCTTTTCCCGGTCCACGCCAGGGGGGTCCCGGGGACGCCGTGCGGGGACATCAAGAAGGAGAACGGCATCCACCGGCTGGAGGCCATGATGTACGCGCTGGACCAGATCAACGGCGACGACGAGCTGCTGCCCAACGTCACGCTGGGCGCGCGGATCCTGGACACCTGCTCGCGGGACACGTACGCACTGGAGCAGTCGCTGACGTTCGTGCAGGCGCTCATCCAGAAGGACACATCGGACGTGAGGTGCACCAACGGGGAGCCTCCGGTGTTCGTGAAGCCCGAGAAGGTGGTGGGGGTCATCGGGGCCTCGGCCAGCTCCGTGTCCATCATGGTGGCCAACATCCTGCGCCTGTTCCAGGTACGAGTCAGTGTCACACCTGCCCGCCCAAGCAGAGACGCACACACACATCTCCCTCATAAACCCACAGTGTGAGTGTGTCAGAGTGTAATGACTCCTGCAGACAGAAGAACACGTTTCTGCTGGATTGAGTCGTGCAGGTGAAGCTGTGTGCGCGCGCGTGTGCGCGCTGGTTTCTGGATCATGTTAATGATGCAGGTTCAGGTCGTTCTCGAGCTGATTGAAATCTTTAGTGTGTTTGTGTTTCAGGTTTATCTGCTGCTGCACTCTCGGTGTGTGTGTGTGTGTATGTTCGGGCTTCTTTATGCTGTGTGTGTGTGTGTGTGTGTGTGTGTGTGTGGTGTGTGTGTGTGTGTGTGTGTGTGTGTGTGTGTGTGTGTGTGTGTGTGTGTGTGTGTGTATGTTCGGGCTTCTTTATGCTGTGTGTGTGTGTGTGTGTGTGTGTGTGTGTATTTTCGGGCTTCTTTATGCTGTGTGTGTGTGTGTGTGTGTTGCTGGGTTTTGAAACAGAGGTGATCACTGAGCTCCCTCTGGGGTGGGTTTTCATTGAATCGCGTGCTAAATAAGAAAGACTTTTAAAGTTTTTGTCATGAGAGAATTTTTGGTGTTCAAAAAGGTGAGAAATGTGTAAGAAGAGCTGGAGGCTGACAAATCCAGGAGCCAAACCACACAAACGTTCAGTGCATGAAAAACCACATCCTGGCCTTTGTTTTCCTCACCAGCACAGGCAGGTTGTGGTCATACAGGGTTAACCTCGTTTTCCTAACCCTGATCATCTGGGGTCTGGTGGCGCCTTCAGCTGGCTGTGATCCCCGGGTTCGGATGGTGCGGTTGGTCAGGTCGGTAGCACAGGCCCCGCAGGTGAAAGGGAAACGGACGAGCAGCTGTTAGAAGGAAAAGGTCAACGAGGCTGTAAGAAAAACACCAGCGAAGAAGAAGTGCCTGGCGTTTGAAGCAGATGTGACAGAAGCTGACAGCTGTGCCGGGTCTGAATGTGTCGCAGTGGGTTCAGTGATTTCTGACTGGATGAGCTGAGGTGCTTTAAATGGAGGATTTTTCTGAAAACACCTGCTGTGTCCGTGTTTGCTGAAGGGATGAGAGGCGAGGGGCAGCCAGCGGACGTGCAGAGATTTAATGAGGAGGGTTTTTGGATTGTGAGGATGGAGTTGAGCTCAGATCAGTGTGAGCTGATGAGAGAGGGAGGGCTGGGTCTGCCTGTTGTACAAACCACCGTCTCCATCGAGCGCT
Source organism: Simochromis diagramma (assembly GCF_900408965.1). Classification (NCBI taxonomy): domain Eukaryota; kingdom Metazoa; phylum Chordata; class Actinopteri; order Cichliformes; family Cichlidae; genus Simochromis; species Simochromis diagramma. The sequence goes on from NW_024387004.1 coordinate 888,871, forward strand.
GCTCAGACGATCTGCCTGTATTTCCAGGTGTTTCACTTTAAGCCCGCCTCTCTGTATCTGCTCGTGTTGTGTTAGAGGTCTTCAGGACCATCGACGTTCCGTCTTAAAGACGTTGTAAATCCACTTCACCCTGCTGTGTGTGTCACTGTGTTACTGCTGCTATAATCTGTGTGGCTGTATGTGATTCAGCTCCCGGCAACACCGAGCTGCATGAATTCATCCAAACTTCAGCTTGTAGTTTAAATGCTTAAAGACTTTTTTACTCCTGAAAGTCTGAGCCGAGGATTGTCCTGCTGATCCGCCTGCATCTCCCTGCCCTTCACACCGATTGGTCTGTGTATGTGTGATGTGTGTATATGTGTGTGTGTGTGTATATATATATATATACACACACACACACACACACACACACACACACACACACACACACACACACACACACATATATATACATATATGTGTGTGTGTGTGTGTGTGTGTGTGTACACTCACTTGTGAATAGATAAGGAAATCTTCACAGTAATGTGACTGTTGACATGTGTTTGGGGAAGGCAAATGGGATATTGCACATGAGTTAGCTGATGCTAAAGAGTTAGCATAAATGTTAACCTTGCTGATGCACACGATGATGTTAGCTGATAGCCACAAACCCAGCCTCGGGGCACTAAGCTAGTGTGCTCCTAGTGCCACATAAACCCGTATAATCGGAGGGTTGTGTGAGGAAGAGCAGCAAATGAAACGAGAGGCCGTCTTTCTTCTTGAGCTGGTCTGTCCTGGAGGTCAGCTGAGTTACGAGGTGAAGCACCGTTGGTTGTGTTTGTTGTGTAGCGCTAACCTGTTTTAAGCCGTTTACTCGTCAACTCTGAATCCTTTTCTGTAATCTGGTTCATTTGATCTTCTTGACTTTTCTGTTTGAGCCAAACCAAAGTTGCTGGTTTGAAACCTGCCCTGGACTGCGGTCCAGATCAAACAGCTGATCTGATGATGTGTTTATGACAGCTATTGTCTCTTTTAGCTGTTGTGAGTGTAAATTTCCTTGTGAGCAGGTTGATGGTTCGGTCACGCTGGACAGGACGACTAGGAACAATTGGCGGTCGGTCGATGGTCATTTTTTCTGCTGGCGACCGACTGCAAATATTTACAGCAACTAACTGTTCACCCAGACGTTGTGAGAGATTCAGCCTCCGGGTGAATGCTTTCAGTCACACGGTGACTGCACAGGTCACCTGACGGGAGGCAACCTGTCTCCAAACAGTCGCGGTCTGACTCAGGCTGACTGCAGCCACTCTTGCAAATAACCACAGTCTGATTATTGAATGCAGACATGTATCCTGAGTGACTGTGAGTGGTCACACACCTGGTCTTCAAAGCAACCATTCTAATTGTGGCTGAGCTGTGCTCTCCAGCCATTAGCGTTAGCAATGCTGGTGCAAGGAGGGAGAAACCTCTGCGCCATGATGGCGAACAACAAATCAGGTTCAAAGTTTTGTGCCCAGACTCGGCAGCTCGCACTCAGGTGGGCTGGAGGGATTTGGTGAAAGTGGACTGTTTAACGTTGCACCTCGGGAACATCTGTTAGGTGTCTGTCGGTCTGGATCTGGAAAGGTCATCATCAGCTCGTGGCGCTGTCTTTAAAGCATGACCTCACCTCAAGCTTTTAAAACACACAAGCGTCCTGTGAGTTTATGGTTATTGTAAACGGCGGTTGATGATGTGGTTTCAGATGGGCTGGTGATACTTGAATGTGTGGTGCAGGCTGTGAAGGTGGCCTTGTTTGGTTTTTAGTGAAATGGCGTCTGGCGTCCTGTCAAAGCTGGTTGGTCACCCATCCGCTGTTGGAGCACGACACCGTGCTGTTTGTGGTCAATAACATGAAGTATCGTGTACGTATACACCAGCAAGAGAGTGCAGATTCATATTAAGATTCATATTATTCATATTATATGATGAATAGTAAGCTGTTATAATAACCGTGCAGCTCCACGAGCCGTGGACAGGCGGCTTGTAGCACGCTGATGTAACGCTGCTTTGTTGGGTTTGTGGAGCTTTGAGCCTTTTTTCAAACATCGTTCAGTCTTTAAGGTGCTTTAAGGACATGAACGCCAACGTGCTGTTCATGTCACACTCCGTCACGCCGTCTCCACCAAGCTCTCACTTCTGTTGATAATATCGATCACAGAGTCTGCTACCGCAGTGAAACTGGGCCCGCTGATAATGTTTTGGCGTGCGTTGGACGTGCTAGCGTTTCTTTGTGAGGCACAGTTTCACAGCTTAGTAACTTCTGTAAGCTTTTCAGAGCTTTGGCTCTCAGGCCGGCCAAACCTCCACCAGTTGAAAACAGATTTTGAAAAGAACTTAATGGGCCCAAGCTCAGGATGTTTTTAATAACAGACGCTGAAAAGCTGATTCTCAGTGGGAGCACAAAGTGTTTCTTCTATCTCAGACATTTCACAGCACACAGCATGAAAAATGTTTTTTTGGGAGACGCTAAAAAACTGGCTCGACATCAAGTTTGGAGTCATATGAAGATAAACAGAAATGCTTTTTATTTTTTCAGTTAAATGTTGCTCAAGGAAAATATTTGGTGAGCAGTTTAAGAGGAATCAAATGAATTTAAACCATTAACGTCTCTGTTGTCAGGGACGCATTTCTGCAGGTTTAGCTGAAGGTAAATGAGTCAGACGGAGGAGGGATGGTCTGACCCCCTCTGTTCGAATTATCGGGAGGGTAATTATTTTGTCTGTGATGGAAAAGTCATCTGTTCCACAGCTGTTTCCACTTCATTAAACCCCTGATGTTCCTAAATGGCCTAGTTGGCACCAGAGTCACATCACAGACACATTAAGGCCTCGCTCCCTGGACTGCTGCCCCCCTCTGGTGGCTCGGAGGTCACAGCAGAGCCAGAAACTTTTACAGAACATGTAGGGCAGTGTGTTCTCATTAACATATTTATACAAACACATCAGCAGAGAGAAGACGGAGGTTCAGGGTTAAACTCTCCTTGCTAAAGTTCATGTTTGGGGCTCTCTGATGGGCGGAGACAAACGCCATCACGTGACAGGAACAAGACGTTAAACCGAACCTGAGCGGAGTTGATCCGCCCACAGCAGGAGGTCAGTCGTGATCTGTTCAGAGAGACGCCTGTGATTACTATTTCCACGCCCCTGTGTATTCAGCGCTGGTGCCAAATGCAGTGACGTCATTGGTCAGGTCTTTGCATGTATTCACGTGTGAATAAGGCTACATCCACACGTACACGGGTATTTTTGAAATCGCAGCTTCTTCTATGCGTTTGGGTCTTTTGTCCACACGTAAACGCCGTTTTGGATCACTGAAAACATATGTTTAAAAACTCAGTTTTTGTGTTTACATGCAGACGAGGAAAACTGAGATTTAGTCGCTCAACGTCAAAGGTGTGCGTCACGTCATTGTTTACATGAGATGATTTCTACAATGGCGGATAGAGACCCTGTTGCTGTTAATCTTACTATGTGCCGTTTTTACACGCTTACATAGACACACGCAGTTACTGTCAGACTGCTTCTGTGCGCCATCTTTGTTTACTCCTTCCCTCCCAGACTTCTAGACCTCTGATTGGCCAACATTTCTACATGTTTATGATTATATCGCACCCTGTTGCTTTGGCATGTTCTCAACAGCATTTGCCTTTGTTTTTTTAAGCATAAATGGAAAATCTCCGTTTACATGTACGTGTGGTTGTAGCTTAAATCGAGTTTGAGCTGCAATAATAAAATATTTTAAGTCACGAATTATACGTGTCTGGTGTGTGTCCGGGTTTTAGGTCTAGAATAAAGTGCTAGCGTTGAGTGCTAGTGTTCAGTGCTAGCTTTGAGTGCTAGCGTTGAGTGCTAGCGAGCAGTGCTAGTGTTCAGTGCTAGTGTTGAGTGCTAGCGTTGAGTGCTAGTGTTCAGTGCTAGCGTGCAGTGCTAGCGTTCAGTGCTAGCGTTGAGTGCTAGTGTTCAGTGCTAGCGAGCAGTGCTAGTGTTCAGTGCTAGCGTTGAGTGCTAGCGTTGAGTGCTAGTGTGCAGTGCCAGCATGCAGTGCTAGCGTGCAGTGCTAGTGTTGAGTGCTAGCGTGCAGTGCTAACGTGCAGTGCTAGCATTGAGTGTGGGAGTAGAAGAGCAGTGTGAACCAGTCCATCTACAAACTGAGACTTCTGTCAGGCAGATAACCCAAAAAGCTTTCTGATGGAGTTAACATCGTCACTGTGACTAATGTAATCTGATTACTGAATTTAATGCAGTAATATCTTTGGGAAAAAATGTAGTGTGATTACAGGTCACACCCAGTCCTGGCTAACAGCTTACACCTCCTGAAGGTGCTGTGAGGCGGGCAGCTGTGGCTCAGGGTGGGTGGTTTGACCCCGCCACGTGTTGTTTGCTCTCAGTCTGTGATGAGAGCGCTGCACAGTATCGCACGTCTGGGTTTTGGGAGGTTTTCACTCTGATTAGCAAAGAAACGGCTGAAGTGAAGCTAATGAGGTGTTTTTATCTGTGAAGCCAAGAACACAGAGGTGAGGTTAGTCCTGCTGTGTTAATAGTGGTTCAGATCGTGTGTGTATAATATTCACACAGTAAGGTTAAAGTCTTATTAACATTAAGTTTTTTATATTAAATCAGCAGATAAAGAGATCCTCCCAGCCGCTGACATTCGTCCATGGTTATACCCCCCCCCCCCACACACACTCAGTGGGTGTGCGTGTGTGTCTCTAATCGTCGTGTACGTGAACACGTAACGCTCTTTTAACGGAGGAAGTCGTGTTCTTCTTCTCTCGATGTTTTCCTGCAATAAGCCCATTCGCCGCATTAACTCTGACACGTGTGCTGGAGCTGGAATACAATGCATGAAGCTAATGAGCTGTAGCCTACGTCCCTCCCATTAACTCCCATTATCAGCGCCGCTGGGACAAATAACACATATTTATCTTTTGAAAGCATCGAAGCCACCTACCAGAACAATTATCGGACACATATGGAGGGCGAGGGATGACGCCCAATTAGACAAATTGGTTTGTTTTTATTAGCGGGTTCAGTTTCACTCAAATTTATGGCTAACGAGGGAGTAGAGTCCGTAATGTGCAGTGACAGAGGGACTTAACGAGCCCGTGCCTTCGCTGCACCTGTGCTGACTCCACCATCGCCACGGCCGGATGAAGCAGCCGAGAGGACGGCGAGGAAGAAGGAAGGAAGCCAAACATATACAGTGAAACAGACGAGTCGGGCTTTCTTCAGTCATAAAGTTTAGACATTCCTACAAAAAGCCTGTTCACAGTTATGTGTTTGGTGCCATGAAAGCACCGGACGACAACACACGATGTTAATCCAGAGCCTCGATGCTTCATGTCACCATCACTTATTCACTGAAGACCAGGCCTGCAACGATGTCGACGTATTTGAAACCACGTCTTGTGTTTTTGTAACAGGAAGCTGTGGGGGCAGTATCGCCTCGTCTGCGCTCAATACCAACAAAGAAGAATGCAGCGTGAACGGCGCTGTGCCAGAAACGTTTTTAAACTGCTGTAAATAACTTGGTCTGTAATATGTGAAATGTCAAATGTGTCCCTCATGAATGATGTCGAGTCATCTTGAGTCACAAACAACATTTCTGCCACGTTCAGTTTGTAGCAGCGACTTTAGTTTATCCAGTAAAATGTCTGTCAGAGTCATGTGACCCAGAGGCAGCAGGGAAGTACAACAAGTATCACAACAGTTCTGTCAAAGTATCTGAAGTGGACAAAAAGGAGCGCATGGGTATAATGTCGGCAACACAGAGTTACAAAGATACTTGAAAACAGGTCATTTTAACATAGAACCGCCGGTTCACTAAAGTCTGTTTCCCAACATGAGTAAAGACGTCACACATAAAAACACACCGAGTAACAACACCAGCAAAGCAGGAGGACGGAAGGAACGAATGGAAACTGAGATTTTACAAAATGTGAAAGAATTTCACAGAAATCAAACAAACTCGGTGCAGACTGTGCAAAGTGGAGCTTTCCCTCCACGACCGCTCGACCGCAGTGCACGAGCGTTTAAACGCTGCCGCCCTGGAGCTGTGACGGCGCCTCTGGTGGCTCAGTTTTACAGCGGTGGTGCGTCGCGTTGATACCATGTTTATGTTTGTGTTTACAGTAAACAGGAGCAGCTCCACTGGGGGTTTTTTTGCTCACATTAATGTGATGTCAGGTAGTTAGTCTGTGGGTTGGAGCGTATCAATAACTAATTATGTAAAAAATTAGTTAAACAGGATAATTGGTGTTGAACACCACAACATCTGAGAAACTATGACATGTAACCACATCTGTGATTAGTAGCAGTCTTTTCTGATCGTGTTCAGGTTCATTAGTGTTAGAGGTGCATCGATGAGTCTGTCCTGTAAAGACACTTATGGACCTGCTCAGGTCTCCCCTGTTGTCTTAAAAAAGAGCCAAAAGGCTCTTTGAAGCTGCTGATGGTGGTTTCACTGTATCAGAAACGAGCAAAAAGCCGCCATCTTGTCACTGTTTTCATCATCACCATCTCAGTGTTTTTGAAGCTGCAAGCTGTGCTCTCATTGGCTAACGACTCGCAGAAATTTGAAGTTGTTGAAGGAAAGTAAAAACTTTTGATGAATGGATGAGAACAAACTGGGGCCAGTGCAAGCCCTTTTAGCCACACCCCTTTACCTACATGACAGGAAGTCACCTTTCAGTGAGAGAAATCGGCGCGCACACAGGAGCGACTAAATAAATGCAGTTCTATGAGTTTCTGATTGATGTATTACCGCCTTTGCTTGTACATTTGGTGTTTCCTCTGCTGATTCCATCAGACGTTAAATTTCCTGCAGCCATAAATCAGCTTCACTCCTTTTACATGTGTGTCGTATATCTAGCAGCAGAGTAAACAGGCAGCCCTTTAGCTTATACCAAAACATAATTTAACACCAGAGCGTGCTGGAAACTGCTTCCTGCATGACTGTGGTGATATTTATCATTTTCAGAGAGGTAATCATATGGTTTTTTTGCTGATGTGAGTGTCGTCGAGTATTCCTGCTGTAGAGAAAACAGTAATTGTGCTGAGTGCCACTCGTCGCCGGCTCTGTCGGATCTGAATGAATCACCCGGTGACTCACGTTGTATCATCGCGCTGCGAGTTAAGGACCTCGGCTCAGAATGAAGCCGCACAGGTAGGAGAGGAGGAGGGCTTGGCGCCCAGGTTCAGGAGGAGACGTTGAACTGCTCGACATGAACGAGCTCCATTCAAAGCCAAAGAAATGCCGTCGCTCGGCCCGGGTCAGACGCACACTCATTATGCTGTGGAGCATGAAACTGCGACTGCTGTGTAGCACCATCCTCACAGACAGACAACGTCCAAATATCTCAGTAATCCGGTACCAGCTGATGGTTTTCACCTGTGCGTGGATCTACGCAGACTGTACTGTGTGAATGTGTGCGTCACGTTGTTCTGACCGACTGCATCCAGCATCTGACCCAGATCCTTGTGACGCTCCCTCGCTGTGGGTGTTCCCGTTCTGTCTGAAGGGAAAAGGCTTTGCTGCTTTCTGTGGCTGCGATTGATATTTTTAGACGCCACGCAGACTCACAACTCTTGGACACAGAAGTATCGGAAAAGCATCTCTGACCTATATCCGCCGAAGTACGGCAGGCAGAGTGCCGATTCCTTAAAGTGACACCGTGTTGGCTGTAGATGGCGCCACGCTGCATCCATCTTTTATTGCGTCTGCGTGCAGGGAGGACGGAAAAGTTTCTTTCAGGTCAAAACAAATCGGGCAGGTGTGATTGGCAGGTAGCAGCCGCAGCGTGGAGGCTTTCATCGCACAGGAAGCTCCAGTTTCCTGAGACTGCACGAACAGAGGTTTGATCTCGGCTGACTTTGTTGTGTGTCGCTGGGAGAACTGGCCCTGTAGCGAACGACCACGAGTAACGAATACGAATGAGTGGCTTTGCCAGTATGAGGCAGCGCTGCAGTGAAAACACGATCCTGTGGCGTTATTACAGCTTCTGTTAATGAAGCTGCGCAGGGCTCGTTGTCCATCATCACAGCAGGATGCTCCGCTTCATTAGAGCTGCTAATGTCGTCACCAATGGTGAGACTAATGAGTCGTTAACATGAATTTATTGTTTTTAATGAAGTGAGAGACTATAACATACCATTAAGAATGCCAACACCTGGACTCTACCTGCACTGGACCTTAGTCCATCAGCCCGAGTCGAGGTTCCCCGAAGAATGAGCCGCTTTCAGACACGAAAGGAAATTCCCCATGACGGCGTCCCCGGCACACAGGCGGACCTTTTCAGTGCCTGTTGGACTCCACCACAGTCATCCGCTAGCTGGGGCGAGGAGGATGAGGGATGGGAGTCAGCGTGTCCAAGTCTGACGCCGTGGTTCCCTGAGAGGTGGAGCTGGAGCTCTGAGGTGAGCAGGTGTCCTGCCGTCCTATCGCCAGCAGCAGAAAGGAACCTCCTCTGTGCTCAGTTAAACTTTGAGGCAACCCGTGTAGCCCACGAACTTGATGGAGAGAGATTATAAATCTGATCTGGGAGTGAAGTGGAAATCATCCCTGTGGGGAAAAAACCACATTGCTGCCACTGCAACATGATGTCATGATGACCAACATCAAGGTCAAGACTCAGACTGTTGGACTGGAAGTGAAGCAGCAACAGAAACAATAAGAAAGCTCAGTGAGCCGTCACTTCAATTCTGCTTTGGTGGAAATGTGCAGGAAATGAGCTGTAAGTAATAAATGATTTCAGACTGTCGGTGCGGGTCAGGGTTGGTTTGAGTCTAAATATGGAACGATGGCACTTTTACAGCTGTGACTCTTCTGCTTCAGCGTCCTCACCTTGCAATACAAAAGATTCTCAAATGGAAATACTGTCTCGGTATTTTCCGGTTTGCTGTTCCAACCAGGTGAAAGTGATGGTTGATGATGATCTGATGGATGTTACGAGGTTACGACCTGAATGAAGCAGCAGAGAAACAATCAGGTTTCCCCTCCTCGTCTCTTCTGCTGCTCGTCCTAATAATCCAAGACCCCGGGGAGGGAGAGGCTTCCCACCTCATTTCGGAGCCTTTGTGCCTCCTCTCAGCCTGTCGCAGCTGCTTGCCAAGCCTCTTTCTCCTCGCCATCTTTGCTGAGCATAAAGGAATTGCCGCGTTCGACTGGGCCCTCGGAGACGCACGCGGGCTCATCTATTACGGCCAGAACATCTCCTATGGGCATGGACGGCGCTCGCGCTCTGCTCGCTGTGTTAGCGGCTGCAGCTGTGGATTAAACAGCTTTGTTTCAGCTTGTTGGTAGCGATGACACATCGGCACACGTTGGGGCTCACATCTATTTAGTTCAGTGCTTCTGAGTGGTTTTTCATCCCCAGGCTTAAACTGAGCAAATTAACTGTCACCACAGGGCAGACTTCTTCAAACACAGACTTAAGCTGAACACTTGTTCCTGTGTTTTCCTTCAATATGTACAGTCTGTACCTCAGTGGATCTACAGGACAGTGAAGACCTGGTGGTTACAAGTACATTTCCTGTCTGTTTTCCTTTCATCTGTCATCATAACCTCCGAACACATCCGAGGCCGGCAAAGCATCGACTGAAAAGTCACCATTCTGTAACCAGAAGGTGAAAAACCTTTAGATTCATAAACTTAATCAAAGTCAGGAAGGCACAAAAACCATTAAAGTAATGAGACAGCACCCCTGGTGTTCAGTGTAGGTACTGCAGGTGGGCCACAAGAAAAGGAATCCACAATAAATGCATGAAAATGTTATAAATGAATAGCAGAGAATGATAATTAATAGAGTTAAAATGTTGGACTGTAGTTCAAAACAGACGTACTGAGAATCAGCCTGTTTGTTTTATTCTGTAATAATTTCATACATTTTCATATCGTGAATATTCTTAAAGTACACAGAGCTGGGTGCATATTCGATGAATTTTTGCTAAATGTTCAGGGGTCTGTGCACCTTGTGGCATAAAAATATAAAAATGGAAATTACCATTAATACCATCTTATGATGTTGAATATTTGAAATTGAAGTAATAAAACACAGATGTTGGATTATTCCTAATTTATCCAGAATCAAACAGAAAAAATGACTCTCTTAGTCTCAGTTACGGTTGCAGTGATGTGTACAGACAGTGTAATCCAGCTGATATTGCAGTAAATCTAAAAACGCCGGCCCACTTGGCGTGCACCAAAGGAAGCGAGGTTTTGAAATTGAGATGGCCGGGGATCACCTGACGCAGGGTGCGGCTGTTTCAAAGGCAATGCTGTCTGTACCAGTTTCAAAATAAAAGCCTTGTAGTGTTTCACTGCAGAGAAACCCTCATTTCACATGTCTGCTCTTATCTTTTATCCAGTTTTCACTGAGCAGCCTTTACATGTGCTGTGAGATCTGCCTCAGCCGTTTAAACTGAATATGCACCGAGCTTCCTCAGAGCCCACAAGTACAAAAAAGAGAAATAAATAAATAAAAACGAAAAGGAAAAATTGGTTGGATTAATCAGTAAAATCAGTAAAATCAAGTTTAAAGCAGATTCTGCAGACAGGAAATCACATTCAGGTGTTTTTATCTTTTTCCTGCTGTGTGGTGATGCTGAGCAGAGCCTGTATGTGAGGAACAGTGCAACCACAGGTAGGTCCACCTGCCAAAGAGGCCACACCCCTAATAATGTAAAACCTTAAGCCTTAACACAGTGTAAACAGGTGAAGTATGAAGGGGGACGTGATCTCTATAAACATGTTAATTTTAACATGGGGACTGACTCACTGCTGCCTCTGCTGGATGTCAGAGGACCTGCGGCTGACGATCTCTGATTTTCACACGCACTAACTTCCTGTGAAGATTAGCGAGGAGGTTGGATGGTTCAGGGCTGTGGCCGACCAGCTGATGTGAAAAACATTAAAACATTATTTAAGCCGCTGGCTCCTCCTGACAAAGCCAATCAGAGTCTCCCAGTGTCCGCAGCACTGTGAGCGGCGAGCGCCGCGGCGGGCGGCCGGAGGTGATTTGTTGCCTTTTGGCCGTCAGGGAGCCTCCTGCCAGTTTACAGCAGTAAAAAGTCACCGTGGTATTTATGGTGCATTATGTTTTCAAATTACTCTCAGTCAAAGGTATAAAAAAGCAGAGAGAGGTCACTGCTGTGTTCGGTCTTCTTCTGCACTGGAGGGCCTCGAGATGCTTGTTTCCATGGATACCATTCAGCTATAACCAGCACATGTAGTGCCAGTTAATTACAGTTCAATATATTGGTTTCATAGTGGAATAATGAACAATTAATTAGTCTAATGCTGGAATATATCAGCAGTAAAAGTACACAAGTTTTACCAGCTTCCTGTAGTGAACGCGTGTCAGATCAGTGTCCTGCTGTAGTGCAATTAAAGGATATTCGAGCATCACGCACGAATGCTTGAAGTATAAAGGCCACGAGGGTGAGGAAAGTGTGTCCTCACACCGCTCTGCGCTGGTGTTTGTGTCAGCTCAACAAGCTGCTCGTCATCCGTCCTCCAGGAGTCAAAGATCTCCGGACACGAGGGGCGGGGCCGGAGATCTGCCTCTCACTTCTAGCAGGCGATGTTTTCCTGGCAGAGTGAAGGCGGAAGCAGATTGATGTGCTGCCAGCTCGCCCGCTTGGCAAGTCAAGGTCGTTTCAGTGAGACTGTCCGCCGCTCGTGCAGCTCGTCACGACTGACCCGCTGCTGCTGCTTCACCACCGCTGGGAAAACTCATTTCAGCTCAGTGTGTCAAACATCTGGGCCCCGATACCCCAAAGCATCCGGACGCCAGCATGACGGCGACAGATTGACTTTGTCCCGCCTCCTGCACGAGGTTCTGACCTTTCAGCATCCAATGATCTGTTTGGGTTCGCTTCACATCGAAGCTTTATGTGGATGTTTTAACACTTTTTACCAGTTAGGAGCATTTTTATTTACTAATGTTTATGTTTTTGGCAGACGAAAGAACAGATGACCATTACAGGCATCACGTGTGTTAATACGAACATCTCAGACATGACGAGCACAGCTGCTCCAGAAGGAAGGCCACTGGGCACGAGCTCACAAAGGTGGTGCCCTGTACCTGCACCCTGCATGGATGCTGGTGGGTGTTCAGAGCAAACACCAAACTGTGCTTTCCAACCAAGAACTTACGCTTCCCTGTAGGGACGCTCCTGAGCAGAGCCTAATGCTGAGTGTGTATTTAAAACTGTTCTGCATGAATCAAAGTGTATGTTAAACATTGAACATCCACACCTCCTGATGTGGGTACACGTGTCAGTGTCTCTGACACGGCGGCAGGCGAGCGTTCGTCCAGCAGAACATCAGCGCTCTGACTTTAAACTCAGCCTGTTTAGCGTTGGATCGTGAGATGTTAAAGCTGTTGTAAATTAATAAACTATCAGGTCAGTATTTCTGGCGACTACATCCGTACCCAGCGGCTGGACTGATGGTCCATCCCTCCAAGTGCACTGGCCTGGAAGTTCCTGTAATGGAAACCTTTCACTGAAAAGGTCAAAGGTGGGATAACCACGGTCTGTGTTACTCTTCTGAGGAACATTCTGTGAGAAACGGCGTCCTCTCAGGCCCGGCGTCCTCGCAGGCCGACGTCCTCGCAGGCCCGGCATCCTCGCAGGCCGACGTCCTCGCAGGCCCGGCGTCCTCGCAGGCCCGACGTCCTCGCAGGCCGACGTCCTCGCAGGCCGACGTCCTCTCAGGCCTGGTGTCCTCGCCGCAGGCCGCCGTCCTCGCAGGCCCGGCGTCCTCGCAGGCCGACGTCCTCGCAGGGCCGCGGCCAGGCTGAGTCCTCTCAGGCGCCTGCAGTCCCGTCCTCGCAGGCCGGCGTCCTCGCAGGCCGGCGTCCTCGCAGGCCGACGTCCTCTGAGGCCCGCCGTCCTCGCAGGCCCGCCGTCCTCTCAGGCCGACGTCCTCTCAGGCCCGGCGTCCTCGCCATTAGCTGAGCTGTTTTGGATTCACCGTGGGAGGAATGAAAGCAGCCAGCGTTCAGCGCTCAGCTGCCAGCTCGGCTCAACCCGCTTCACTGATTCACTGAAGCTCTTTGGCCCAGGGTACACAGCTGCTCTACTTCCTGCTTCTTTTATTGTTGTCCACTTCTTCTGTGCTGAACCACACCAACCCTGCCCTCAGCAGTGGAGAGAAGCTGTAATCTGCGGATCAATACGGCGCACCGGAGACTTTAAACCCTCTCACGGCCGCCTCTGAGTTTGTGCTCGTCGATCTGCACGGAGGATGCCGAACGAGTATGAAAAGAGCACGGCAGAAGCCATTGTCTTCTTTTTTATTACTCCCAACAGATATGCAGAACAATCGCGGAGGACCGAGCCCCGGCTACGTGCTCTAATTAATGATTTCATTATTTCTGAGAGTGGCTGCGCCTCCGTCTGAAGCCCCGGTTTCTTCTTTGTCTCGCTCGCTCATTACACAGTGATGTCATTATAATTTCACCTCTTTCTTCGTCTGCTGCTCTTTCTTTCTTCTTACATAAGAGCCGCAGTTTGATGCTGCACAACAGACACTGAAAGCACCGAGGTTAAATTGAACCAACCGTGCAAACATGGATGTAGCCTTATAGGGATGCACTCATTCACTGTGCGTGCATTGATTCGTCTTGATCGCGTTACTGCGATGATGGTCAAAAAGGATCAAAAGTGAATAACGTCAGTGTGTCTTAAACTCCAGGCTTTGTTTCAGGAGTTCACTTACATTTTAAAACGTTGATGTTTCACATCAGTTTCAAAAATCCTGCCCAGAGTTTCATTATTGTAACATTATGATGATTAAATTGAACTTATCTCGTGATTCAGGCTATAAAAATGAGAGTTTGTCCTGTAGGACGATTTACAGTTATTAAATACGTACTGTAAGGTAACCATGGCAACCAGCAGAAGCCCAGGTGACGCACCGACACCTGCATCGCCGCCGTGAGGTCGCTGGGAACCCCGTCATAGATCTGCTGCAGCAGATGACTCTGCTCGTCCACTGAGGACGTGTCGTTTTATGAGGACGGAGTTCTTTGCCGAGGAGGTGCTGGCTCTCTGCGGCCTGCTCTCGGTGTTGATGCTTCATGATCTGTCGGCTGGACGTTTCGGACGTGTGCGAGCCTTCAGAGGCACGTCTCCGAAGGCTTGTGGTGAAATGTTGCTCAGGCCGATGCTCCGACGTCTCCCGTGGCGCCGTCTTCCGGTCTATTTTGTCTTGTGGGCTTTTTCGCTGCGAGCTGGTGGATGAATCTCGCTGGCGTGATTCGGCCCTGCAGACGCGATGCCTCGCCGCTTCATCGGGCAGGATTACTCGTCTAACTGGAGAGTAATCTGTTGTGACCTCTGCTCTCACTGCCTTTGCAGGGCACTGTGCAGCATTTTACATTTTTCTGTAATAACTGGCCTGAAAACGTTCACGGTCACAGGGCTTCCTGATCAAGCAGGAAAACAAACGCACGCTGCAGGAAGGGACGTGCTCCACTCTTTGTGTAAACACATGAAAACTGGTTTGCAGGATAATTCAGGTTTGAAATGCTGTTGGTTCATTTCCAGATTTGTATTTTTCTCCTGGACCGAACGACGGCAGCTTTGCACGAGTCACAGTTCAAAGAATAATCCTCCTTCATCTCACTCTGAGCCTGCAGCCCATCATCATCCTCATCCTGCAGTTCCTGGATATGTGTGAATGCAGTGAGACGGTGCACTGGTCCACAGACGTGTGGGAGTCATTCAGACCGTGTCATCCTAACATGATTATTGGTGTTGTCCTTATTCAGGACTGGAAATGATTGTTTTGCAAAGATACAAAAAAACATGTTGTGCTGACTCATGTCTCAGATTTTACTATAAAAACATGAATTCAGTTTTTTGACTTGTGGTGTGATGCATTCAAACACGCGATGCTGACCAACGTTTGCATGTAAATGCAGAATAAACACATCTGATTTGCTGTAAGCGAACAGGAAGATGAATATCGCGTTACAGCTGTTGTGTGTCCTGGTCCTGCTGCTGCGTGCTGTGCATGTAATCAGATTACACGGCGTTATCCCGCTGACACCCAGACAGACAAACGGCTGAATGTAAAGCTCAGTCTCAGCGATGGATTTGAGTGGTGGTGTTTGATTTATTGGTAAACTGTGTGTCTGAGTTGCACTCGCCTGTGCAGGTTCAGCCAGGTGAGCGCATCAGGAGGAGGCGTGGCTTTTGTTGCCCAACTTAAATTATGGATGTTAATTATTTACGTTAAACAAAGTGTGAATTTGTGTAAAGAGTAAATATTCAGTGAGTCTGTGCGTTTATTATTTTATCCAACTTGAACAGCTGCAGCTCATAAACTCATATTTGTCTCAGCCATGAATACCTGGTTAGCATCACAGGTTCTAGCATCTGTTAACCCAAATCTACTAACTGCTGAAGAATCCACTGACATGTTTTAATGATTGTTTTGGGGGTGCTGATAACGTCTGTGAACCAGCGCCGCTGCAACAACCTCGTCTCTGTAACGTCGTCCACGCTGCGAGGGCGCGGCAGCTGTGAACTTCTTCATTACACGTGTATGATTTTACAAAAGACTGTGAGAAGACCGCGCTGTTCAAACCAGTTAATTCCACACTCGGATCTGTTTGTTGTCTCTTCAGCTGCAATCACGGCCGACACGCAGCCGCCATAATTACACACCTGCTCTGTCTGTCATCGCTTCACCTCGTTATATCATCCTCGCCGGGGGCTCAGCTCCGTCACACTGCTGCTTCTTCTACATGACTTATTCTTCACGCTGCAGAGAAACGTGCGAGGCAAAGCTCTGACACAACAGGAAGTTAGCTAGCCTAACCGCACAACACTGATGTCAGACGTTCACACCAGCTGCACACCTGAGTGTCAGCACCAAGCTCACCTGGACGCCAGAGCCGGGCCCTTCGTTTAGATTTTCATGGAAGGTTCATCACACAGGATTGGAGGCGGCGTAGAGTCGAGGAAGGCGGATTTTGGGAGAAGCGACACGGTCCGGTCACACAGAGTTACAGCGCCAGGAAGAAATCGACATTGGACCTGAAAAGAATGACTGAAGCTGCTCGGTGTGGTTCACACGGTCATCATTGCTGACGTCCATCCGTCACGTTTCTTCAGGCTTGTGTGTGTGCTGGAGGCGGGGCACACCTGGACGGGTCACAGAAAACAAAAACCCGTTCAAACGTAGAGTAAATGTGTCGTATTTGAGCTGTTGTGCGTTACAGGCGCACAGCCTGGCGCTGTTGTGTCAGCGATGATCGACGACGCCCTGACCTTTTCTCGTCGTTACGAGATCTCGTTAGTATCCGACGGCTTTGTCTCGTTTGTGCCGTCAGAATTATGTAACGTGTCCTCGTTTGGGGGGCGGCGCGGGCGCTGGAAGTGTTTGTGGGCCCGACAGGAAGTGGAGTGCAAACATGGAGCATCTGTATGCAGGCTGCAGCCTGATGCAGTGTTTGGAGGAGGCAGATGGAGAGTGGGAGGACGCTGCAGGAGCAGAGCCGCCTTCGTGCTTCAGAGGAAGTCGGCGGTCCTCGCAGAGGAAACCTTTGTACTGCTGATCAGCAGCAGCTCGGGTCTGGTCTCGGGCTCGTGATGGTTTATTTCACTGTAACGCAGATTATGTGTTATTGACGATGCTAAAGATAAATGCTGAAGTTTCAGAGTGGCAGAAGTTCTCCTGTCATTCCTCGTGACGTTGGGAATCAAACTTTTCCACCTGAGCGGTCTCAGTTGTCTGAGTTTGGACACGCGTCTTCATCGCAGCCTTGGTCTGTGACACAAACGTCGTATCTGTTCTTCGTCTTCCGCTCGCTCGTGTCATAAACGATGGGGATGCTGGGACCTCCCATCAGCCTGCGGCTGCCTTCGTCTTCCTCGTTGGTTCTGTAACGAGCTTCTCCCGCGAGGCCAAGCTGCCACAGCCTGTTAGAGCGTCCTGACGGCGCTGCTCAGTCCTCCAGGTACCAGCTGCTGACGGTGACGCTGTCGTCTCCACCAAACCTGTTTCCACCTTCAGTTTCTAATCTCAGTGCAAATCTGCGTCATATTTCAATTTAAAGCAGATTAAAGGCCTCTGTGCGCACCGCTGGTGCTTCCAGATGAGTGAGGTGAATGTCGCTTCATAGACTGAGCTGAATGAGCTCTGATGTGCTTTGGATTCGAGCCGTCGTAATCTCGGCCTCCTGCGGGGGCGCCGGCCTCCTGGCATGAAAGGATGATGGTTAGCAGCTTTGTGGCGCCGCTCTGTTCACGAGCCAAACCACAGTTACTCACATCGTCCTCTGAGTGAGCGCTGTCGGGATTACACCTGTTTAAACCAACGTCGCCTCCAAAGAGATTCTCCTCTCCTGACCTTTGACCTCTCACTGAACAGAGTAGAAAACATGAACAGCTTCAGACTCGTCACTGCAAAGAGACTTTAGTGCTTTCAGAATCGAGTCGATCGATTTATAATCATAAAAAACATCAAAGCGTACAATGATTTGTAAAAACTACTTCCTGGAGGCGTGGCGTGCAGCAGGAAGGACGCCATCAGAGCCCTGCAGATCACATCAATATAGAGAGATTGAATTAAGCTGCAGGAAAATGCTCCTGATTATAAACTCATTGAAGCAGGATTCAGCGGCGTGATCAGTTTATTTCCACCTGAGGCCAACGGCGGGCGTGCGACTCTGATCGGCAGCTTTAAAGGAAGACGGCGGCGAGGAGTCGGACGCTGGGCTGCACTCCTCGTCCCTGTTTGGTGAGGAGGAGCGCCGAGGCAGGCCGACAGATAGTCGGTGTCAGGTTTTCATTTTAAAGCTTTACTCGTCGACCTTCTGCAGCAGCTGCTCTGGTTCATCCAATCACCTGCCAAGTACTTCTACAAACTGCTGTTTCCAAAGGTTTGTGTCCCAGACGGTTCAACGTCTCCGTCATCAGTCACAGAGCCAACTGACTTTAACTGGGCTGAATCTGTTTTTCACACAGAAAATCACCTTTAAAGTCAGACGGTTTAAAAACTCTGAACCACTGAGACTGAAACTGGATCCTTTTACTGTTTAAAGAAATCAGATAAGAAAACATATAAAAAGTGACGTCATCGTGTTTATTGAATAGATTTATAAACAAAAGAAATGACAAATAATGAAAAACTAAATTTAATGTGTAAAAACGCACGACTGATGATTTTTAAAATTAAGTATTAAAAATGTTAGAATGAAAACAAAAACATGACATGAAAATGTAAACATTTAACATTTAAAGACTCTAACAGGATGCAGTCACCCTGTAACAAACTAAACTAAAGGATAAAGACAGAAAACCGCAGAAAGATTTGAAAATAAATAATTAGAAGTCAAATAAAAGAAGATGATTAAAAATCTGAGAACAAACAGAAATAAACAAGTTAATTAAGAAAAAGCTGAAATTAAAAATGTTCTGAACGAGGAGTAAACGATAAGAAATGGAAGCAGCGGTTACAGGACGTAACCCTGGTTCTGTGAGTCACAGTCTGGCCTGGGAACATGCTGGAGCAGCTGGGGCTCAAACTACCAACCTTTCAGCAGTTTTGTTGATTGCTGGAAGCTGAAGTTTGTCCGGTCAGCGCTTAATTAACATAAATTGGTTTCAGCTGAAGACAACACGACGACAGCGCCGCCATGCTTTCCTATGATGATGCTACTTGGAGGACGCCGTGTCGCCCCGGGGTTCCTGTTGATGTGGAGCTTAGTGTTGAGACCAAACAGTTCAGCTTTGAATCTTTAGCTTTGCTCATCCAATGAAAAACCACCGCTGCTAATGCTCGTGCTCGGCATTTTCACTAAAGCGCGACTGTACCATGCCGCTCGGCACGAGCCAATGAAAACCTCCACCAGGGGGCGACACCTCTGGGCTCAGTAAACTCTGTCCTGATGAGTTGAATAAAACATGTTGGTTTATTTTATGGTCTCATTGGACCAGGAAGCAGGATGTGGATCTTACACCTTAGCAAACAGCACCTGTGGGTGTGCTGCGTTCGTTAGATGTCAGGTTCCTGGAAGCAACGATGGATTCCGGGTTTGCGATGCGATGTCAACATATGTGGACGCCAGGTTTGAAAACGTAAAAGAAATCCGATGATTAATAAAGGCAATAAAACATTAAGTGAGAAAAATAAAGTAAAATAACAAAAATAATTTACCTGTTATACCAATAATTAAATCAAATGGATGAAAAAAATTTAAAAAATGAAGAAAATATTGATTTAAGCTTGAAGAATAAAGTTGGGAAAAGTGTTTTCATAATGAGGTCAATGCACATTTTAAGAATGTAAAAAAATATGAAAATCAAAATCAAAATATTTGAAGAATAAAGGAAAATAAATGATTAAAGAAGAAACAGTCAGAGCTCAAAGTCTGAATATTATTATTATTGTTTTTATTTATTTTCTACGTGTTTTGTTTCTTTTTAAACAAGATCAAATGAAATGATATCTTAACTCGTCATGTGGTCATTTCCACGTGCTGACGTCACACACGGATGTCAGTAAATCACACACCTGATTCACCTGAAGCCATTTATAAGGTAAAGCCCGACAATAACGCAGAACAGAGACGCGAGGGGAGGAGTCCCAGGCGCCGACCGCCGGCTCGCTCTGTGCAGCAGCATCACGTGAACCAATCAGCGTTTCTACCTTATAAGACTTTCTGACATTTTTCCATGAAGCTGGCCGTGACGACCTCGCTGCATGTGAGCACGCCACACTCTGACAGAGAGAAACGTGGCAGAGATCGACTCTTACTATTGGATACGAAGGTTAAACAGTAAAGTTTAAAATATTTATATTTATTTAGAGATTAAAGGAAAGGATGTGAGTGAGAACTGCTGGGGATAAAAAATCCTTCGTGGAGGATATTCTGAGTCCTAAAGACATTTGGACGGTTTTCTGGGCGACGTCCGAGACGCAAAGAAACGACTCTGTTTCCAGAGGATTTACATCCATGTGCGGCGCGGACGTTGTTTTAAAGAGTCTCTCACATATTAAGAATCCGGTCTGTGCTTCTCACAGCCGAGGACGTCCAATAAACGACCGCCGGCATCGATTCTCAGAGCAGATGTGACATTTTCCAGGAGCGGACGTCTCGCTCGGGAGCAGAAGGTTATTTGAGCTGAACGGTGCCAAAGTGCGAGCTCATCTTCGCTCGTCTCAGAAATGTATGAGTGCAGTTAGTGCAGGGCCGCTGGTTTAATCCACACGTCCATCTGCAGCCACGTGGCCGTGAAGGACTCGATGCTGACCTTTGAACCCAATTTGACTGCAATCAGTTCAGCAGAAAACAGAAAACGGGCGTCATCGTGATTCCAGCTCCTCCCAGAAACTCTGAAGGAGCAAACGTTGGAGCCGCCGCGCTGCACAAACACAGACTGTTACCTGTGGAGTGAACAAAGTGTCTGGAATCAGCCTTAATCACAGTTTAAGGAGCTTCAGAGGAACAGAGAGCAGCAGGCCGATGTTACACCTGCGACCCAGACGCACAAACATTAATGCGTGGACCATGAAACACGTCACAGAAATGAGCCGTGTGACTGCTGTTTGTGCTGCTCTGGTTACTCTGTGCTGATGACAGTTTCCTTTAAATCTGCTGGAATGGGCACATTTTGTATCGTTCAGAAACATTTTGTTAGGCTCCAGTTTGTCACGTGTGACGGTTTGACACCTTCACTGTTCAGGAGATGTTCAGGGACAAACTTAGAAGACGTAAAAATACCAAAACTGCTCGTTTACATGTGCACTCAAATAAAAACATGCGAGAGACACAAACAGCAAATAGAAATGATGCATCGGGTCAAGTTAGAGTGATCAGAGTTATTCCATTTGTCCCTCACAGCCCTGCTACGGTGGCCCTGCAGGGCCAATCCCTGAGTGATGCTTTTTTTTCTGTAATTAATCGCATTACTGGATCAATGGTTGCAATTACATTTTGTCAACTTTATATTTAAGCTGCTTACATTTATATGTAAGCTTGTAACTGACATTTATGCAATTTAATGAAGAAAATGCAGAATAAACAAAGAGTGCTAAATGCTTAAATTCAGAGTATTTGAATCGTTTATGTGAATCTTTTGGCCTGTGAAATACAACTTTTAAAAAACCTATATACTAATAGGTAAGTACACACCAATATATAATATATATTAATGCTGTCAACCAATTACAATGTTATTTCAGATTCATCACAGGGTTACTGTGGATTAATTTTTAATAATCATGATTAAACATCATTTTTATTCTATATTAATCACATTTCATGTTGCATGAGCAAACAGGCTCGAGAACAAAGGGAAAATATCCGCATTAACATGTTTATTGAACATCTTGAACATTCACGTTAACAAAAACCTGTAAGCATGTCTCCTCTCTCCCTGTCACTCTTGGGGAGGCTTCAAGTCCTTGAACGAGGAACCAAAGCTCTGTAAAGGTTCTCAGTGATATTAACAGGTCTGCAGTTGATCCAATCCACTCGGCAACTGTGTCAGTCGATACGTCCGAGGTCGACTCACTGAGTCTCCGATGCTCTGTGACTGGTTTGTCGCAAGCTGGGTGACGTGTTAGCCAAAGTGCTAGCAGCATCCCCGACGGACTTATGCTTCGAGTCCGTGTGATATTTTAAGCTGCAAGTGCTTCAGTGAAAAAAAATTCCTTCTTGCACAACGTGCATAAGACTTTATGTCCGTCGACTGGTCCGTCTTATTTTTTGTAATACTCAAATTTCCCATCGAGAGGGCCGATGTGCGTTTATCATCTTCCATATTGAGTTGATTGGTTCAGCTGCCCGTCACTACAGACCAACTGCCCATTTGCGCATGTGCGAACTTTACTTTACTTTACAAACTGCCTGAAATTCAATTCAATTCAATTCACTTTTATTTACACAGCGCCAAATCACAACAACAGTCGCCTCAAGACACTTTATATTGTACAGTAGATCGTACAATAATACACACAGAGAAAAACCCAGCAATCATATGACCCCCTATGAGCAGCACTTTGGTGATAGTGGGAAGGAAAAACTCCCTTTTAACAGGAAGAAACCTCCGGCAGAACCAGGCTCAGGGAGGGGCGGGGCCATCTGCTGTGATTGGTTGGGGTGAGAGAAGGAAGACAGGATAAAGACATGCTGTGGAAGAGAGACAGAGGTTAATAACAGATATGATTCAGTGCAGAGAGGTCTGTTAACACAGTGAGTGAAGAAGAAACACCCAGTGCATCATGGGAATCCCCGGCAGCCTACGTCAGCATAACTGAGGGAGGATTCAGGGTCACCTGGTCCAGCCCTAACTATATGCTTTAGGCTTCAAACTTTCCTGTTTGCTAATCTTGAAAGTAGAGATAGTGTCTGTCTCCTGAATCCAAACTGGAAGCTCATTAAGATAAGATGGGGCCTGATTATTTAAGACCTTGTATGTGAGGAGCAGGATTTTGAATTCTGGATTTAACAGGGAGCCAATGGAAACTGTCACACTTTAACTTTAAACCATACTGGATACACATTTTAGGATAACGTGGTTGTTTTGCTCATGCACAGATTACTTGATGCAAACATTTTAATGTTGTTATTCCATTATGGAACCTTTAGGTTAAAGTGCAAATAAAAGTGACCCCAGTGTGGAGCTCTGCGGGACCCCTAACAAACGCTTCATGTTTCTCTCTATGGGACAAATATGAATCCACTGATTAGCTCCTTTATAAATATTAAAAAGTGCACCTCAGGTTCCATAATCTGGTCTTTAATCCTCCTTTAGTTTTAGGCGGGCTTCGGGTCAAACACAACGACCCTCTGAAAATGTCACCGTGGACTCGGGGGATAACTGATCGCTGCTTTCTGATGTTTCACCGATCGATTCATCCAAAGCAGGCAGCTGAGCTCTTCTTCTGAGGATAACTGAGATGATATTTTAAGCTTCTCATTTCACACATTTGATGCGTATTAGCTGCTAATAGAGCTGACAGACCTGACGTCTGGTTTCTGCAGCAGAAAGAAGTTCATTACTGGAGTCTTTGTGCTTCTGTGTGCATTTAACCTGCAGACACATGTCTGAACGCACACGTGTGCGTTTGGGCCTCGTAGTGGATTAAACCCGACACGGTGTGAGGATGATTCTCTCTGCGGTGCAAAGTCAGGCCGCGGGGGATTATCTGACATTCCCTTAATTTCACAGCAGAAGAAACAATGCCCCGTGTTTTTCCACGGCTCAGCTCGGGAATGGCACGCTTCCACTGTGAGCAGCTCGGGGCTCAGGTGGGCGACCACGTGACTCCTTGGAGACTACCACACATGATCATGGAGGTCTGCTGAAGGATCGCCGAAGCTCATGTGTGATGCTTTTAGGCTAATCAGCGTATTATGGGTGATTCTGCACCCTCTGAATTCTTTGCAGTTTAAATGTGAGCTGAATGTGTTACTAGCTGCTGCACTGTGTGCCACAGACGGACAGATAACAGCTCTGGGTTGTTGTAACGCTGAGGAAAACCTAAAGACAGCCGGTTTCTGAGGCAGGTTCTGCAGAGTCGTTTGTAAAGCAGATTTGCATGTTGGACGTGAGCAGTAATAACGATGTGCGTGTGCTCAGATCTCACTGAGCTGAGAAAGATGATGATGTTTGAAGCAAATTGTGGCAATCGGGGCAAAGCACCATCACTCATCGCCTCCGTGAGATGTGTGTCATTTCAGGCTTTTGCCCCATTGGTGCGATCAGATGGAGCTGAACTATCTGTCAGCGGCTCCTCTCTGCAAAGCAGCCACGAATATAACCACCGACCGCATCACTGCGAGGCAGAGAGGAACGGGGAGCAGGCAGATTCAGTTTCCTGTGATTTCAGAGCAGATTTTTCTGATGAGTAAGAGCTTCATTATTGATTTAATTGAGTGATTCTAATTAAAGTATTTCAGACAGATAATCAAATGGAGAATAAGAGCGTCACAGCGTGAGCTGAAACTTAATCCTGTGCTTCTAGTTTTGGTGACATTTGTGGAAACTGCAGCAGCAGATTTGTCAGCGAGCAGCGAGTTTTATGCACTCGTGGATGTTCAGACAAATGTCAGCGGATCAGTGTGAGACTGAAGCAAAGCTAAAATCAGGCAGATTCTCAGGGAGCTTCTGCACCATCTTTTTGCTCAGATTTCACAGCAGATTTCTGGGCCTCTGTTTGTGCTGATGATATTCTCAGCAAGTGTAAATCACGCTGAATCAGCTGGGTCACATTTGGCTGAGCTGTGACTCAGAGGAGGAGTGAGATTTTAGCACAGACCGTGTGATCCGGATCTTCATCTTCCTCACCGTTCTCTATTTGAAGTGCCATTCGTCAGGAATGCCTTCGGCTGTGTGGGATAATCTGATCCAGCCACAATAAGCTGACGTTTCAGAGCCCGTTTCCTCGACAATGCAGACAGGAAATATGATGGCGCTCTGACCGGAGCGCGCAGTGTTTTCAGATTAAATATTAACGTCCCCTTCAGCCGGCGTTGTTGCCTTCGTGTTGCAGGATGCTGCCTGTGTGAGCTGCTGCGCTCACAGCCACTCATTCTCCCTTTAGGGACAATTAGCGTTGAACTCGGTCTTATCTTGTCATCTCGTGTTTTCATTAAGCGTGCTGACTCGGCACCAGGTGGCCTCGTTAGGGAGCGTACAGTGACGCTGACGCTCGGCTCACCAGAAGCTCGGCTCGGAGAAAAAGTGAGGGAGCTTCGCCGCGTCCCGGCTCGTACCTGTTTCACTGAGTCACCGCTTCGGGTTCGGAGGAGAGTTTTGGCCTAAAGTCCCGGCCTTTGCTCCAGAGCGTGAATGATCCTGTCAGCTGTGGTTACTGTAAGCGCCGCTGACTCTCTCAGCCAGTCGTGCACATCTCTGACCAGCTGCCCCGAGCTGCAGCAACTTCCTGTCAGCAGTGTGAAGAAATGAATTCACGCTCTGTGCTTTTGTTCCAATGCAAACCTCTACAGCAGCTACAGGGAGTCAGCTCAGGGTTTGTGTCTGAATCATCTGTGTGAAGACGAAGGTTGCTTTGGTCAATTTTAATGTAAGCTTCATGTACAGTCAGTTTTTTACCGACAGCGACATCTGCTTTTGAAACATCTGCGCTGTGCGGCGTTCATGCTGCAGCTGCAGAGTCTCGGGTTTAGACGGAGACGCCAAAGACAGAAAGAGGAGGGGCTCAGATCCATGACGGCCAATGATTAAACACACGACACAGAAACAAAGACCTGCAGCTGACGATGCTAAAGACCCCGATACACTAATGCTGCTGTTAAACAAAGGTGTCAATGATTCAAACGCCAGGCTGCAGGTTTCCTTATACACTCACACACACACACACACACACACACACACACACACACACACACACACACACACACACACACACACACACACACACTGCCCTGCATCACACAGCAGTGGTTCCCGTCTCATCATTATTGGATCATCAGCATCGAGCTGCAGCTTTTGAACTTTTATTAGTTTTTATTTGTTAGCTTTATGATGTTCTGACTTTTTATTGTTTTTATGATGTTTTCTTTATTTTATCATCTTTTCAGTCGTCTGTGAAATGCAGAAACGTGTCCGAGTGTGTCCTAAAGCTGCACGTGCACAGCAGACCATCTTAATCTGAAGGTTTACTTCCTGTTTTGATAAAGCTCTGCCTCCAGTCCATCTCGATAACTGCACTTTGCATTATTTGGGCAGTTATTTTGTAATTTGCATTATTTGGGCAGTTATTTTGTAAGTGCAGCTTTAATTTTAAAGTCCAACCAAACATAAAAACATGACTAAAAGCAGCTTTGTTTCCACAGTAGGAGACGACTGCATCTGCTTCGAGCTCTGTACTGTTACTGAAGCTTCCCACAGATATCGTTCAGACGTCTTTGCTTAAACCTGATTGGTCAGTGCAGCTCGTACTAAAACAGAAACCATAACCCAAAAATCTGGTCCCTGTATATTTGCTTTGACAGTCTGAAGATAACTCTCAGTTATCACCCAGAGTCAGCTCCTACAAAAACCAGAACTCCTCAACCATTTGGGCCGGAGAGAAACTTCCAACGGTTCCTGAAAGAGGCAACCTGTGTGATACATGAGTTAAACCTGGATAAACGTCATAAATATATGAGATGGATTAAAAAGTCTGAGACTCTGTGAACGAGACCAAAGCCTGACCGTTTTACTGCCAGCGTTCATCAGCGGCCCCGTCCTGCCTCTTCGCAGGCCGGCTAATTTGGATGAAGGGTTTAAATTTGTCCCCGAGGAGCAAAATTAGCCAACACCTTTAACTGTACTGCGGCTGATTATGAGCGGTAAACACCAGGGAGGACTTGTTATAGCTGAGACATGCAATACAGAAGAGGCAGGAGGATCCAGAGGATTAGGAGGGAGGGTAATCGAATCACACTTTCCCCAAACTCAGCGTTCAATCAAAGTGCCCCCGAGCAAGGCGAGCATCCCCAGCGTTAAACAGATGGTGACAAGCACGAGACTGCGGCCTGACTCGGTACAGATTCATCCCGACAGAGTTTAAAAGCTTTAATTGGGTGTTTCACAGTCAGAGTCATTGTAGCTGGTCATACGTTCAGCTTCAGGGACTCGGAGTGCGGTTCATTAGCACGCCACCACCAAGTCACCCACTGGTGGCTGCTCCTTTTGATCGCAAGCTGAGGTCTCATCTTAAACGGAGGTCTCAGGTCACAAGGGGTTTGCCCAGTCCAGCCTCGAGTCTTTAAACGACCGGTCCGAGTCCCATCTCTGACCTTTAGAGGTCAAATAAAGTGGCGTCTCCACTCTTTTTATCTTTAGGTTCAGTTTCCGTAGTGCAGTTCGAGCTTATGTCATCCCAGTAATAAGTCCCTATGATGTAAAGGAGGCAGAGAACATCCAGTGTCCGAGTCGAGTCTTCAAAAGTGAATCTCAGGATTAAACGATTCTCTGAACATGAAGCCAGAAGAGGAAACATCGGCGTGCGAGGAGCTCCTGGCCCCGTTCGGCTGCAGATGGACGGTCGAAGGCTCTGTAAACCATCCTGATAATATTCAGGAGGCAGGACTCAGCTGAGGTCTCGAGTCTTGAAGGGATTGGTCCATGTCTTTTTCATTTCCCGGATCTTAATTTGAAGCCTAGAGAGAAAACTGCATTCAGGAAATCATTTCTGTGGATGTGGGTCAGCAGGTGTCAGGTTTGACTCTCTAACCTCTGGCTCCACCTCCAGTCTGATCTGAGGATGGAGGTCATCTCTGCTGCGGGTTAAAAATGTCTTTAGGTGCTAATTAAACAGCAGGAAAAACACTAAAGTGAGGTTCTGTTAGACGCGCTGCTCATCGTATCGCAGCACGGCGACCCAATTACAGCGAGTCCTGACTCAGCTGTGCCGTTAGCGCAGACGAAGACTCATCTGGTTAAAAGTTGCACCGCCCTCTGCCGTGAGGACTGAACGGAACTTGGTCAGCGAGGAGGAGACGGTGATGACGGAGGAAGGCGGCGTGGTGTGCGCTCTGAGCGCCTGCCTGGTGCGTTAATGCTGCGAATGTTTGTGAATTCAGCATCTGATGCTTTTAGGCCGCCGGCCTCGGGGCTCCGGTCTGCATACTAACAGCACCGCTAATGACGACGGTGAAGGAGAAGGGCGAGGACAGAGGGAGAGGAAGTGCTGAGTGAGGGAAGGAGAGAGTTTTAATGATGATGAAAACAAAAGGAGGCACGAATGTCCGGCAGCAGTCGAGCGAGGACGGCGTCCTGAGACCCCGAGGAGGCTCCACGGCGACCTCTCGTCTCGTTAGCGAGAACAGGTCCATCCTGGAGTGTACGGAGGTTAGAGGAGGAGGAGAAGGAGGAAGAGCAGGCAGAAGCAGGTCAGGAGCTTTGCTTAATGTTCACATCAAACGTCAGAGAACATGTCGGAGTGTTCCTGATCTCTGGAGGTTCATCCCAACGCAGAGCTGCAGGAACCATCCAGCAGAGCTTGACAGGAACTTTATTTCCTTCCAGCTGAGGCCGTGTCGATGCTCACACACAGCCTTACCCCCCGTGGTCCCGCCTCCACGCTGCACACTCAGCCTTTTCGCCTCCACATCCCCGCCACGCAGTCAGGTGTGCAGACGTCAAACGTTTCAAATCGCTCGACAAATATGAGCAAACACAAAAACTATTTTTAATGTGCAGCTCGGCGGCTGACACACATCGCTAACACGAAGGTCGCTTCAGCAGCTCAGAGCGCTCGTGACGTGCTTCACAGGAAAATGCAGCACAGCTGGAAGAGGACGCCGAGGTTAAACCCGAGAAACACCACAGAGGAGTCGGGGGGACTCGTCTTGTTGAGGACGCACAATTAAAAAGTTCAGGAGCTGTTTTGGTTTCTGGGTGAAGCCTGGTGTTAAAGTCCTGCTGGGTTCAACTCGCACGTGTCACCAGGAGTCTGTTCGTCACCTTCATGCACGAAGAAGAGGAGGAGGAGCGTTCAGACCAGCGTGGGGGAGTTCAGGTGTCTCAGGGTGTTATTCACCAGTAACAGCACGTTAGCACGAAGGTAAAGCTCCCAATCTATGACCGCGCCCACAGGTGGCGAACGAGTTCAAAGCTACGAGCTTCTTCTGCAGGGTGCCTGCCCTCAGAGCGTGGATGAGGAGCTCAGCACGGTGATCCGTTAAGTCAGCTAAAAGGTTTCAGAGCTTAGATTTGAACCTGTGTCACAAACTCAGACCAACTGTGCTCATTACCCAATCACAGACCAGTCTGACTAAAGCTTCATGCAGACGAGCTGCGCAGCAGCACTGACGGGTCGTTTATCTCTGAGATGTTTGGACTGTTCGCCTGGAGAGGAAGAGGAGGATGAGCGTGTTTAAACACGGGAACGTTCACAGCGTCATCCTCCTGACCTGCAGCCCCTCCCCAGCCCGACTCTCCGTGCAATATCATCTCTATATTTCTGCGATATCACAGTGATTTATCTTCTGTGCTCAATGCTGTGAATTAATTATAGATCCCAGCCGTGTGTGTGTGTTTTCTATCGTTGTTGCTGCGTTGTGTTCAGAGGAATCCTTCAGACAATCTGGTACACCAAGAACGATGGTGTCAGAGCAGCTGAATGTACGTGAACAAACAGGAAAGTCATTGTCAGGCTTTGTGGGTCGGATCCTCTCACGGCTCTACGAGTTGTTACTTTTCTTCACAGTCCTGAGTTTTAAACACATCAACCAACACGTCCTCGACATCCGAAGCCTCCTGACCTGAAGTTATGAGCTGACACAGGCCCACAGAGCGTGTGCAGTTTAACAGCTGATTTTGATTTGGTTTCACTACATCTAAAGTCTTTTACTCGACTAAATATCGTAAGATTACAGATTACACACAGATGATTGAGATATAACGTGTAAAAGTTAGAGTTGCTCGTGTGTGCGCTCTCCTCTTCCTCCAACATCGTGTCACGTTCTCTCGCTGAGTGAATGGTAGATAACAGCACCGCGTGAATGTGTGTGAATATCATCCATCACTCAGACACAGATACCTGCTAATCACTAACATCGCCTACAAACTGGAGCTCGGCCGTCGTGGACGGTCTGCGGGCACAGTGACCTCACAGCAGCCGTTACTGGTCAGATGATGTCATTAAAAATGCTCCACCAGCACAAACACGAGGTCCAGTCCAGTGAGCTGATTGGGTGAGGTAATCACTGAAAACGCTGCGTGTATGAGACGTGATTGAACACATCCACACCTGGAGTAAAGCAGACAGCTGCCCAGTGTTTCCTGCATGTTCAGGTACATACGTGACGTATGAGCAGAGGCAGACGGCCTCCGTAACATGTCGGCAAGTTTGGCTAATCGAGGTTCTGATGGCGTCGACACTCCACGCCGCTCGTATCGGCGGCTTGGTTGTTGTGCGACGAACGCGCTCTTTGTAAGTCCGCGTGTGTGCGCGCTAAACAACTGAAATGGAAATGTGATTGCGCTCACGCATGCAGAGAGAACAATCGACACCTTGGTTTGCATAAAGCGCCCTCATTTGTGGATGCGAGCGGCGCCCGTGCTGCTCAGAGCTGCAGGGATAAACGTTCAGAGGCAATTTCACGTGTCAGTCAGCGACTGCAGGTTAGATCCACACAGGAGCTGCAGTGTGTGCATGAACAGGCAGTCAGTCAAACTGGAGTGATGAACACACGCAGGATCAACGTGGACCAGGAGAGGAAAACAATAAAACGGACCTTTAAAGTGCAGAAGAAGAATCCGAGCGTTGATCTCAGAGGATGATCACGGCACCATTTATTTAACAAATCCTGTTTCATTTTTGTGTGCCAGAATCCTAAATATGAACCCTGGTGTCATCTGCATGAAGTGGATTTTATTGCAAAGCTCCACGAGATGTATGTGCACGTGTTTGATAAAATGCTTCACCTGTGTTTCCCTGCACATGTTTAATAAGCACCTTTACGTTTCAGTATAAAAACCTAAACAAAAAGACACTGATGCTGAAAACTAAGATGCATATTTGGACAACAACCTCGTGGTTTGTGTGTCCTCTGGTTCAGCTACGTCCTTTTTTACGAGTTAAAACAAGCAGTTTTATCCACAGCAGGAAGCTCCGCATGTTTGATTTAGCAGAGTTTTATCACCTGAAACAAACTCCTCCCGGGATTAAACCGGCGATCTTACTCTCGTCATGCAAACGTGTAAATCACTTTACTTTGTAGAATCAGAATAGAAACTGAAAAAGGTGAAAAACAAAAGTTGTGCCAACATCTGAACCGTAAATTCACCAATGGCTCGACAAACATCACCCGGATCTCCTCGTTAGACTTTCTAGCAACATAAAGTCGTGTTGAAGAAAAATGTCATGTGATCTTTTTATTGATTAGAAGGAAATAAGAAAACATTCTCCATCAGCTCAGTCCCACGCTGGGCTTTTATCCTGCTGAGCAGCCGATGAACTAATGTCTTGAAAGGTAAACAGACCTCTAAGTAAACAACAGGCCCGCTCCAGCTCCTATAACCAAAGAGGTGGGACGAAGGTTAACACCACCCACTACAGCTTTCAAGCTAACAAGACTCATCCGTTCATGCTAGCATTAACAGTGCCTGCACACATACACGACACACGCGTGACACATATTCACAGCATCTGGTAAAGACAGACGAAACGATGACAGCAATGAACTGAAGCACACAATCAGAAACATCAGGGTGGATAAAGATATAATTAGAGTTAGAAATGACTCCGAGCTGGGGAATTGTAGCAAAGGTGAGAGGTCAAAGGTTTACCCCAGATTTATAGGGCTGCACCAAAGAAGAAGGATGAGGAGGGGCTCTAACTACAGGCTTGGAGGTCCTAACATTCAGTACACCAGCAACAGTTTGTGTAATTATAACAACATGTAATTTATGACCTGGTAACACTGCCATCAGGGGCAGACGGTCCAAACAGAGACAGACGTGAGACGGCTCAATGCAAACGGGCACCGTGATGCCAGGCTGTTCACAGTCATTACAGAACAAAGTCATAGCCTTTAGTTTGTTTATTGAACTGAGACAGACAGAAACATCTGTCCAGCTCCGGCTTTCTCATCTTTTACCGGGGAGTCGATGTGATCCCGGCAGAGAGTGACACTGAGCCTGATATCAGGTGGATTCATCTCAGCGGTGATCCACGTCAGCTGTTGCCTTCCAAAGAGGAGAGGAAATCTGACAGTGTGTACACGGAGAATATGTTTTCTGATTTCATGTCTCTGTAAATGGAAATAAGGTTTTTTTATTTGTACGACGACACAAAGCAAACATCACAAAACAAGTTATTACTCGAGTGTTTCTCACACATTTACTTTACCTGGAAAACTCATTTTAGCATTTTTCTTTTTCAACGTCTGAACAACGACATCTAGATTTATTTTGAAATCCTCTGAAGCATCCTGCTCATTAACAGTAGCAGCTTCCTGTGTGAGTGGGTGATGTCACCAGCTGCAGGCCTGATGTTAATGTTAACCTCGGTCCAGCTGTGCAGGGAGTGACACTCAGTCGTAGCTATAAGCAGCAACGCAGCCGCTGTTATAGAGGAGACGCGGAAAAGGCGAAGACAAAAAATGTTGCAGCTGCTGCTGAGTCACTGGACTCGCCTCAGTAAATGTGTGTTCGGTGAGATGTGGGAGGTAGTTTGCAGAAATTTCACTTAAATTACGACCACGGCAGGTTCACACAGAACAACAAACTGTGTAATTATTACAAATGACTCGAGGTCCCCACAAAACGCTGCTGGGATTCTTATTGCTGAGCTGTGGCGTCACGTGATTCTTGAGGCTAAACGATTCAATCACGGGAGTCTGAGTCTCGCCATCTCGTTAGCGGATCCCGAGATGCCCCAAATGAGAAGGTCTGACCTGCTTTAACAGCTGTGTGGAGGAGCTGATTAGCAGCCACAGCTGGACTAACGTCGTCCTCACGTGTCGTTTCCGCCGTCTGCTGGTTTCAAACTGTGATGAAACATCCTGAGCGGCTCGCCAGAGGCCGGCTGGTCCGAGGCGTGACAGTCCAATTAAGAGGTGAGGAAATACGATGTGTCAGAGGATGTTTGATGCAGGCCCACTCTGACACCCCCACAGCGCTAATAACCAGTCAAAATGTCCGCCTCGCTGCTCTGCCTCCTCGCCCGCCGCGTCGTGGCTGCTCGCCACGTTTCTTCCCGTCACTTTGCTGACACTTCTCCACCTCTGCTTCCTCTTCCCTGTCACACAAAGAAAGGCACAAAGATCACCCGAAAAACACCTGAACGTGATTCTTCTTGCACCAGTAAAAATCCTTCATCCTGACTGCAAATAAAGAGTCTGACCAATAACACGGCTGCTCTGTGGTCACCTGTACCAACAGGCTGAGCTCCAGTTTACCTGAATAAAGTTCCAGGATTTTAATTGGATGTTGGATGTCGACCCTTTTAATTAGCAGGTATCTGTGTGCTGCTTGATAACAGAGCTAGCTAGCATTAGCTTTCCTTGGTCACTCTGGATACAAAATCACCATGGCAACGACCCAAACAGTAGCACCGAATAACCTCGCATGTTTGATGCTCTGGGTTCTCGTGCTGTAAGGCCGAGTGGTCGTCTCCACCCGATGAGGCGTGGATGAAGGTGTGACGGAGGTCGGCTTCTCTCCGATTATTAAACCCGTCTTTCTGCAGACGCTGGTGTGACTTTGTTGCTGCGTTTGTAGCGTCACCTGATCTCCTGTGGCCCAATCACCTTTGGTTTAGGCTGAGGCCTCAGCTGATTGGGGCTGACGTCTGCGACAGGGACTTCCTGTTTCTGCAGAATTTTTTTTAAATCAGATTTTTGAATGTGTGTTTTTATTGCATAGATGTGATTATACAGCAGCTGTAATGACAGCGATGTTTCTGTGGGAGATGAAGGAAAAGCTTGTGTCTCAGACTCTTCCGACTAGGGCTGCTCAATTAATCGAATTTTAATCACGATTACGATCTGGGCTTTCAACGATCATTAAAAATGACTGAGCCGATTATTAGCCCCTCCCTCATTTATCTGCGACACCTTAAAGGCCGGTCCGTGAAAATATTGTCGGGCATAAACCCGTCCGTGGCGCAAAAAAGGTTGGAGACCGCTGATTAAGAGGACCCGAGGGAAGCTCGGAAAGCTAAGCAGAAGTTATTTGGAGAGGAGAGTGACTGCTGTTGGTTGAAAAGAGGGTAAGAAAACTCAGTGTGTGGAAAAGTTCAGAGTCAGAAGGAAAGTACGTGTGTAACTGTACAGTGGAGCTGACAGAGCAAACTGAAATTTAAATAGAGTTTAATTTTTCATTATTCTATAGTCAACATTATTCAAATATACGGTTATTTATTGTTAACCTTTTACAACCTTAACCGGTCAGAGCAGCACGCTCCGTTTTGCGTAACTATTTTTAAATCCCTGTAGAACCTGAACAGTGTAAGCTAGCGCAATAATTTGTTTGCATATGAAACCGAGGAGTTGTACTTACATCTTATGGCCATCAGCTTGTCCTCGGTCACGGTTTCCTTCCACATATAGTTTTGCAAAAACTGCATAAAAAGCACTTGCAGCAACAAAAACATAATATTCCAGAAACACGCTTTGCCGATCCGATCAGCTGTTCGTAACACTTCCCACAGTGAAACAGACGTCAGCAGTGTTGCCAACTCCTCAGTAAGGAAAATCGCTATTGGCTGTCCTAAAAGTCGCTAGAAGTCGCTAAATGACGTCATCGCCTAATTTGCATAATTGGTCATGCTAATCTAATTGTAACCTATGTTGTTGGAGAGAGAAATAACATCGTGGAAGAGACATAAAGTGAGTAAAAAACGTCCTAAATGCATTTAGAGTTTATTTAGAGCTACAAATTAAATTTCTTTTAGCAATTATTGTTTTTTTAATGTCACAATTCCAACCCTGCTCCTTTACCCGGGATTGGACCGGCAAAAGTGACCCGAAATAGGCGCTCTGGTGGAGTTACTGTGTGTTTGTGTGTGTGTGTGTGTGTGTGTGTGTGTGTTTATAAGTAGTTTTAAACCTTGTGATCCACAAAACAGCATAAGAGTAAAAGAAGAACTGACTGTGTTACAGCACCCGCTGCTTGTTGAGAGTAAAAGCGATACGGGCTTTCACATCTTTTTTTAGCGGGTCTGAAAACTCGCTAAATATAGCGACAAAGTTGGCAACACTGGACGTCAGCGCGAACTATCGCATGTCCGCCATTTCCTGCCTGAAACCGGAAGTGGCGTCATTTTCGCGGAAAATGTAGTTTTTTACTTGTAGGCCTTAAAAGCCTATACTGGTATTTTTATAAGTCATGTTTGACTTTTCTGAATAGTTGCCTGGATGCTCAGAACTCAAACTGCACTGCTGGAAATAGTTTATTTTGATGCACATGCTGTTTTCTTTGCAAATTTGCATCATAGGATTGTTTTTTCGTTTTTCCTGCAGTATATAAAAATTGGTGTATCTCCAAAATAAAACTATGAAGACACTCAAAATAAATTTCCTGTTGTTGTAAACTATTTTTTGCAACTTTTTTGTATTTAAAGTTTTGAGGGATAAGCCTCTTAAATTTCTCCAAGTAGAAATATATGTAAAAAAACAAAAACGATTTTCAATTTTTTTGTAGTTTATTGCACTTTTTTGCAATTAATGTAGTTACTATGGACTTAATGCATACATATCATTAAAATATGGGCTATAACAGTTGTATAGCAACTTGAAATGCTCCCACAAATGGCACTACAACATGTAAAAAAATAATATAAGCTCTGGCGGACTTGGTTCTATAGTAGGTCGTAAAGGGTTAAATAAATATCGTCAAATAATCGAGATCTCAATTTCAGTGAAAATAATCGTGATTATCATTTTTGCCATAATCGAGCAGCCCTACTTCCGACTTTAATTTGATGTCTTTGTTGGTGTCAGAAACACAAAAAACTGAACCCTCAGTGTTCTCGCTGTCTCACCCTTCAGCACCTCCTCTTCCTCCTCCCAGGCCCATCATTTTCTCCTCTTCTACCTTTCTCCATGTCTCCTGCCAGACAGCTAAAAACCAGAGGGAACACTAATAGCAGCCTACGCTGTCGGCACGCTGTTACTAAATTGTCACGTGTCTGAAAGAACGACGGCCGCTGCTGCAGAAACAGTCGTTCAGGCTGCACGTCGTCTCGGAGCGAAGGCCCGAGGAAACAAACAAGAATGCGAGTTAAAACCTCGGCGTGGATTAAAATCGTGTGACGTTCAGTCCTCACGCAGACGAGCTAAACCACCATTTGAATGAATCCTCTCAGCAGGGCCATCCTTTCACGTCTCAGAGTACTTTCTGGAGAGGTCCACGCGCTCGTAGGCGGCGATGTCAAACTCGCCCGACAGGATGACAGAATCCTTTCAGTTTCCGCCGCCGCGCTGCATAATTGAGCTCCCGATACCGACTGCCAGCATTCGCTGTGTGCCAAACCGGTGGCCGGCACAGCGTCACGGTTTTGTGTGGTGACACGGGGAGGGGTGCAGGTGAGGTGGGCGACAAGCACAAATATTTATTCATGCAGGTAGTTCCACACGGAGCTGCGAAGGAACCGACGAACAAAGGCGACAAACCGCCATTAAAAAAACAAAAACGTCCCTAAATTCACTCGTAGCGTCTCCACAGCTGTGAGGAAGTCCGCGTCATGGATCAGAGACACGTGGGAGCAAATCCAGTAAGCCTGCAGAAACCAGTCCGACAAACATCAGTCAGCGTTTTGCACTTCCTGCTCTCGTTTCGAGTCGGTGTGTATCGGCTGCGTGACGCACACCCACACCTGCATGATTAATAATGATGTACACAAACTGTGCAGGGCTTCGTCTTTAGCTTGTAGCGTTAGCAGAGCACAGTAAGCAGGAGGAAACCTGTTTCTGTTTTACGTGAAGCTCATTTTTGCTCTCGTGTCACACTTTTTGAAGTCACTCGACCTGAGTTACAGTTCGAGTAAGTTTCATCAGCCGAGCCTACGCAGCCACGTCCGCTCACTGCTGTCGTAAAAATGGAGGCGGATCAGAATATGAAACGGGAGTTCGCCCGCGTGTGTTCAGTACGTCTGTGGGAGAAGCCACAGATCGAGCCAAAGTGCAGTGTGTGACTTTGTGCAACTGCACGTGTAGTAAACCTGAAACTTTTGAAGCAGTTTTTACCAGATTTCATGATTAAACATCGTCACCTGTTTGTTCCTGAAGGGGCTGAAAATGAAGCTGCTGCGTGACGAGAGAGACACTCAGCACAAACCTGCAGGAGTCGCATGTGTTGGAGGCATAAAGCCGCCTCCTGCTGAAGGACGCTGCAGGCAGTGACCGTTTACAGGGGGTTGGATCTGCAGCAGCTCTTCTTTGACTCCAGTCACTCTGCTCCGTGTTTCTTCTTTTTTGTCACAATCGGGATGATTTTCCGATGGGCACACGCTCACGTCAGGCTTTAGCTTGTGGAGGATGCATCGATGGCGTGGGGATAGGTGGGGAGGGTGTGATTGTGGATGAAAGCTTGAGTCTTGTGGAAACACTTTGTCTCTTTGTTCGAGCAGGAAGCAGAGAACATCTTGTTTCTATAATTCTGCGCTATTACTTTCAGCTGTCTCTCTGCAGAGCAGCGACTCACTCTGAAGCGCTGCTTCTTGTGACGATGAGGACATGCATGTATGACGTCTGCGACGTCTGCGTGGGTTCATCAGAATGAGGTCAGAGGTCATGCTTCGTCCTTCAGTGAGGAGACCAGAGCTAAGACCGGCCGTGGACCCAAACCAGAGAAACCTCAGGGTTAGCGTGAGCTCACCTCTCAGCATAAACGGGTCACAGGTTAGCCACATGCTAACTAAGCGCGTCACCTTCTTACATGTCTCCTGTTACAAGATTGGAGATGCTGAAGAGGTGAAAGCGGTGGGCGAGTGACGAGTCTTTAATACGTCTACGGACAAAAACCAAAGACTTTAAAGTCAGCTGGTGAACACGGCGTCACAGCTTGAGGGTTTTCTCGGGTCTTCTGTTTCCTTCTGTATCCATAGAAAGCATTTTATGGTTGTGCTTGTAGTTTTGTAAATCTTTGTGATCTGGTGTTTCTTACTGCCTGATTCTTCGTGTTTCTGCTAACACGGTGTCGCTGCTTCCTTCTGTGATATCGGATCCTGTTTCGTTGAGTTGTCGTCTGTCTTATTTCCTTTGTCATGGTCTTAATTAGTGTCAGCTGTGCCCTGGTGTTTCCACGCTGTATCTCCTGTGTCTATTTAAAGCTGACGTCTGCACCTGTTCTCTGACTGCGCTCCTGTTGCCCTCCCTTGTGTGGGCTCTGCTGCCTTTTGGTTCCCTGCAGCACCTCAATAAAGAGCCTGGTCTCACAGGTGCACACAGGTGTGCTGCTTTCATTCCAGGGTGTTTAAGCATTTATGGAAGCTGCCGTTTCTTTAGGTCCAGTCTGGATTCGAGCGTCCGTCTGTTTGCTCTCGTGTGCACTGACTCGTGCTCGTGCACATTAATACACGGCGGTCCTGTAGGAGTCGTCGGGTTGGCGAATCATTTTACTGCTCTCGCCACAGTTTGAATCAAACGTGGTAAATAGAGTTTCAGTCAAACACAGCAGCGACTCGAGGTGCTTTATACTATAAATAACACAATAACAGACGTCACAAAATAAGCTGTTAATGAAACACCGCCTGGTCTGAGTTGTTAGTCCATCAAAGCGTTTGAATAATGTCCCAAATTTGGTTTTAAGCCAAACATTTTTAGGTGTTATAGAAGGCGAGGTGTAATGGTGTATGGCTGTGAATGTTTTCCTGTGATAAATGCAGACTGAAGCTCGGTTCTCCTCTTCCTCGGCCCCTTAAGCCCATTAGCAGCGAGGCGCTGAACGCTGTGACGCCGACCGATCGGGTATTTCTGGGTTTGGGAGAAGCGTGAGTCAGCTGGCTGAGACTGCGTTTCTTTGAAAGACTGGAACATCTCTGCGACGGCACGAACACATTTCTGTCTGAACAGGTTACAGAGCCATAAATATGTGGAGTCGTGTGTTTGAGGGCCGACGAGCGGCTGCAGTAAAAACGCCGGCGCTGAAACGTCTCACGCTGCAACCGACCCGATGTGTGAAAAACAACATGTCCTGTCCCTGTGTAAAACACGCCGTGGCTCTCATTAAAAACACATTCAGGCGCCGTCGGTGTCCTGACCTCTTGTTTTACAAGCTCTCATCCGGTGAAACACGGAAACGACAAATTTAAATGAAGCGTCGTCTCCGCGCGACACCTGCTGCGAGTAGGAGTCCTCATTAATGTATCGCTGACATTAATAGTGATGAAATATTCTGCAGCACCATCTGGCAGGCTGTAAGTCGTGCATCAGAGCGGAGGGACAGCGCTCTAACGTGTTTATTAATGTGACAGCGACACGTATGTTGGAGCGGCTCTCTGACAGGCTGACAGGACGACTCCAACCGTCAACACCGCTCTTACCTCTGCCGGGACAATCTGGCGTCCCGTGGCCCCCGTGGGGCTGCTCCAGCTGCTTCGTGGACCTGATGGTGGTCAGAGAGACCAAAGCCGGGCCTGAAACATGTCTGCAGTAAGCGAGACGGTGCGCTGCCATCAGAAACACATCCATCGCCATTTTCTGTGAGCGTGCGGGTTCACACGTCTGACCCGTGACAGGCGGTAAAGAGCACTTATGTATATGTGGGGATTGTTTGCAGGAAGTATCCTGGTCCATTTGGTCCCCTCTGGCTCGGGCTGTTTGCCTCCTCTCGCACTGACCCAGCATTTCACCGCAGCAGTCAGAGGGGGGATGAATAATTTAGCTGTGGTGGGCTGCCTGGCCAGCACCGCCGCCGCTAACCCACATAGCAGCGCTCTCAGTGGGCTGCCATCAGTGTGGGTTTGGCTGGAAGGGACAGACCTGCTGTGACAGCCAGTAAACAATTAATGGTCCTCGTGTGGGAAAAGCCTCTGCTGATAAACCCAGGACTGAGCTGTGGACGCCTTTGTTATAAAAATAACTTCATTCATAGCAGATGGTAGAAAAGATGTTAAGAAATAAAGGAGCAGATAAATGGAGCGAGTCCGCTTTAAGCTGAATGTTTTCATGTTTCTGCTCTTTGAACTTTGAACTTTGAACTTTTGTGTTTGTAACCTGTCGTGTTTTTGTCCACGGGGGGAAAATGCGACACGATCACTTTCTGGGTGACTGAGGACACGCCTCTCTGTTCTCGTCAGTGGGGTTAGCAGGAAGTTGAATCAAGTCAGGAGGAGAGGGCGGGACTTCCTGGACCAATCAGCTCGATAAGTGATGAAGACCAGCACCCTGCCCTCCTCCTCCCCCCGAGTCGGGCTGCAGCAGCAGTCGTTAGCAGTAGCTGCAGGCTCTCCTGGCAAATCCTTGCAGCTCAGGCTGAAGCAGAGAAAATGGCCAACACGAGACGTGTTCAGAGCTGACAGGCGAGCGTCGGGCCGAGGCTCGCCATAAATTACCTGCGATTGTGAGAGCCTTACAGATTCAATCTGAGCAGACGGACCAGCGCCGCCTCGCCGGTTAGATATTTATGAGCCGACATCTGCCACGCAGACCGTGAAAACACAGCCGATGCTGGATCAGCTGATCCGTCCCTGATCTCGGAGACGGAGACGATTAACCGCCGAGTGCGCACACTTCCACCAGCGTCAGGGCCTCACAGCTCAGAGCAGGAAATCAATGCTCACTTCCTGTCCTGGTTCTAACTGGAGCGTGACTGTCTGTGATTTCTGGGAGGTTTCCTCGTGGCCAGTCTCCTGACCATGAAGTGATGATGTCATAACATGTCATTTCATAACGTTTCCTGTTCAGATGCATCTAATTACGCTTAAGAAGAAATGAGGCAACGGCGTCAATGACATGAAGGTTCATTCTTGTAGATGTGTGGCGTGGAGGCTCGCTGGCGTCTCCTCGTGTTCCAGTCACCGTGGTTTTCGTGGGGTCGTCTTTTCCCTCCTGCTGCAGCCTGCATGCTGCTCCGGGCTGATCTGAACTTCTCTCAACATTAAGACTCTCAGCTTTCTCCTCGCCCACGACGCAAAGCAAAGAGTCCGCGGGTCAGAGGCTCCTGAGGATCGGCTCGGGGGCTCGGGGGGTTAGGGAGCTCCTCTGCAAACCTCCGAGCAGCTGCAGGGAAGTGCTCAGCTTCTCCCATCGAGCTGCAGAAAGAAGAGGAGAA
Organism: Simochromis diagramma; assembly: GCF_900408965.1. NCBI lineage: Eukaryota > Metazoa > Chordata > Actinopteri > Cichliformes > Cichlidae > Simochromis > Simochromis diagramma. Next base: position 929,589 of record NW_024387004.1, read on the forward strand.
ATTTACTGCGTGCTCAGTCTGCTCCACCCACGGCACATTTCTACACAAGAAGTGTGGATTTGACTCTTAGTGTGGGAAAAATATCCCCACAGCTCAGGCAGCAACCTCGAGAAAGGCACAGATTTACATTTATTTACAACTCACCTGTTTCAGTTATATTAAAGGTTGCATTATTAGGGGCGTGGCCTCTCTGACCGACAGGTGTTTACCGTGCTAACAGACCGAGCGGCTGCAGGGCGGCTGAGTGTCGGCGCGGCAACGCGCTGAATGAATGAGAGGTCGTCCTAAACGAGCGTGTGCAGGCGGCGTTGCGGCAGATCGTTGCTGCTCCTGTGCGACGTGATGATTGATATTCAGATGATTGGTGCGTCTGCTGTGCCCCTCCTCCTGTGTGCAGCTGCTCTCACACTGGCTCGGCAGGTTTTCCATTTACAGCCTGATATAAAATTTATTGCGCGTTAGCCGCTGAGATCGGATAGTCGCTCTCAGTAACACGGTTAGAGTCTGTGTTCGCTGGACGCCGTGGTAACAGGAGAGGCGGGGTTAAAGAACACAGGTCTGCTTGACCTGTGGAGTCAGGCTTCACCTGAGCCTCTGCCTCACCTGAAGGTCTGCTCAGGTGTAACACGGGCGCTGTTTTTAGACGTCTGTGTGTTCTTGAGTAAACAGAGTTCCTGGTATCCTGGTGTGTTTCTCCGTCCCCGTGAGCAGGACGAAGCCTGTGATGGCTGAGGCCCCTCCTCTCGCTCTGCATGTTGACGGCAGCACGTTTCAGACTGGAGGTTGTTCCTCCCCTTCTGTAAAGTAAATGTGGAGGAGACGGATTAATAAGCAGTCTTATGGAAATGTGTTCACCCTCGGCTCATTAAAACGTACAGGTGGCCTCGTCGTGTCAGGGCCCCTCACAAACCGACCTCCACCCTCGATCCGGTCTAATAAATGCAGGCGCGGAGCGGGAATCACATTTAGCTGCTTGTTAATGCACCACCTCGGCGCTCCGCGGCCTGCCGAGTGATTAATGCTGAGGCGACGCATTCCTGGGAAACACCTGCTCTCTGTCCAGGTGAGCTGTCGTAGAAGCATCGCGCTATCAGAGCTGCAGCGAGGAGACGCATCCTGCTAATGAAACTGTCCAATTAACTCCAGCAGCGGGAAAGCGTGCTGTCGGGGAACAGTCACACATGGACAGCAGTGAGAGGTGTGGAAACTCACAGGTGGATTAAAGTTTCACCGACTCTGAGTAAACGTTTGAGAGGATTTCCCACACACAGCTCAGGTGGGTTTAAACCATTAGACTACCTCATGCAGGGCGCCGTTTTATTGGATTAGCACAAACCACACTTATGTAGCTGCTTGGTACATAATATATCTGAACGGTTTGTTCAGCACTGAGACAAAAAACTGAGAAACAAGTTCAGCTTGTGACAGTAAATGGACAGCGTGAGCCTGAAGAACTACAAATCTGTCCAAATACTTGTGTGAAAACGTCTCGTAGTCTGTCTCGGGTAGCGTCTCCGTCGTGTCAGCGATGTGGACAGTTTGCTCTGTGCTGCTGTCACAGGTCAGGATCAGTGAAGCCTAAAGAGGAGAAATCGATAAAAGTGACCTGCCGCGGTTCATCCGACGCTCGTGACAAACGGTGCTGTCGGCGATTAACTCGCCACGCAGGCGTCATTAGTACATGAAGTTAAGATCATTAAGAGAAACCAGCGACCAGTCAAATCATGAGCTCATGAATGACTGAATGGATGCACATATTTGTTGGTAGTCAACGACTTGACTAAAGCCACAAAGGGCTGCTTTTTATGAAAACAGCACATAGGAAGAGAAATAAAAGTCGGTTTTTTTCATGTGCGTCCGTCACATCCATGCACTTTTTTCCATGACTTTGATGTTTTGAGGAGCTCCGGCCGAGTCCTGCAGAGGGCTGTGAGACACGTCCTCTCCCCCTGAAGGTTGAGACTCCCGGTCCAGTAACCTTCTCTCTATGAGCCGATCCGCTCACTTTCATCGGCTGCTATTATTATGAGTGCATTCGGCGGATGCAGCAGTTCGTCTTCGTCTCCACCTGCTCCTCTCTGCTGGTATAAATAGATCAGTTGGAGCTCAGCATCTTTCCCGAGCTTCCACCGGGACATTCCTCATTTAACTGCAAGGAATTAGCATATTAGCGCCACTTTAGAGCCAATCCCGGGCCGCGATGCTGCCAAGCCTCGTCCTGCTTCCACAGGAGTGGAGCCAAAGCAGGCGTCCAAGAGAGATGGAGGGAGCGGAGGAGATCAGAGAGCGCCACGTCTTCCATCTTCAGCCAGCTCACACATCCACCCACCGCTCTCCTCTTTTAGCATCCCTCGTCCTCCGCCTCCCCGCGCTGTGATGAGCGGGGAGAACAAAGGCCTGGAATTCCCTGGGATGGAGGAAAGTGGCTGCGGGCGAGCCGCCAGCCTTCACTTTGAGCTGCTTCTGCCCTGCTGGGAGAGGAAGCGGGTCGTTCAGCGCGAGCTTGTTGGGCTCGAAGGTTGATCTGAACGGCGTCTTCATTCTCACGACGCCAGGAGACTTCCTGTTAGCCGCGCACATCTCAACTGTCGCCCCCGCAGCCTCTCAGCGGGCTGCTTCGTGTCTCGTCGGCCTTCAGCTCGGCACAAAGAGAGAGAGCGACTTGAGGGGGATCAGTTTGTGGGCTTCTGCTTTTTAAGGCCTGGCTGGACAAAAAACATCCTCATGGTCAGGAGCGGCCCGGTGACTCCGCCTCCATCACTGCGTGTGTTATTACTTTGACACTTTGCAGATTTTTAAACGTGTGCAGGATCGATGTCGCGTGTGATCGTGGGGCGCTCCACACCGATTCAGATTTAAGTAAATGATCGATGAGTCCCGCCTCCTCTGAGGACGACCCTCCTCACTGGCCTGTCGCTCGCCCTCCTCATCGTCTCCGTGATAAATTAAAAGTATTAATGGGGCCACTAATGAGGTAATTAGTTTGTTGAATTAATGGTTAGCTAATGTTTTCGTTCCTGACAGCACACCAGGTGGACCCGGTGGGTGGTATCAATATTAAATCTGTGTTTTTGAACATGAAGGAGAGGCCCAGCTGCTGCCTCGCCTCGCAGACACGCTGCTTCCTGATAAACACAAACTTCAGCTGCCAAACGTGGAAAGGGTGAGAACACCGGTCGACCTCTGAAAATGAAAGCACGCAGAAGCATCACGGTGAAGGCAGAGGCTTCATTATCTTCTGTATTTGTTTTAGTTTCCTTCAGTTACTCTGCACTGAGGTCAATGTGAGCGCGTGCGACAGATGACCCGGGAGGGCGAGCGTGGCGAGCTCGTTTGTGCAAAGATTTTGCAGGTTTGTTCTGAACCACAATCAGCTGCAGTTCTCACCAGAATGACATCATGACTATCAGAAACACAAACGCAGGCTTGTGCGAGCGTGTCGACGCACTTCCTTTAAAGGAGCGACACAGACAGCTTGCATCCTGCTGCTGTGACGCTGCGTTCGTCTTCTGCGTGGATGAGGCCCAAAGCTCTTCCGTGGTCGTTCTCGTCCTTCTCCAACAGGTATTATGTGCCAGCTGGCCCGGCTTCACTAACCCCGCCCCCTCCTGCAGAGCAGGCACATGGATCGCTTCACTGGAGCTGAAAGAGTTTGGACGCCTCAGGCTTTGATTGATTTTAGGACTGAGGAGGATTTGGACTCCTTTGTGCTCGATGAGGTCGGAATGAGCAAGCAGACTGGAAGAAGTTTGGTCTGGGGCGTGTCCTCGGGGCGGATGGCGAGCGCGGGGATTCACGCTCTGTATTAGAAACTGTGCTAAGAGAGAAATGACAGAGAACTCTGTCTTGCATCGTCTCATTTCAGACCCACGTTTCTCAGCCCCGTTCCATCACTCGTGAACCTGCGGCGGGCTGGGGGTGTAATAAGCGGCGACAGGCACGGTACCAGCTTAATGTGTCCTCGGAGCTCGCCTGTCGAGTGAGGCGAGCCACCGAGGGCGGATTCATTGCTGCGAGGAGCAGCTATCTCTGTGAAACACGCCCGGCGCCGAGCCCAGCGACATTTAGAAAGGGCTGCAGAGAGCTGGACGCCGCGGCGAGAGGCGTTTGTGTGAGAGAGCGATACCGAGAGGCTGGAGCTCGTCCACTCACGCTCAAGTGTTTGACTGCTGCTTTTAGCAGAGCGAGGCTGAGTGCAGCCTGCCCGAGCGTCGAAAACAAGATGAATGAACGAGCGGCCGTTTGTCCGTGATTGCTGAATGGGCTCTGGGCAGGCGGCGAGGAGTCGAGCGCTCGGGTTTGGCAGAAAGATGTTCAGACGGGAGGAGAGGCTGAGGGGGTGGAGTAAGGCAGAGAGAGCCGAGTGAACATTAAAGTCATCAGTGAGCTCGTGTTTCACCTAAAACACGTGCCGAGTCGTACCTGTGTCTCACCCTGTTCAGCCACGCCCCCGAAACTCAGAGCAGCAGAAATAATCAGGTGAAGCTCAGATTCGATGATGATGATTCGATGATATCAGCAAGAACGTCATGAATCAGAGATGCTTCAGACTTATTTATGAGTCGGCACAAACTGCTCTGAATCAGGAAAAAACCCTAAACACACAAATAGAAACGATAAAAATGACAAAATGACCAGAGAGCCGCTTCAGCGGGGGTGGAACCGGATCTCGGACGTGACCGCACCCAAACAGTGAAGACGCTCAAAGTTTGCTTAGACATTTTTATTGCATCTCGTCATGTTCCCGTGTTTCCATGATCACCTCGCCCTTATTTTGAAAGTTCCCGTTTACCTGTGAGCAGACTGTCAGTGGATGATGTTCAGGCTCCGGGCCGTGGCGTCCTGATGTGGACCCTCTGAGGTGCTGAAGCCTTCCTCTCAGCCGTCAGCTGGGCTGAGCTCGGCTGGAAGTGTACCATTCAAGTAGGTGAGGTCACTGAAAATTTAATTGGCAGCGAGGTCATTATTTCAGCGGCCGCGGACGGCTCGCCTCGCATCCCTCTCCTCCAGAATATTCTTCTTCTAATGACCCACCTCCTCCTCCTCTTCGGTTGTAGGTGACAGCGAGGTTAGGATGGAGGGCGCGGTAGGACAAACGAATTAACAGCATGAGATTAAAGAGAGGAGCATGCCTGATGAATTATGCAAGCACGAGTCCTGACCGGACTTAATGGGGCTGCTGTGTGGAACGAGGCTTTTAATGTGAAAGCATCTGAGGAGTGTGTGTCTTTGCATGAATTAATCAGTTACATTTAAATAAGTGTCGGGTAACGTGTTTCATGAATTAAACACGTTTGGAGCCGAGACCTCGCTCACCTTCAACAGCCCGTGGGCCGATGTCGCCGCCCACCGCCGCTCTCCTGCTCCCGCCATCGAGCCACACACGCTAACATTAGCTTAGAGTCCGGTAATCGGTAACATCACCAGATGAGATGCACGCCAACATGGATTCTTCTTGTAGCTGTAGCTGTACTGTCGACCTGCTGCTGGTTGTTTTCATCTCTTGTCACTTGTGTTTTGGCTCTTTGTGGTCTTTAATGTCTCATGACCTTAGCTGTTGTCTCTTTGCAGTCCTGTTGTGTGTCTTTGTGTCTCGTTTTGGTCTAACATTAGCTTGGGTTGGTGTGATAACGGCGGCACACGCAGCGCGGTGTTAAACGGTTTCAAACGCACTCCCTGGTCTGTAGGACGAGGCTCATAAACCGTGTGGCGCAGGTACCCCGCTTCCGCCTCGCCGGCCTACTTAATCAGAGAAATGTCAGCGCCTTCACCCGCTGCTCCACTTTCATCCACGTTTTTATGGCGCCAAATTAGATCCTCGCTGATGAGGACTTAAAAAAGCCAGCAGGCGGAGAACCGGCAAGAAACAGAGACGGGCGAGGAAGATTAGAGGAGGGAGAGGAAGAGGAGGATGAAGGGATGGAGGCTGAGTCAGTCGGTCTGACAGACTCCTGCTGGAGGTGAATCACAGTCAAGCTGAATGCTGATGGTTTACAAATAAAGTGATAATAACAATGCTCACACACAGACACACACAGTGAGTCAGGAAGTGAAAGTGTTCTGCAGCTCGTTGTTTCTGCTTCATTTAGCCGTCCGTCAGCAGGCTGGAAGAAACAGTGTGTTGATGAATGCGTGCACGGTCCCGTGTGTGTGTGTGTGTTGCCTGATCGCACAAAATGAGCGGCTGTAATGAAATCTGTGATTGCTGCACCTCAGGCGAGCAGGGTCATTGTAATTAAGTGTGATTAGGAGGCAGCGTTTCTCGTTCTCCACCTCTGATTCACTCACAGAGGGGCGACTGCACCGCCTCTCCTCCCACATATGATACGTGTGCACGAACATGTGCACGAACGTGTGCACGAACGTGTGCACGGGCCTCATACGCCTCGGGTAGAGCGACGGTTAAGAAGAGATGTGAAGTGACATGGAAATAACTGTCTTTGCAGCAGACGTGTAGTTAACCCAAGTTTGTGCAGAGAAAACAGAAGGGGGGACTTTTATTTTGAAAAGTCAAAATATATAGGGTCTGATTGGCCGCAGTTCTTACAGTCAGCCTCTTAAAATCCACGTTAGCTGATTAGGGGAGGGGCTACCTTTTGTATATACCGCTATGGTGACCTGGTGCTCAGCAATTATAAACCTGGAGGTCTTTTTGTTGTCCTCCTCGCTCTGCTCTTTGTTTGTAAATTTTATGTCTTGTGTTGTGTTACGTGTGTTTGTCGTGTGTTTGTGTCATTGCATGTCAGACAGCTATGAGCACAAACATTGACGCGTCTGCATTAAAGGTCTGAGACTGAATAAAGAAAGCTAAACCCTGGAAGTAGACTGGCTTTCTCATTTCATCAGAGGTCAAAGGTCGGTGGATTTAGCAGCTGTGTTTTAGGATTATGTTGCTATGCTGCAGTGTGCTGTAAGCAACTGTTTACAGGGATTTAAAGGCAAACTTCCAGGGACTGAGCTGTGACCAACATGGCTGCAGCTGTTCTTCCTCTCTGCTTTCAAGATTAGGCTTCAAACTTTCCTTTTTGCTAAAGCATACAGTTAGGGCTGGACCAGGTGACCCTGGATCCTCCCTTAGTTATGCTGCAATAGACGTAGGCTGCCGGGGATTCCCATGATGCACTGGGTGTTTCTTCCTCACTTCCTGTGTGTTAACAGACCTCTCTGCACTGAATCATACCTGTTATTAATCTCTGTCTCTCTTCCACAGCATGTCTTTATCCTGTCTTCCTTCTCTCACCCCAACCAATCACAGCAGATGGCCCCGCCCCTCCCTGAGCCTGGTTCTGCTGGAGGTTTCTTCCTGTTAAAAGGGAGTTTTTCCTTCCCACTGTCGCCAAAGTGCTGCTCATAGGGGGTCATATGATTGTTGGGTTTTTCTCTGTATGTATTATTGTAGGGTCGACCTTACAGTATAAAGCGCCCTGAGGCGACTGTTGTTGTGGTTTGGCGCTGTGTAAATAACATTGAAATGAAATGTGAACAGGAAGTGGAATCATGTGGAAATTAGCCCTCAGATCAAATTATCTCTGAGACCCTCGGCGGGGTTCCAGCATCGCCGCTCTGGGCCTTAAGCAAAGATCGTATCCTTCAGCCACAGTCTTTAAAACACAAACGGCCGGCTGCAGGAGCCCGCTGGGCCCAATTCAGAAGGATGGATTGTTTTATTTTCAGGGAGAATATCATCTGTTTTACCCTCTAAATGTGCTGTTATCACAGGCACGGCACATCCTGTTGAGACCTGTGAGTGAGGACTGTGTTATCTCACTGCTGCAGCTCAGGGAAACATGTCACCTGGTTTTAGCCTGAAATACAGCAGCTCTGTTCATTAGCGCGTCGCGAGCTTTTGACCTCCTGTGTTTGTTCCGGGTCTCAGTTTATTTGAGGCCCTTCTCTGTTTGCTGAGAGGCTGCAGAGGATTTAGTCACAGAAGGATTTGAGTGATGTGGTGTGTTTGTCATGCAGGAACTCTGCTGAGGAACTTTCCAACAACACAGTTTTAGTCTTTAATCATTGGCTTTTGGTCAAGATGACAAAAACCGTACAGACTGATCAGAGGGGAAACCGACAAAACTAACAGATGTTCAAAGTGTTACTGCGAGCAGAGAGAAACATGGACACCAGTGCAGCAGTGACTAAAACACTTTGACCATGACGGCCTTCGCTGTGGTGAGCCGACGATCTCGCGAACAACGACTGTGACCGCTGATTACTCACAGGCGTCGCCACTGCGAGGAGATACAGCGGCTCCGCCCCGCACCATGACAGAAACCTAACGAGTCGGGCTTGCTGATTGGACGACTGCGTTGGTGCCAGCTGTTGTTGTGTGTGTGGTTTTATTTTGTTGACGAGTGATGTGCTGAGGATCGGTGCAGGGCTTCCCGGAGCATCGCACTGATCCACTGACAGCTGCCTGCACGTCCACGGCGAGGGCGAGCTGCTCACACGGGATTCGGTTACTTTTACAAGCAGCAGAGATGTGAGACTCTGGAGGAGATGAAGATCCTCGGCGTGTGACTCTCAGAATAAAACGCTGAAATGGTCAGTCTGAACACGCTGACATGAAACGCATCATTTTAGATTCGGTTTGATCTGCTGAGGATGAGGACGTCGCTCAGAGAGAAATCCCTCTGCGTCTGCACGATGACGCTCTCCAGCACGTCCAATGTGCCGATTCAGTTCAGAGAGCCGCCGCTGCAGCAGATGCGGCCCGCTGGGTAATAACGGAGGGTGAAGGAATCTGTCAGAGACGCGAGAACAGCGAGGAGATGGTGACGCAATCACACTCAAACAGTGTTTTTAATGGATCTAATTCATGTTCAGCGCTGCCCCGTTTTTAATTAGAAACTCTGGACGGGCCAGACGGCGTGCAGACGGAGCGCGCTCACAAATCTCACATGCTCATAAATGTCTTATTTTTATATGAGGCAAAGATCAAATTCAGCTTCTTCTTCTGATACGTTCAAAATAATAAGCAAACAGATTAGAAATGGAGACAGAATGAGCGATGCTCAAAAAGCACAGAGCCACAAACCAGCACGATCATCAGAGAGAAAGCATCGATTGGATGAGACGAATCCATGGAAACCTCCATCTGGGGTCTCCGCCGCCTGTTTGTTTTGACCTCTGACCCCTCTGGAGGTTCAGGTCCGTCCTCCCCACACAAGCGCTCGTTAATAAACATCAGCGACGAGCAGAAGGTCAGTAAATCAGAGTCCTCTGCCGTCGTCACGGCGCATTAATGTCAGATGGAAATGCGAGCGTGTCGGATCATCGCTGAGGCCGCCGCGCTGCTCTTCCTGCCTCTGATTGGCTGTTTCGTTTTCCTGTCAGGGCTGCCGATCGATGCTTCAGCTCTCCCGTCTTCTCTCTCCTCGCCTCAGAGGCGTGGACCGTCCTCGCCTCCCAGCTCACCTCGCCGTCTCAGATCAATGCTGGCCGAGTTTTATTGAAGGGGGGGAAGGGGGAGGCTCCACCCTCCACGGCCTCATCACACAGGAAGTCCAGTCATGTGATGTGATCCATACAAAGCGATTCACACTTCATAATAATCCTTCTTTGTCTTATTCTGGGCCTTAGCACCGCCCAGACAGACAGCTTCTTTCTCATTGGCTGTCCCTCCTCAATACAAGGAACAGCAGGCGGCTGATCCCAGCTCAGGTCAGTGAGGAATTTCCCACCAGGTCCTGAAACCAAATAATGGAGCTGAAGTAAATTTGCATGAATTTGCATTATTGACGGAGCATTTTTCAGTCATAGAAATATGAATACGTGCTGGAGGTGTTTGCAGGTGGCTGCTGAGCAGAGAGGCGTGCTCTGTGGAGGACGTGACCGTCACTGCTTTTGACGCTGCGAGCGTCCAGCTGTTTTGTTTTAGCGTCTCGTGGACGTTCAGATGAATTTCATCAGCCTCTCAGACAGGGCGGTCAGGCAGAAGAAGGGCCTGCCTTCATATCTGGTTTCTCTCTGGATTCTTTTTTCTGTCTTGATGGACACAAGGATGATTTTATCCTCTGAAAGTTTGAGGATTTTGATGGCAGCCTATGATTTTATTTTACCTTTGAAGCATGTGTTCAGAAACACGTTGCCCCTGCGGGATGTAGGACTCAGTGACTCCTTCAGTTGTCAGATGCTCACAGCAGCAGATAAAGTCCACCGCCCTCTCTGGGCCTTTGTGTTCGTTTCCCGGCTAGCCCGTACATACCTGCACACACCTGTATCTCCTGGCATCGAGAATACAAAGCACAAGTAGCTCAGACTTGTAACGTACAGCTGGTTCTGATCAGGGTCGGATCACGTTCACACCATAAACAAACCGCTCTGCAGAGACCAGCCGAGTGTGGTTACTGTGTTCACACCTGCACTACCGAACCGCACTGAGGGGGGATCGAACCAGAGACTAAACACTGCAGGTGTGAAACACCCAAAGAGACCGGAGGTGGAGCTTCACGTCCACAGAGACAGTAATGAGTCCAAGATCTGGTGCAGCAGGTGGAGGTTTTCCTCTCTGTGTTTCTGTGTGTGTGTGATGCAGTGTCTGGACCTCTGTGGCATTTGGGGGCGACCGTGGCTCAGGGGGTTGGGAAGCACACCTGTAACCAGAAGGTCGCCGGTTCGATCCCTCTGTCCTGGTCGTTGTGTCCTTGGGCAAGACACTTCACCTGCCGCCTACTGGTGTTGGCCAGAGGGGCCGATGGTGCGATATGGCAGCCTCGCCTCTGTCAGTCTGCCCCAGGGCAGCTGTGGCTACACCTGTAGCTGCCTCCACCAGTGTGTGAATGTGAGAGTGAATGAATAGTGGAATTGTAAAGCGCTATATAAATGCAATCCAATCCATATGAGCCGTAAAACAAACGTGTTCAGCGCCTCGTTCTGCTCACCTCAGCGCCTCATGTTCACGACTCCTGTTCAGACTTCTTCAGTACAAAAACGATCAGTAACTCCAGTTTTTATTAGCGGCTGAACAACAGAACCAATCAGCGTTAATATTAATGAGACCTCGTTAACCTGCAGCTCAGGCTGATGAACAGCCGAGCAGCAGAAGGTCCTAAAAGCTCATGAAAACATCTAAACATGTTAATAAAAGCTTTGGATATTGTAACAGTAATAAAATGTGGTAAACGTGGTTTTATAACTGTTATTTACATATATATAATTATCATATTAATACAATGTGACATATACACCATAAAATGTTAAGAAAAGCATGAATTTACTTTATAATTTACCAGCAGATAAATACACATATATGTAACCATTTATAAGTGAGAGCCCGGCGGGAACAGTCAAACACGGTCACATCATCTTATCATCAGAGCAACAGGAAAAGCTCACGCCATAAGTGATCACATGACGGCGTCAGGTTGAAGCTTACACGTGAACATCTGGCCTGTTTTTATGTTCAGCGTGTGCTCGTGTTGTTTTGGTTCATGCTGCAGACTCATCTCGCCATCATGCAGATGTTTATAATAATCACCTGTCCAGTCACTCCCGAAGAATCCTTCTGTGTCACCTCCACGCTCCCCTCCTAACATTCCCTGTTTCCTTCCACTCTCCTCCTGCAGATCCCTCAGATCAGCTACGCCTCCACGGCGCCGGAGCTGAGCGACGACCGGCGGTACGACTTCTTCTCTCGGGTGGTCCCTCCGGACAGCTTCCAGGCTCAGGCCATGGTGGACATCGTCAAGACCATGGGCTGGAACTACGTCTCCACGGTGGCGTCGGAGGGCAGTTACGGCGAGAAGGGCGTGGATGCCTTCATGCAGCTCTCCAGAGAGGCGGGTAAGGTCTGCAGGAGCTCGTAATCAGCTGTAAGGTGGGGGTCAGGGGTGGGATTAAAGCGTTGTTTTTACGCTTCTGCATTTAAGACAGGCGTCCAATCAGAGCGGTGTTGTGATGAGGGCGTGAAACTCACGAAGGTTCATTTGCTGCCGTTAGGGCGGGCGTTTGGCGTGACGCTGAGGTCGTCTCTTTGGGCGTCTCTTTGGGCTGCAGGATGAAGGTTTCGCTCGTCAGAAGCAGTTTAGGAGATTCCAGGTTGCTTTCTGACTCCTCACACAGACTCAGGTGTAGTTTAGCCTAAAAATCCAACAAAGGTAAAACATGCTGAACCTGACCAATGGGCTCCTACCACCTGTTGCCTGGAAACGGCGTGCTCAGACAACTGTGGACTGTTGTGGCCTGCAGCAGGTTGGTTTCTCTGGGCTCGCGACACACTCGACCCTGCTTTTACTAACCGCGTGCTGGAGGCGCCGTCAGACACTCGTCCTGCAAACACTGAAGAAGCCGAACAAACTGTTGAGTCAGAGGAGCTGGAGCGGAGTTCATTAGAGCGCGTGGCGCCGCTGATTGCTCTCTGAATAATCTCGCTGACATTTGCAGCCATCTGATGGCTCTTCACAGCTCACCGGTTAGGATGCGTCCTGACATTTATGCTCTGCGTTTTTTAGCGGATTATTAAAGGACGCGGCGCTGACGGGGAGCGTCTTTAACACCAAACAGTTTCCCAATGTTTCTACATGGGTGGAGCCCGGGTCATCGATCTGCGCTGGCTTTTGAACAGCGTTCGGATGAAATGAACGGCACAGCGGTCGTCCGGTGTCACCCGAGCAGAACTCGCCCTCTTCATCTGCACAGCCGCCTCCTCTCAGGCTTAATCTCCCACAGCCTCCTGGCTTCAAAGGGAATACAGCAATCAGCGGGAATGAGCAGCCTCTCAGTGCTGTGAGCAGAGAGGTCTGCAGGATGTCACTGCAGAGTCGTGTCACTATATTTAGGAAATATATAGAAACTGATATAGAACAAATCCTGAATGTGTGACTGATGCTGGGAGCTTGCGGGTGGTGTTGCAGTGAGCTGCTGTTCCTGGTCCTGCCCGTGTCCAACCACGAGGTGCCGGCAGCAGCGTTACAGTGCAGGAGCCACACAGCAGACGTTAGTGTGAGCGTCTGCAGCTTAACACTCACTTTATCCTTGATCCATCCACTTCCTCTTCCTGTCACATGACGTGCAATTAGTGACGCTCAATGGGATCATTTGCTGCAAGCACGTCCTCCTCTGTAGCCTGGTGGTGTATGTTGCCTCCACCTTCAGCAGGAGCAGGTTTCTGGTCCTGGGCCCCCGAGTCTGAGAGGTGTTTTGGGGGCAGAGATACTTCTGTTTCAGGTCTGTGTGGAGCCGGCACCAACAGCTGGCCCCGCCCACTGGCTGCTGCTGACTGAATCCTGGCCTGAGGCTGGCGTGCTGCTCTCGCTGTCGGACATGGCTGCTCTCATGGTGTTTGTAACCAGCTGAATGTTTTGGTGATGAAGATCAAACCTCCTTAAAGATTAGAAACCTGAGAAATGAGACGCTGCTCCTCGTTGCAGAGGTGCTCCGTTTGTTTTCGGGTTTCCTCCACGCTCGGCTCTCTGTGCATCGCTAAGAAACTCTCTCATTCATCCAACTTTAACACTGAGTCAGCGCGCTGCTTTCAGCAAACACAAGTGAGACTTCTGCACTAATGAGCAGCATCTGAGAAAAACTGCATCCCAAAGCTGCTAATTCCTCTGTTCCAACAGAGAAACATTTAAACAGCCTCTAAAAATAGTTTCAAGTAAAGAGACGAACTCATTAGGAAAAATATTAAAACCTGAAACAATGATTCAGATACTCTGTGAGGAGCATCGGGATCACTTACTCCTGTGAACCGGATTAAATTTATCAAGCAGACCATAAAATTAGCTCAGTGTGTGTGTGTGTGTGTGTGTGTGTGTGTGTGTGTGTGTGTGTGTGTGTGTGTTATCTGCAGATTAGTGAATAATCCAGCGAGTATCGATCGCCGGAGCTTCCTGTCGTGTCGGCCCTGATTAGCAGCAGGATCACTGCTCACTGTGTGGACTGCAGAGTTTAAACCAGTAACGAGCTTTCAAACTAAAGTCCAAGAAACAGCACTGTGCTCACACACACACACACACACACACACACACACACACACACACACACACACACACACACACTGAGGGACGATGGGAAACCGGACACGGTGGAATGAGACACAGCTGAACTCCATAAACACAAAGCAGGGAGGTCAGAGCCCGACGCAGGAAGCTGACGTCTCGTAGCACGCATGCTTCAGTTCCTCCTCTACCTCCCATAATTCATAGCGACACATAATTGAAAGAAAAAGTTTTCATGATTTCATGAAAGTCACAACAAACTGCCACAGATCCCTGACGTGTTCATGAAAAGTGTTTTTCCATAACCTGCTGATAGATTTAGGCTGTTAAACCCACAGCTGAGCGTCTCACCGCTGGAGGAACATCTGCTTCCTGTCGCCGTGGCTCCTGATGCGAACGTCTAAAACTCCCAAACTCTCTCACTCTTGACGATGAGTGTTAGTATTGGCTCAGTCACAGGGAGCAGGACAGTCCGTCAGCACGTTGATCTTTCCTGCTTTCAGTGACCGACTGTGTGGGACTAACTGGTCACCCAGAGGGTCCGACATGGACTCCAGTCGCTCTCAGACTGGTGAAGGTTTGCCTGTGCTGTCTGTGTATCCTGCTTCTATTTAGTAGTTCATGTTAACGTCACAGTCACTCGCCGTCTCCTCACAGACGGACAGCGTGACCCGTTTTGATTGATTGATTGGTAATTTATTTCAAACATGTAAACAACCTGTTCAGTCACTGATGGATCTTATCGCTGTTTTGTCGCCATCTTGATGAATCCAAGTCACTTTGAAGACAGCAGCTGACCGCAAGTGGTCTCAGACCGGGTCGCCATCTTCAAATCGATCGTTACCAAGGCGACAACCACGCTGCCCTCGGTGTGACTGTGGGCTGATTCTGCTGGACTGTGAACTTCCAGATTCCGATGTTTGCCGGGTTTAATGAGCTATCCTTCAGAAAGTCGTCACATGCAGAGGTTTGTTTATTATAAACTGTGAAGCAGCTGTTTGTGGCATCTGTCCCTAATAAAGAGGCGTGTTTATTAATTAAGCTGTGCAGAGTAACACACAGACAGACGTCTGACGTTAGCCGACGGAGCGTCTTTATTTCTGCTCGGGATGATGAAACGAGCTGGAAACGTGTTTCTACCGCCGCCGTGTGTGACGCTCTGCACGTTTCAGCTTCACATGTTCGCAGATTCATCAGACTCAGAGCTGCAGCTCGACCTCATCGGGCCGACCAGCCCCTCACGTGATGCAGCTTTAATTAAGATTAAATGAGTGCCGGCCTGCAGATGCTCATCTGTGTGAAGCGATAACTGAAACAAATGAAAAGTGAAGTGCACACGTGAGGAAGCTTTCCTGCTATTCTCTGAGTCAGCAGGCCTGTGAAGACAAACGCTGCCAGGTATTTGTTTTCCAGAGTGTTGACCGAATAACGGCTCCTTAATACCGAACTCTGAACTGGCAGCTCGCAGCGGGAGGACCGCTCGCCGATATCTGCCTCCAGGAGCTCTTGGGGAAATTTCTCCCCCACAGCTGCTGTTTGTTTCACTTTAAAGTGATTTCATCTCCGGGTCTCAGTCTGTGTAAAATCCATCTGACCTCGCAGATCTGCAGATTTGATAAACGTGCAGCGGCTCAGGAGCAGATCTGCGATTGCTTTTGTGATTCACAGTCAGCTGTGATTTCCACACTAATACGTTTTCGTTTGAAAACATCTTTTGGCTTTCCGTCCACACTCAGACGGCGTTTTGAAAACGCTCTCCAAAGCGGATACATTTGAAAACGCTGTTTTGGCGTCGCAGTGTGGACGGCGAGAACGGAGCCTTTCGGAAACGATGGCGCATTTTAGCCATGTGATGCAGTCATGTGACCAATTCAACTAAGGCGGCAGACGTACTGTACAGCAGCAGTTTCGTTTGCTCTCAATTGTGACGGCCCTATTAAAGATTAATATCAGTTTGTAAGTGCTCCAGATAGCTCCAGATAAAAGTCGGTGCTTTTCCTCGACATTTCATCGCAACTTTTCAAAGAGCAGGAAAGAAAAGGTCGAATCGTCCTACGTTTCACGTGTGCACAGTACAGGAACATTTGCAGTGTGGATGAAAAGGATTGAAAACGATAGTGTGGACGTGGAGCGTTCTTAGACGAAAACACCGTTTTCAAATTTATCCGGATTAGTGTAGACGCAGCCTTAAACACTTTCATTGTCATTTATTCGAGACAGACCGCTGTCACGACATCCTGGGGAAAAATCACGATCATCATATCTTTAAAAAAATGTCAAGTATTGAAAAGCGAAGTCTTGGTAAGAACCAGCAGGGGGCGACTCCTTGCCGTTGCACTGCAGAGCGCCCCCTTGTGTTTTTGCTCTGTAACTGTCAGCCAATACCTCGCTCATTCCCGCCTCTTGTCCTCCTTGAATTTTGACGTTTGTCTTCTTGTTTGGTCGATGACACTTTGTAATCACCGGGCTTAACAAAGTGTAAAACCTGTAATCTGTTCTGTGTTTAAACCTGGCTGATGTATATGATATAAGCTGTGGTCAAAGGTTTGGACAGCAGGTCCATCACAGGCTGATAACAGCCTGCAGGTGTCTGTGGGCAGGTGGCAGGCGCACTGCTGTAGCTCCATGTAATGCAGTAACAACAGCTTCATATGCAGGAAGCTCGATGAGTTGGATTCTTCCTCAGGAGCTCGTTCCTGGTGTTTCGAGGCTCCACTCGTCTCCTCCGTGGTTTTAATGGTCGTAGAAGTTTTTCTGTTCAGTGATTTATGTCCGTGTGTCCTTCAGAGATCAGCAGACAGACTCAATGTTTTTATTTCCATCATTCAGACCGAAACCCAGAGCAGCGCTCACGGGGAGATTGTCTGAATGAAGACGTGTCTTTGTTTCCTGCCGTGCTCTCTGAAAGCCTCCTTCATGCGTCTAATGTTCTGTCTCCTTCCAGCAATCATTGTCGTCTCTGCTGCCTGATGATTTTTTCCTGTTGACGGTTCATCTGCTTCCTGTTTGTATCCGTCCAATTATTTTTTTGCACCCTTACAGTTTGAGCAGTCGGTGTTAAAAGGACTGTTTCTCCCACACTCGTCTTCAAATTACTGCTCAGGTGTGGCTCTTCAATGTAGTGTTCATTTCTTTATTTATAATGGATGCAGTGAAGCAGGGAGCCTGAAAAACATCCGGATGATTCTGGTCTGACAATAATTGTCCTGAAAGCTCCACAAGAAATGATTTGGATAATAACAGGAGTGTTGGACATGTGACCAACTGATGGCTGAAAACAGCATCTACAGTATAAAAAACAAGTTAGAAGTTCATCTTCAAAAAAGATGGTGTGTGCAGTTATTTTATTGTTGTTCCAATGAGTTAATTAAATACATTAAATATTCCTAAATATCATTTTTTTTAATTCTACGTAAGCTTTGCATTTTCTTGGAATATAACTAACTGTGTCATCTGCATTTAGATGTTTCCAAACCTTCAGGAGCGACTGTAAGTGGACGTGTTCTGAGCAAACTAGGGGAGCAGCAGAGAACTGGTGTTTGTGCAGAAACCAGAAGAAAGTTTCTGGAAGAAATGAAATAAACATGAAAAGCAATGAAATAAACTCCAAACGTCTGATGTGTGCTGACACCGTGCAAAAACGTTCATTCACTTTATGTAGCAATAACTGTGATGGTAGACTTTGCATTCGTCTGATTTAACATTATCTTTGTTATCAGTGTTTTTCAAATTGTGCATACGTTTCCATGACACTGACATTTTCCTCTCTATAAGGCATAAATCATTTAATTTCCTCAAAAATCGTCAGTGCGCCTTATGTATGAATTCTGGTTGTGTTTACTGACCTCGAACCGATTTTATGTGGTACACGGCGCTCAAACATCTGTCAAAAATGTTTTAGTGCGACTTTGCTAAGCTACCAAGCCGCACCGCTTGATGGATTGTTGGAGCATTACAGCTACTGTAGTCGGGAGCCTCGCGGAGGAATCTGGGTCCTAAACTCCATCCGTTTCAGGTCCCAAAGTCAAACGAACACTGCAGCATCACTGAGAGTTAAAAACTGTCTAAATTCTTTCATCTTTGATAAAATGATCAGTGTTGCTGCTTTACCAGGTGTAACAATTAAGTTTAAATTGCAGGCATCCATGAAAACAGGATTTATTAAATTTAACAGAGTTAGAAGTTAGCAGGAAGTTAGCTCGCTAGCTTCCACCTAAACATGATATAGCATGTTCTGACTGAGAGATTTCTGAAACATTCAAACGTACAGCTCTGCTGTCACTTCCAACATAAATGAAGACAGAAAACTAAACAGCAGTGACGTTTGTAGGGTTACTGAAGTTGGGCTAGCTGGTATATGATGATGTGCTACGTGATCGCTAGCTACACAGCTATGTTAGCATAACATAAACACAGTGAAGCTGGAGGATGAACGCTAACTTTTTTCCACTCGATAAAAGTTAACGTGAAGGTTCCTGATGGTTAGGGACAAATGCAATCACATGGCAGGATGCTGTAAACGGACCAAACTTCAGTCAGGAGAACAACTGAGATAATCCATCCACAATACCAGGTTAGTCATTCATTTACTGCAACAACATGGGAATAGAGCCGCTGGAGAGAATTCAACATTAATGAATCAATGGTACAGAAGTGGAGGAAGCAAGAAGAATGAGTTGAGTGAAGTTTGACTTACCTGACTGTTTTGTTTCGCTTAATGCGCCTTATAGTCTGAAAAACACGGTAAAGTGAAAATGTCCTCGTTTAAGGTTTGTTGAACAGGTAACCTTCAAGATTTGTGGTTCACCGTTTAAGTACTGAGACAATCAAATTCAATAACAGTTTCGATATTTGTCCACGTTTTCATCTAAAACCAGTCATGTCAGGACGAAACAAAGAGTGCAGATGTAACCGGCGTGTTTCTGCGTTTGTGAAAGGTAAAAGAAAGAAAGACCTCCAAGTAAATAACTCGCTCACTCCAGCTGCTGCAACCAAATACAAACAGTGGGGAAGAGGGTTAGCTCAACCCACCACAACTCCCAAGCTAGCCAGAATAATATATTCATGCTAGCACTTAATGGCGCCTAAAACACATTTGTGGCACACACATACTACACATTTATAGCATCTAACGAAAAACACAGAAGAATGATGACAATAATCGAACTAAAATCGCAATCAGAAACATCAGGGTGGCTAAATATGAATTATATGTGTGTTGTACAGGGTCTGGAAAGAAATGACCCCAACCTCTCCCACAGGGGAATTGTAGAAAAGGGGAGAGGCCAAAGGGGTACACTGTATTTATAGGGTTGCACCAAAGAAGAAGAATGAGGAGGGGCTCTAACTGACAATGACTGTAACTACAGGCTTGAAGGTCCTAACAGTCAGGTATAAAGAACACATTTTGTGTAATTATTACAATATGTAATCTATGACCGGGTTCCACAGACAGTGAACGGATGCAGAGCAGAAATCAGTTTATTACAAGCTTACCGTAAATAAATGTCTACTACTAGAGTTTGCTGAATAATGAGTTGTGCTGTCTGCGTGTATTATGTTGCTGAACCTCCATAAAAATGGTGTAAATAGATCAATTTTGATGAACAGCACAAACGTTTCTGCTCAGCCTGAAGTTCCCCTGAAATAAACTGTTGATATCTGCCTTTAAAGCCTAATAATGACTTTACCTGTTCATGTGTTTATTTCATTTATACAGTCGTAATTGTTGTTCTTGGTGTGTGTAGTTTATGAATGGGATGGATTTTAAATGTTGCTTGTCTCCAGGCTGGCGCAGTGTGGAGGTTACATTTGGTACTGCCCGCTGTTTTGTACTTATGGCTTACACGTGCACTCGTGTGTGTGGATGTGATGCTGGAGAAGAAGCAGACTGTGTCAGCACTGAGCTGGGAGCTGAAACTGTGGGAATGGAGATTAAGCGAAGAATGATTGACAGCTCCATGGTCCAAAACAATAATCCTGCCGAGTCCATCAGCCTCTCCGGCTGTCTGCTCTCAGTTTCTTCCCCCCGTTTTTGTCAGCCTTGTGTTTCTTGTATCAGAGACGTGAGCTCAGAGATGTTTGGATAACAAACATGTAAATGGAGGCTTTGCTTGTTTTCTGAGGGTATCCCTGCACCTCGTGATGTCCGTCTCATTTCTCTGGGTTTTCTTCTGTGAACTCGACAACGTTTGCAGGGTGAAAATGTGGATCTGATTATTTTAGATTCTGATCGTTGTTCTCCCCGAGTGGGTCCTGAGTGTGAACGGATGTGTGTGTCTCTATGTTAGCCATGTGCAAGTGTACCCTGCTTTTTGTGACCCTGAGTCACAAGTGGAAGAGGATGGGTGGATGGATGCGTGGATGGATGGGTGGATGGATGGATGGATGGATGGATGGGTGGGTGGATGGATGCGTGGGTGGATGGATGCGTGGGTGGGTGGATGCGTGGGTGGGTGGATGGATGGATGCGTGGATGGATGGATGCATGGATGGGTGGGTGGATGGATGGATGGATGCGTGGATGCGTGGGTGGATGCGTGGGTGGATGGATGGGTGGGTGGGTGGATGGGTGGGTGGGTGGGTGGGTGGATGGATGCGTGGATGGGTGGGTGGATGGATGAGTGGGTAGACGGGTGGGTGGGTGGATGGGTGGATGCGTGGGTGGATGGATGCGTGGATGGGTGGGTGGGTAGATGGTGGGTGGGTAGACGGGTGGGTGGGTGGATGGATGCGTGGATGGATGGATGGGTGGATGGATGGATGCATGGATGGATGTGTGGATGGATGGATGGATGCGTGGATGGATGCGTGGATGGATGGGTGGATGGATGGATGGGTGGGTGGATGGATGCATGGGTGGATGGATGGGTGGGTGGGTGGATGGATGGATGGATGCATGGATGGATGGATGGATGCGTGGATGGATGGGTGGATGGATGGGTGGGTGGATGGATGCGTGGATGGATGGATGGATGGGTGGATGGATGCATGGATGGATGGGTGGATGGATGCGTGGATGCATGGATGGATGGGTGGATGGATGGATGGATGGATGGGTGGGTGGATGGATGGATGGGTGGATGGATGCATGGATGGATGGATGGATGCGTGGATGCATGGATGGATGGAGGGTGGATGGATGGATGGGTGGATGGATGGATGGATGGATGGATGCGTGGATGCATGGATGGATGGATGGATGGATGCGTGGATGCATGGATGGATGGATGGATGGGTGGGTGGGTGGGATGGATGGATGGATGGATGGATGGATGGATGGATGCGTCGATGCATGGATGGATGGATGGATGCGTGGATGGATGGATGGATGGATGGATGGATGGATGCGTGGATGCATGGATGGATGGATGGATGGATGGATGGGTGGATGGATGGGTGGATGGATGCATGGATGGATGGATGGATGCGTGGATGCATGGATGGATGGATGGATGGATGCGTGGATGCATGGATGGATGGATGCGTGGATGCATGGATGGATGGATGGATGCGTGGATGCATGGATGGATGGATGCATGGATGGATGGATGGATGGGTGGATGGATGGATGGGTGGGTGGATGGATGGATGGGTGGGTGATGACCAGAGTGAAATGTGTGGGACTGGGCTGAACTATAAGCTGTGTTTTGTATGTCTTCGTTGTTCTTTAATGATAATGATTTGCTATCATGTGACTGAGTGAATCCACGAATCCTTTGATTTCATAGAAACAGTTCAAAGTGCTGCAGTGGAAACAGTCGTGTCATCTGCATGCAGGTGTTTCTGCACCTCCATCAGAGGCTGCGTGGCCGACTGAGCTGTAATAACCTGACAGAGTAACAAAGACAGCTGCTCTCCTCCACCCCCTCCTCTCTGCTGGTCTGAGCGTTCATTAGTCTGCAGAGATACGAGCTGCAGCTAAGCAGCTAATGCAGCATCCGATCTGCCTGTTTGATTACCTGGGAATCCCGGAAGGCATCCATCAGCCGGTTATGAGCTTCATCTTCCGCCGCAGGCTCTGAGCAGCTCCACCGCTGCACTCATCGCCACGGTGACGACTTAAAGGATAGAAATGAAAAGAGAGGCGGGTTTTACTTCATCACGGCACGTCGTGTTGCCCGGGGAACGATGGCACGTCTGAAGTTATTCGGGGAGAGATCCGTCAGACGTTGAGCAGCGTGCTTCACGGGCCGGAATAATGTTTTCTCAGCCGATCAGACGGCCATTCATCACCAAACCTCCCCTCGCTGCTAAATATTCCACTCTGTCGAGGCCCATCCATCCTTCCTCTTATGTTTCCCAGTCGCACCGACACTGACGGAGCTGCTCTCCACACTTCTCTCCTCAATTAGTTCCAGATTTGATGCCGAGCATTTTTAAGAAAGTCAGCATGAACATCTGAAGCTGGAGTGTTCAGGTGAGCTGCAGTCGGTAACGCCTGAAGACGCTGCGCTTTGGTTTTGGTGCATTTCATGTAAAATCAAAGACAAACAACATAAAGTGTTAGACATCCATATAAAAATAGAATTATTCACTTGTTTAAAACATCCTTTTCATACCTCGTAACATGATTGAATTTAAGGATTTAAATGATTTGATTATGTCAGATGTGAGACATGTTGGTGAGATAATAAACCATCCATTCATTTTCCATTCGGCTGTTCACGCTCTGACTTACAACCAATTTACCATCACCCACTACCCAGCATGCACTTCTTTGGACTGTGGGAGAGGACCCTCGCTCACGGGGGGAGAACATCCACACAGAGCACCAGCCGGCTGCAGGATTTGTCAGGACGGTCCCGGAGCCACCACAGCACCGGCTCTCCTGGTGGAATAATGAGGTCGTGGTTTGTTCTCGAGCGCTGCGGAGCTGTAACGTCGGTGCTTCATTAAAGTAAAATAAATCTCACAGATTAAAACGAGCCGATGACTCGGCCGCTGCTTACGTACCTCACTCGTGGATTCCTCACTGAAGCTCTTCCACTATCTCTCTGCATCTGCTGCGTCTCCAGGCCAAAGAGCAGAGAGAGAGCCGCCAGCAGCCTGTACAATCAGCCCGCTCACGCCTCTGATAAGCTACGAGGCTTAAAATGGGAGTCAAAGGAGTGGAACTGGGAGCGTCTCAGGGCAGGAGCACTTCCTGTTTGGACAGGCGTCGGCGAACTATCCTCACCTGTGATTCAGCGCCTCGTGCCGTTAATCTCAAGCAACAGATTCAGAGCTCAAAGAAGGAAATGAATCAATATAATCAATAAATGATTGAAATTTATGTCCGTCGAGGAATTGTTGTGTAATAAACCACGAGAAGGAGGCAGAGGCGTGTCGGTGAGCTCATCACGCCGCTGACAACGCCTGCTCGCCCGGAGAGACGGTGCTGAGCGCAGGGCGGGGCCGGTGTGATGTCAGCAGAGCTGTGGGATAAAGGTTCGCTTTATTCTGTCATCGACCCCTCTGACCCTGTGAAGGGCCCTGCTCCACCTCGCAGCGCGCTGACATTTAAAGAAGCTCTGATATCGCCATAGAGCGCTTCACTGTCTTTGTTCGCCGTGACCGGCGCTCATCCACCTGCCTGCACTCGCATTTCCAGTCTGAGTCACAGGCAGCTCATTTCCCAGTAACACATGAATGTTTCTGGGCGCTGCAATCAGCGAAGCTCTGACACAAACCGTCCTGACTGAAGCGTAGCAGCAGGTGAAGCGTCCTGCTGACGCCTAACAGCCGGGGCCAGTCGAGCCCATCGGCACTAGAAATACTAGTTAGTTAAATATTATTTTGTTAATGTATAAAACACCTTTACCCACAGCTACAGCTCTGAGAGACGCCCTTTAATTTTGGAATAGACCTTAAATAAAGTGAATAGCTGTGATAAATCTGACTAAACTAATGAATGAGGTCAAAACTGCATAAAAGGAGCTGAAAGTGACAAATGAAGCCAAACCACAGAACTAAAAATCTAAGTAAAATACAATAACAGCTAATTACATCAAAATGTTAAATATTCAATAATTAATTCAATATAAACTGAATATTATAAAACAAAAAAAACAAAGTAAAATAAAACAGGAACGTCTGAATAAAGTTCATTAAAACACAGATGAAGATGACGTGAACATGAGATGCTGACAGACGCCGTCCCGAGGCCCAGCAGACTTTTCCTTTCTGATGTGCTCAGACATGTTTGTGGATCACAGAAACACGGATCGATCCTGGTTATCAGGGCGTCCCGTGGAAGAAAAACACCATCCAGGTTTGAGGGTTTCTGAGCGCTGCCGACTCTCTGCCCTCCTGCAGTGGCACAAATTTCCAACAAATAATTGATTAGAAATAATTAGATAAGGAATAATTAGATTAGGAATAATTCTAGCAAATTATGTAGATCCAATTAAAGCGGGATAAACCTGCAGCTACTGGAGTGGAGCAGCTGCCTCAGTGGAGATCCAGCATTAATGAAACAGCAGAAATCACTTAAAGACGGAGTCTCCACGTGAGCCCGGAAACCTGCGCTCACAAAGAAAGAAGTCGGCGTGACAGAAACACGAACGCTGACAAACCTCACAGGAAAAATCCACGGTTCACACAGAGCAGCCAAAGCGAGTGTTCAGACCGTCGTCAGCTCCTCTCAGGGTCAACTCACAGACTCACGTCAATGAACCGTTTGGACTCCTCGGCGTTTGTTGTTATGGAGACGAGCAAACACACACACACTGTCCAGTAATCGTGCACAGACACACACACACACAGACACACACACACTGTCCAGTAATCGTGCACACAGACACACACACACACACACACACTGTCCAGTAATCGTGCACACAGACACACACACACACACTGCCCAGTAATCGTGCACACACACACACACACACACACACACACACACACACACACACACTGCCCAGTAATCGTGCACACAGACACACACAGATAGTGTTGTGTAGACGTTGTGTTTTATCTGTGATATTGTATTTTTGCTCGTTAATGGAACAAAAAGCTTAAACCTGCAGAGCTGAAGCTGCAGTTCCTGTAGCGTCCAGCAGAGGCTCCAGCAGTGTGTGAGTCCCCATAGACTCCTGTGTTAAAAGCCTGTTTTGGTCTCCGTGGATCAGCTCCCCTTCATAGCAGCTGTACGGGATGAAGTCCTGTCAGGAGCCCAGAGAGCTGTGATAGAGCTGCAGTGACCTCAGCAGCGTCCTCGTCGTTACTGTGTACACGCGGCAGTCTGCAGCGTGTTACCGTGAAGCCTCCGTCCAGTCTGATGTATGACACTCACTCATAATTTCCCCGAGCGCCGTCTGCCACGGGCAACATCCCGTCTGCACAATATGAAGCCAATTTTAGCAGGAATGAAAAGAGGATGGGATTTTCAGTGTGAGCACGCCGTCCCGAAGTGATCTCTTCGCTCAAACAGCAGTAAATGTCAGCGAGGAGCCGCAGCTCCAACTACAATATTTAATAATTTTATTTATTTTATATCAGCCGAGCTGTGGACCATCTGTCACTGTGCCACAAAGAGAGAGCACGTGGAGTAAAGGCCTGAGCGTGAGTCACGTATCCAGTCGCCTCTGAGGTGGAGCAGCACGCCGAGAAGAAACCAGGGTACAAAAAAGGCTGTAAAATAAGAAATTAGCTCCGTAATGAAACCTGAGGAATAATTAAAGCAATTACAGTCAAACGACTCGACTAAAAGAAGAACAGCTGGAGGTGAAACTGCCTGAAGGCCGAAGGTTCCAGCGCTCCACACAGCTCAGTGCCTGCCATCACCTGGACCGTCTGAGCATGCTCAGTGAGGGCTGTCAACGCTGTCACTCTCAGACACTAAACACTGAACCTGACCAGCTGGTTTCTGGTGACCGGCTCTAACCAGCAGCTCTGAGACGCCGGAGCTTTCCACGGTCCCCAGAGTGGGTGACGCTGCGTTTAAGGCAGCGTGGAGCCTGTGAGACGAGCTGGTGTCGGCATTCAGCTGCTTCCAGGCGTGTTTTAGGGATCGAACCTCCCACACGAGCCTCCTTACCCACTGACTGTGGACCAGCTCTTTATAAAAGAGTCTTAACATAAATGATTACCCAATAATCATATTTTATTGT
The DNA here is from genome assembly GCF_900408965.1 of Simochromis diagramma. NCBI lineage: Eukaryota > Metazoa > Chordata > Actinopteri > Cichliformes > Cichlidae > Simochromis > Simochromis diagramma. Next base: position 955,621 of record NW_024387004.1, read on the forward strand.
TCTACTCCATGTTTTTAGCCTCTCTCTCTCTCACACACACACACACACACACACACACACACACCTTTAACTATTAAAATATCCTAGTGTAGCCGAGGTGTTTTAAGACTTCCAGGTAAATCCTTGAAGTGTTTGTAAGGAGAGCCCATGGAGGAGTTGCAGGGGAGGTGTAAGTGGGTAATGAAGTGTGTGTTTCCATAAACTCAGCAGGTCTTTGGTCAGAAAGCTTTTCCTCACACTTCTATGGGATCAGACACCGCTATCGCCACCTGGTGGCTTCAGGTAGAACTTCGGTCTGAGGCGCTGCCGCTTCAGCTTCATTTTTCTGATCCAGCAGCTACGTCCGTGCTTTGTATCGTCTCTGGAAGACGCTGAACCTGAACCAGCGTATGTGTCCCAGAAACACCAACAGCTAAAGCAGCTGCTGAAGAGGAGCTCACCTGAACTCACCTGAACCCCGTCAGCCTCACTGCTGGATGTGAGTGCAGCTGTGGACCTGAGGGCAGGTCGCACCTCAGTGAGTTTCGGGGACAGCTGACAGACACGCAGTGAGCATGTGCAGCAGGCGTGAAACAGGTGTTTGGACTGACGGTAAGCAGCAGCGGTCTGTGATTGGTTGCTTTTGCAGGAATACTTCAGCTTCCCTCTGAAGGGCAGACAGATGCTCGCTGAGGAGCGTTCCCGTCAGCCTGACTGTGGCGATTTGGCCGCTTCAGGGCGGAGCTTTATTACTGCTTTATTACTGGGAAGTCACAGGAAGTCAGTGAAGCTCACCAAAATAAAAGCTCATTTTAGAAGACAAAGATGTCTCCGTTTTTCACACTTCGGTTGAGTCGTTTAAATAGAAGCTGTTTGTCTCTGAGGAGCAGACTGAAGCCGGCCGGCTCTTCTCACACTGATGGAACTGAAACGATTGGTCAGTCGTAACAGGGCGTAGTTCTGTCAGCAGGTTCACTCAGTGCCTGCTGACTGAGCTGCTTGGCTGGCTTTAGCACAGGCAGGTGCAGCTCACCTGGATAGACGGTGTGTTGACGGCTCTGCAGGCCTGCTTCTCTTGTGATGTGAAACAGGTGTGTGCACGGCGGTTTGTAGAGTATAAATGTAATCCAGTATTTTAGCAGTCTGTACTCTGAGTCGGTGTGAGAATACTCGGTCTGAAGTTCGCTGCGTTTCTGTAAAAACCTGGAGGTGAGAGCAGTCTGTGGTCTGTGTTTTTGTTCCTGTTGGTTCACTGAGTTTAGTAAAACAGTTTTTCCTCCCTGTTTGTCACAAAATTTAAAAGGGGAAACCAAATCCCATCTGTGAGAGAGCAACACAATCAGATAGAGACAACCCGGACGCCCGCAGAGAGCTCCAGATGTTCCTCTCATGTAAACAACAGCTTTACCATCGACCCATTTTCTCTTTTTGGCACCCCGGCGCGTTCCCACGAGACGAGGAAGAGGGGAGGGAGGAGGCTGCGAGCGGAGGGATACTCCACGGAGCCGACGCCGCTCCGGCACACTTTGAAGGGATGAAGCCTCGGGAGGAAGGAGAAGGCCTCGGCTCTTTCCCCGGAGCCGCTGAAATAAGCCGATCACAGGGAGAGGCGGGATAACGGGCTGCTCTGTTTTACAGACATCAGTCGTCTCACACGCAGCCACGGTATTTATGGAAATCAGGTCTGAAAAATCGGGTCTCAATTTCACGTCACATGACTGTGTGAACGCCAGTGTAACGCTCGCCTTCCTCAGTGTTGCATTATGGGTCGTTTGCAGGCTGTTTGCAGGATTTTATAGTATCTCATCAAACACACACACTGCCTGTAAAGTCATCTACAAATGCTGTTATTACACAAAGTATATTCAAACGTTAACTGTGACGCCTCTCCCTGCACTGATCACGTGTGCGAGCGTCTCACACAGTCAGCCTCTGACCACGGACGCAGCGAGGCCTGGCTTTAAAGACCACCACTATTATTATTATTATTATTATCATTATTGTTATTATTATACTCATACAGGTTTTTTAAAAATGGGTCAGAAAATACTCTGAATTTCATTTGAATGTAAAAATATATAACTGCATGTAAAGAAGTGTCTCCATGGAAACGATATTCAGCCCGAGCCTGTTCCTGTAAACAGCCGTCCCATTGGCTTAGAGTGAGTCTGGTTTAGTAACACACGTTTGTAAGAACGTTCCCACACGTATCAGTACATGAGGCTCTGGAGTACCCCAGGGGCTGATGTTAGATCCCTGCTAGAGCCTCGTGTTTGAAGCGAACATGTTCCTGAAAACTCTCCGTGTTGTAAACGCCGTTTTTAAGCTCCACTGATCGCAGCGTGAAAGCGTTCTGCTTTCTGCTCACGTGTCGTACAGCGGGCGCTCCCAGAGGTTATCAGCAGAGCCACCAGCACAGAGGCAAAAAACAAAGGCCGCTTGTATCTGTGATGTGAGGAGAAACCACGGCGACAGGTGTGGTCGCCAAGGTGATGCAGGCTTGTGCAGATTTGCAAAGTTCTGATTAAAGACGAGGCCGAAGAAGCTTCTGGACTTTTGTTTCATCCAAGTAAGGGAAACATGAGATCCTGTCAGGTGACGTGTCACACATGCATCACACACATTCAATTCAATTCAATAAAACTTTATTGATCCTGAAGGTTGACCCCGAAGGAAATTGTGTTAAGGCTGCCGACCTTTGCCAGCGCCGACTTACCCTTCTGACCATACATACATGACACAAACATCACATGGGGAAGACAGGTCAATGGAAAATGCACCACATGAGGAAAGATAAGGAGAAAAAAATAACTCCCCCCAGACTGAGCTCCAACAGGGAGATCAGTTTGAGAACAGAAAAAACACCTCTGCACATGAAAACACTCTAAATACGCCAAAGAAACACATGACAAGCAGCAGGGGGGGTAAAGGGTGAGAGACCGCCGAATTAGACAGTACATCCGGGCCTGCGTGCGCTGGTCTCCATGATCCACCGTCAGCATCGGAGGGGAATAAGCGTCGAAGGCGTTTGGAAAGAGAGGGGGGATGAGTGTGTGCACATCAGTGTATATGTATGTGTGTGTGTGTGCGTGTGTCCAGAGTTCAGCTGACACAGTGTCCTTCGCCCTGCCAGGCTAAGTAAACAGCCTTCCAGCCAACCCAGGTGGGCTTGCATGGAATGGGAAGGAACAGACTAAACACAGTCGTTATCAGGGTGTTGTTGTTCAGCTCCAGCCTTGAGACCGCAGCTGGCGCCGAGAGGGTCTCCGCATGAAGTGATGGTGGTTTTTACTTTAGTGCGAACAAGCTCATATGAATTTCAAAGCTGTTCTACAGTCCAACACGGGTCTCTCAATCTCCCGTTGGAGAGCCGCGAGCTTTCTATGATGTTATCAAACTTACGCTCCGTGATGTTGTCGTTCTTTTTGCTCAAAGAGCAGGTTCTGAGAACTCACGACCGCAGTGCACTTCCCCAAGATGTGATCGAATTTGCGCTCAAAGGTGTTGTTCGAGCGAGCCCCTCCAGATGTAATCCAGCTTTTCACTCAGAGGTCTTGTTCTGAGTATTCACGGCAGCCGTAGCGTTCTCCAAGATCTTCTCCGTGCTGACTCAATGAGCCCATTTTGAGAAACTCACGCCTCTCCCATCATTTCAATCCCAGCGGGCAGCCTTGTGGGGGTTTGAACAGCCGGTTCCGCTTTCTTAATTCTTTGATAAGTCAGGGCCAAGCCAGCTCCGATCAGCCAGAACCCTGTTACCATGGTTCCAAATAGGTAGATATCTTCAGCACTCAGGCTCACCCGAGCCCAGACTTCTCGTTGAGAAAGGGGTGTCAATTGCATTTAGGGACCAGTTGATCCAATCCATAATTCTCTTTTAGGTTTTAGAGAACAGACTGTGAGAGAGTGTTCCAGGGAAAGTAACACAAAAAACACCAGACTAGACAAGGACATAAGAGGCTAAGCAGGGAAGCTAAGGGAGAGGATGAGGAGGAGAAAAGTGCGACCGCCTTCGTCAAGAGCAAGAGCAGACGCACGCACACACAGGCACACGTGCATCACACACACACACACACGTGCATCACACACACACACGCATCACGCACACACACACACACACACACACACACACGTGCATCACACACACACACACATGCATCACACACACGCAGCGTGTGTGTGCGTGCAGGTGTAGTTAATGTCTGCGTGTGTTTGTGTTTCCGAGCCGCGGGGCTCGTTCTTCTCTCTGGCAGTTATTGTAGCAAATTCAGTGTCAATTGATGAGCTCCCCGGGGTGGACGGGTCCACAGAGGGGCTGTTTGGCTGCGCTCGCGGCCCCCGAGCTGTTTATTTCTCCCCACTCATCAACAGAAGCACCGGGAGGAAGTAATAACGGAGGGGGAGGAGGAGGAGGAGGAGGGAGAACAAAGGAGAGGAAGGGCTGTAAAATATGAAGATGAGAAAGGAGGAGATTAGTTTTGCTCTTGGAGACGAGATGAAGAGTTTGACCTCGGTGGAGTCGCCTGTTCGTGGCCGTTAGCTTCAGCGCGTGCTGCAGCTCGGACGCTGCTTTAAAAAGCGCTTGGACAGTAACGCGTCAGCGTCTGCCTTACGTTCGCTGACGCGTGACGTGTGTCAAAGCGGACGTGGCCTGAAACGTGAGGAGCTGCGCCTCTGTGGCTTCCACCGCTCGCTCCGTCTCCCCATTCATCATCTCTAATGAGGCAGAGCGCGCTCAGAGAGACTGAAATATCTCCCTCAGCGGTGGGAGCCACAGTCCTCGCACCGTCCTCCTCCACCCGTCATATATGATGCATCTGCCCCGAGCAAGGCCTCATGGGAAATCTAAGCTGAGAAATGCCTCTTAGTGCTTGAATACATGCGATGTAGTTTCTTCTGTCAAACAAAGAAACTGTGGGCTGCTCAGGCCTGTGTTTAAGCAGGTAAAGAGCCAATGAGAGCAGAGCCACAGTCACACACACAAGGTCGTGTTTTAATGTCAGAGATGCTTTCTGTTGCCAGTGTGTGCCTCAAACAGCCTGCGGGCTCATTTCTGTCCAAGGTTGTACTTAAGTCTGACGTCAGCAGCCGTCGTCTTCGGTTCCCAAACTCAAAGAAACACTGACATCACTGAGAGATTCTCTCATCCAATAAAATGATCAGTGTGGCTGCTCTCACAGGTGTTCCAATAACCTTAAACATCTGGGCACAGAGAAGAGGTTAGAAGTTAGCTGAGCTAGTTTCCATCTGCAGATCATACACGCTGATGTGACTGAGGGATTGATCCAACTGTGAGCACAGATGAAAACCAGCAGCGACGTTTGCAGGGTTACTGAAGTGGAGCTAAATAATGCCCATAATAATGTGCTACGGGTAGGACACACATGATGGAAAGACTTTAGCGCAGTGAAGGTGGAGGATGAGCGTTGACTTTTTTCCATTCAGTAAAAGTAAATGGGAGGTCCTGATGGGCGGAGCCAACTGACATCACACTGCAGGGACAGCAGCAGGTTCAAGCTTCAGCTTTTATTCTCATATACAGACAAACAGTGTAGCAGCGTTCACCTGTAATGAAATCGCTCGCTTTACATGAACATACAGAAAGTGTACAGGTATATTAAGAAAGAAAATAATAATAAAATACAAAAGTAATAAATATTAAGAGAATTAAAACTATTTTTGGTATTTACAGGTTGTGCAAAACTTGTGCAGTTAGGATTTAAAATGGTTTAAAGTGACAGTGGGTCCAGTAACTGTAGTGAGTGTGTGCAGCCTGATGGCTTGTGGGTAGAAGCCATGTCTTGATGCGTGCTCAGTCATCCAGGTGAGTAAATCTGGACGTTTTCAGTGGGAGAAACGTTTCGTCATCATCAGGTGACGTCTTCAGTCTCAGCTGACTGCAGGTTTCAATCTTATAAACAGGACATTTGCATAATGACTGAAACCAGCCCACTGAGGGAACAATGGGCTGGGAGGTTCCTTCATCTTAATTATGCAAATTCTCATGAACATTGATCAACAACCACTGATCAAAGAGGATGTAACATCCTGGACAGGGAGGAGCGCTGGTTTGAGGGCGGAGTCAAAGAGGCCATTTATGTGAAAAGGGAAAGACCATCTCTGAATGGAGGAGGGGCCTAAGGGTACATCTGTCACCATCTTACATGCTGTGATTGCAGCCATTCCCCAACTCTCTGTGAATGGGACTCATGGTCATTGATCAGTGGTTGTTGATCAATGGTCATGAGAATTTGCATAATTAAGATGAAGGAACCTCCCAGCATCAACCTTTGGAGTAGAAACCTGCTAGTGCGGGTCGAAAAAGTTTGTGGCTGGGATCAGAGAGGATCGCGCTGTTGTGAGGTCCAAGTTACTGTGAGAAATACCTGACCGTGAGCTTCAAGTGCCCACCGGGCTTTGGTTGGAAGAGGGAAACATAATGTGAAGTCATGCAGCTTCAGAAGTTCCTGATTAGCATCGTCACGGCAGCATAAACAGCACAGGTAGGAACCACAGGTGCTCTGTAGGAGGCGCTGATGCAGACAGGCTTTGACAGCACTCTGAGTTACGTGTTGTTTGTGCCGACACAGAAGGAAAATATGAATGTTCGTGATGTTCCTCGTGGGGACGCAGCCACAGCGTTTGTGTGGGCGTGTCCAGGTGTGATTGTGGAAATGAAGAGTCTGAAAAGTTCCTCAAAGTTTGGAGGGAGAGCGCAGGTACAGCAGCATGTTTTAGCTGATTAAACAGGATCACAAACTCATTTCCAGGCCGGATGTTTGTCAGATGTTTGTTGATAACCAGCATTAAATTTACCTGTAGGAGATGTTCCTAAACCGAGCAGACGGTTCCATCTGACAGCGTCTGCGTCTGAATCAGATAAAGGTTATCAGGAAGGAGAACGAGGACGCCTCCAGCAGAGCGACGCCGTGAGCTGAGAGGACTTCCTGCTGCTCCCCTGTGCTCGCTTCAGTCTCCATCAGACTGGACGTTACGATGGTTAAATCCTTCTGAGAGGGGAGACCTGGACTAAACTAAAGCTCGCTCGTGTCACTTCCTGTCGTCTCCTCTGAACGTGACTCAAAGCGACTTTGTGATGTGAGGTTAAACCCACTCAGCAGAGGTGAGGAGGCACTGAGCATGCTCTGTCAGCGGGGAGGGCCGAGGGGAGGCCGTACATAAGATTTGCGCATGCAGGGTACGGATCGGGTAGCGACAGGGTCTCTGGGAGAAGACCGCCAAGCCCGTCCAATCGTCACACACATTTAAAACGTGACATCCGGAAGCGTCCGTGGCGAGGACTCATTGATGACCGCTGAGCCGTCTCCTCCTTCAGTTTGGCTCTGACTGACGTGTTTGGAGGCTGCTTCAGCAGGACGACCCCAGTCCATCACCCACTCACGCTGTCACTTTTCATTAACGGCCACGGGGGCGTGTTTGAGCGCCGTGAAGCTTCACGACCGCCACGAGCTCTGATTCCAAATTACAGAGGGGACAGCATGATTGATGACTTGTTGGTGGTGATTAGATGGCTGAAAACTGTCTGCACTGCAGGCTGAACAGTCAGGAAGCATCGCGCTGAGAGTTACTTTCCTGCCGACGAGCCCGATTACAGAGGAGAGGGTCGACCATCGAGCTGTGTACAGATGCTCCACGTAGCATCGCTGCCTGCTAACAGGCTAATTACGTTTACAAATTATTATTAATGTTTACTAAAGTCAGGCGTTTGTGATCTGACACACGTTTATGTTCTTTATGTGTTTTTGATGGTTCAGACATACAATAGCAGCTCCGCTGGCACATGTAACACGTCACATACATGACCTCAGGTACTGATGAGGCGTCGCTTGTTGTCATGGCAGTAGTGAGACAGCTCACACTAAGCATCCACATCATCCTTACAAACCAGTTTTTAACCAATGAATCAAAAGATGAATTATGTCAAGAGACTCACAAAGACTGTACATAAAAGATGGACCACCCAGTGGTCGCGGTCTTGTTTTGAAGACTCAGTGTTAGCGTGTAGACATCTGCCATGTTGGTTTCTTTAGAGCCAGAACTCAGTTTAGCTAAGTTATCAGCTGATCACACCAATCCCTGCTCCTCAGTAACATCCTGATAACGTCCTCGAACTTCACCTCACAGCAGCCATATTGCTGGTCACGTGATGTCATTAAAAATGCTCCAACAGCACCAACACGATCCAGTTAGCTGAGGTGAAGCCTAGCTAGCAGCTACAGCACCAACAGCCAGTCAGTCAAAGAGGCCACGCCTCTAATAATGCAAACAGATGAGGTATGAACACCCCGCAGGTGTTACGAAGGGGAATTTGTATCAGGCTGTAAACATGCTCATTAGCTTAACATGTGACTGAGTCACTGCTGGACATTAAAGCATCACAGCTGTTGGTCCATCAGACCTTCACTGTGTCGGTTAAATGTGATGATCAACCTCCTCCCTTCCACGCCAAACGTGAGCCCAGAATAGGAGCAGCAGGAGCGGGCCGTGTTTTAATTATTTCAGCCCTCAGCACCCGAGCAACTCCTCTCCTATGGGGAATGTTCTTATTCCGGTTTTGGTGCCTCCACACGAATTTTTCACAGTTCAGTCTCACAGATGCTTGTTGTGACACAGCAGAAAGACCTCGCACTCACAGAGAGTATCTGATGAGTCTGACAGCAGGCTGCAGTCCTACGCTGACACCGCCGAGACAAAAATACACCATCGCATTCACCACTCGTCTCGCTTCCCCCAATTAAAGTCGGGTTCCTTGTAGCTTTGTGGTATCCATGGTAACTGTGCAGTCTCCACCTACGTTATAGAGAACCCGGGAAACAGGAAGTCACACAAAACCTCATTTATTGGGCGAAAAGCTGATTCATTGATGCTCTTTTAATAGTTTCATGTCTGAGAAGGACGTCTGTGGTTTGGAAACTTTTAGCTTTGACGAAAACATGAATTCCTGCAGCTTTTTTAATGATTTCAGCTGAATGCTCCCGAATGTTTTCAGTCTGAATGAGCAGAAACACTGAAATTTGCCACCTGCAGCATTTTGCTGTAAAATTAGACGTCAACAAGCCAAAAAACAGCTGAACCTGGGAACATACATCCCACTGCTGCACAGCTCCAGGACACTGGGAGCTGTGGTTTCAGACAAGACGTGACTTAATGCAGCTGTGAGGTCATTTGTAGTATCTGTGATTGTATTTATGTATTTGGTGTCAAAGCACTGCAGGTGTTTTGTAATCAGACTGGCTTTTGACCCTTTGTTCGGTCAGACGGAGGCTGAAACACACGACAGTAGTCGAGCACCGTCCTCCCTCAGCTGTGATCAGACGCTCTCTGAGATTTAATGCCTGGTTTCTTTTCTGATTGGCTGCTTTGTCTCGTTCTTTACGGGCTGTTGCTTCTTCTTCACGCCTCCTGTCAGCTGACGGCCTCAGCGCCACAGGTCGCTGTAAATTACTCACAGCGAAGCTGTTTGTTTGGGGCTGACGCGTTCAGAAATATAGAAAAAGGACGGTTTCATCATATGACGAGCTTCAGACCAAAGAAGATGAATGAAACCTGAAAGCCAATCGAACGTGGGAGCGGATCTGCAGTTTCAGGAGGAAAAACGGCATATTAGTTTTAGGTTTGGAAGCACTGTGCTGTTACGGCGGGTCATCGTTCCACAGCTTTGCGATGACTCTTGGACTCTTGTTGTGTTTCTGTGAGCATGCCTCGCCCATGGATGATGGATTGTGGGACAAACTTGGTGAAACTTCTCTTGTTCTACTTCTTTACGACCAAAACCTTCAACACAACATCTGACAGCATGATAACCATGACTGCTTAGTTCTCATGTTATCCGTCAGTTGTGTCTGTGAGCAGAAACACTGACAAAAGCTGGATCTGCTGAGCTGCAGACGGAGTTTGGATGAACTGAGACTCAACCTGACAACTTGTTAGTGCTCAGTCATTAACCGATGAGTTAACAGTTTCAGGAAGTGACATCATGGGAGTTGCGTCCATGTTTGCATCCATGCTGATACATTCTTTTCTAGTTGTGTTGAAAAATGGTGAGAGAAGAAGTCGATTCCAGAAACGGCGGTACTGAACGGACCAATCACAGCTGTTGGAGGATTTTGGAGGGTTCATGATTACGACGCACTCACAGCTTAAAGCCTAGCCTTTCATAATTTTGTTACCTGATTTTTGTTTCTGAGGACTGATTTGATCCACATATGAGGACGTTAGTTTTACATTCTGATAGCACAGTGGCAGTATGACGTCCTCGTGTGGATATCAGGCCCTTGTAGAGCAAAATTGAGTATTTTGGTCTAAATAACCCAAAAAGTGATGTCCACACATGTGGGCGGCAGGTCCTAGGAGGTTAAATGCATACGATCAGGCCTCATAGATACGCTGAGGATCATCTGCATATCAGTGAACGTGTATGCACAGGTGGGCATCCACTTCACGGTCAGGAGCCTATCCCAGCTGTCATAGTGTGAGAGGTGGGGCACACCCTGGACAGTCGTTGCAGTGCCACCACATGGAGACAGGCAGCTTTCACACTCATGATGAGCCAGTCTTGTGTCCCAGCTCTTCACCAGCTGAGATCGGTGGCGTGTTTCAGCCGGCGTGTTCGAGGGTTTCTCCTTCATCTGCTGCTTCCTGTCAGACGCTAATTCAAAGCCACCATTGTCACACCTTCTTCCTGTGAGACATCAGAGTTTGGACGTGCTGTAAATTGTCACCAAACGCTGTGAGGTGCAGTATGCTAATGCGCCCGACCCCGGGTCGACCGCTGCCGCCGCTGCCTTGGCTAATAAGCTCTCTCTGAGCGTGCTCACAAACGGAGCACTTTGATATGCTGCCGTTGGCCGGAGTGGAAAACGCCTCTGATGGTGATGAAAGCGTCTCAGCCTCTTTCTGATTCATCCTCTCTCAAAGCAAGCCGTTTGTATCTCATGTGATCAAACACGCTGAAATATGCATGATGTTTCTGCACGCGTCTGCGTTTCTACGGAGACTTTTTAATCACGTGGTTTCGAGGCGGAGGTCTGAGCTGTGTCAGCTTCTCAAACATGGTTTGTTTCTGCTGTGTGATGACGGTCAGGAGCTGAGGGCCGCTGCAGGTTTGCTGACGCGTGTCGCTGAGGAGCCACTCGCTGTTTGGATCCATACTGGGCTGTTACAGTACTGTTTGCAGAGGTCAGAGGTCAGAGACTCGTGTAGATTCAGCCGTCGCCATCTGGTGGCCTTCAGATGCAAAGACGTTTACGGCACTTCTGCGCTGGCTGCATTTTTCTGAACCAGGAGCTGCGTCCGTGTTTTTGAGCATCAGTGGCTTCATCGTGTCTAAGTCAGTTTTGTTGCCATGGTTACAGGTTCAAAATGGCGGTGTCTTCACTGTCTAACAGCAGTGGGAAACATTTTCAGATTCATGCACTGATCTTCACAGTAAATATGAAAGCTGTCCTTCAGATTAGATCAGGTCCGCACAGAGCTCGTCCGTCCTCTTCCTCCGCTTCCTTTCTCGTCTCTTCCTGCTTCGCCATGTTTCCACGTCACAGCGTCAGCTCGGCAGTGTTTGTGAGACTTTCTCGTCCCGAGTAGCGCCCAGCTTCCTCTCAAAGTCAGAGCTCTTTTTCTGTGTTTCCTGTTCAGAGCGACATCAGAGGAAGTTTAAAGATTAGCATCGGTCTCTGCTCGGCGTCCCACGCAGGCCTTCGCTCCTCTGTTTTTTTACCTTTTAGCTGGGAAGATAAAGGGTGGGACGTGAGGTCAGGGGTCCTCAGGGGAGCAGCGATCCTGTTTCTGTGTGTGGTGCACTGACGGTGGCATTTACAGCTCCTACAAAGACATAAAAGTCTCCGTCACACCTGACGTCCGAAGCCACTTCCTGCTTTTTTAAACTGATGGTACTCATTGTTGGACAGAAGGAGGAGCGGCTAATGAGCCGAGCTGACCCAGAGCCACCTGTTGATCAGGTGAAGCCAAATGGCATCTGACTGTGAGGAGGCCGAAGGCTGCAGGTCCCTGTTTCATTTGCTTTAGACTCTGTACTTTTCAAAAATAAAACATAAATTCTTTCTAGAAATTAATAACTGATCACTAATTACCACAAGCAACACGCTGAGAGGAGGCGGGCTGGTCACATGATACTGAGCTGCTAATTAGCAGCTTAAGGTTAATCTACAGCTCGCTGCTACTGCTCGAACATCCTCGACTGTTCGTCCTGACACGTTTAGCCTCCGGAGGCTTCGACAGGATGGGGCCCAGTCCTCCTGACCCTGACAGACCGGATCATTCTCTGGTGACTCTTTCAGGATTTGAAGGGACATTTTTCTGCTTTCAGCCACTTGAAACCTTTTCAGGCCAGCAGGAAGTCTCTGTAGTGTTTAAAATGTCATGTGACATCTGTGCAGCTGACGTTCAGACACCAGGTTTGTGCTGAAGTGACCTCACATCAGTTTACCTGCTGCCATGGTCACGAGCTGGGTCTGGACCGGTCACCGGATCGGTCTGTTGGGTTTATCAGTTTAAATCAGATCACAACATCCGTCACCTCCGATTCTGCTGCTGCTGTGAGTATGTGGAGGCGTTTCTGTGACGTCAGATTAAATCAGATGAAATTCTTCGATGATTAAACACAGAAACATGGTTTCATGTCTAACCCTGTTTTTAAAAAGTCATGTAGCTGAAACCGCTGCGCCCGCGACAGAGCGCCGCGCTCCTCTGCAGAACTGAGAGCTGTGACGGCTGCGTGGAGTCGGCGCCTGAATACCAAACGCCAAATGTTTAATTCATTTGTTGAATAAAACGTGGAGCTGCGGCAGCTCTCCTCCTCCTCCTCCGCTCGCTCCACGGCAGCAGCTGAATGTGAGATGAGGCGTCGAGGCCGAAGCTTCAAACAGACTCCCGCTGGCTCGCCTCCTTCTTTACCCTCGTCTTCATGAAGCCCAGAAGGAACGACACACACGACTGCTGAAGACCTCTGACAGAGTAAAACTACTCGAATACACTGAAGTATTTATCTCCGTTAATTAAGGAAATAAAATCACAGTCACTGAAAAGTCAAAATTAAGGAAAAAATATATTTTCATAAAAATCAAAACAAAGTTTCAAAAAATGAAAGAAAAAAATGAATAAAAATTAGTAAAAAAAAAGTTTACTGTAAGTGAAAATCAGTAACAATTAATTATTAACACTCTGAGATAAAAGTGAAGACAAAAGTTTCACATCTGAGAAAAAAGTTATTGAGAAAAAATGTAAAAAAAAAAATGTCAAAGAATATTTTAAAATTTATTAGAAAAAAATTATTGAGAAAAAGTTAAAAAGAAATTGAGAAAAAGCCCAAAATTTGTGAAAAAGGCAAAAATGTTAAATAATGAAGCTTCTTCTTGTGTGAAAGTGTTTACATGGCACCAAGTCACAGCAGCAGTTTCCACAGTACAAGCAGATGACCCCTATGAGCAAGCACCAGGCGACAGTGGGAAGGAAAAACTCCCTTGTAACAGGAAGAAGCCTCGGGCACGTTGTGGAAAGCCCAACGTGTTTTGTGTAGATGTGAGAGGACAGCGTCACTGAGAGCAGCCTGGATTCGCTCTAACATTTGTGCTCAGTCACAGACGTCTGTGACCCTGAGGTCACGCAGCCTCGGGAATGAGTCTCACCTGTGTGTCAGCTGTCAATCACAAAGCTCCAAAGGTGAGCCTAAGCTCCACTACGGCGTCTCCGAGCTGCACGCAAGCCAGCTCCCTGTATTTCTGGCCGAGTCGCCACACTCTGGATTTTAACGCTTCCTGGAATCCAGATATTCTCGTGATAATATAACCTTCACAGCTTCGCTCGTAAACAGGCAGTCAAACAAGTTCTGTAAGCCTGAGGTTAAACTCCGCCCACACATGGACACGTGGAAGCAGCCGTGATGAATACAGTAGCGTTATTACGCAGGACGCATGTTCAGGGGTTCATCCTTCACGTGTCGTTCCTCGTTGTGTCTGTAGTTCCGTGTTTGGCTCCATCCGTCGTCCTCTGGGATCTTCTGTCTGCAGGACTGAAGTGTTCCAGCGTGAAACTGAAAGCTCACTCACGCTGCTCTTCAGCTTCATGTTTGATTTAATAGTTTGGAATAAAAACATGGAGCACAAATAAAACTGAGCTCAGGAGTCTTCCTTGAAGTGCACGCCTGTGTGCGAGCGGCTGGACTCGACTTCATGGCGTGGCCTCGTGTTTTCCAGGATTGTCCTGTAATCTCTGAGCAATGAAGGAAATAAGTTAGTGCACGCCGCGCCGGCCTCGGGTTTTTCTTCTGGTCAGGTTAACGTCACGCTTGGAGATAATTAGGAGATGTCAGAAGTTCAGAGTTGAAATCACGGTGGTTTTACAGTCGATGGTCACAGCTGACATCTTTGTCTCATTCAGTCTCATCAACCCACCAATAGGAGCGCTCGATGTCCGCTCCCTGTCTTCTTCTTTTGTGCTGGTTTTTGAGCAGCTGTTTCTGTATGAAAGATGGGCGTAACCTCTGTGATGTCATACACTCGAGACTGTATCGAGTGTATGACATCACTCTCATCGCCATTTTGATTCTTGAAGCCGGACGGGCCAAGCAGTGGATACACCTGTAAGCCCACAGGATTCCTATTGGCTGGTGAGTTCTCAGTCACTAACCAATGAGCATGCAACGCTCCGTTCTGCGGGAGACGATGACAAAATGTTTCATTCAGTATGTCTATCCTAACCCAACCAATCACAGCAGATGGCCCCGCCCCTCCCTGAGCCTGGTTCTGCTGGAGGTTTCTTCCTGTTAAAAGGGAGTTTTTCCTTCCCACTGTCGCCACAGTGCTGCTCATAGGGGGTCACATGATTGTTGTAGGGTCGACCTTACAGTATAAAGCGCCTTGAGGTGTTATTGTGATTTGGTGCTGTATGAATAAAATTTTATTGAATTGAATTGTGTATGACCTGAAACCACCTGAGCCTACAAACAGGAAGTCTCCCAAAGACTTCTATAGGACCAGAAAGCTTAGTCAACGGCAGGTATCGCCCCCTGGTGGCTATCAAAGAAAATGCAGGTGTGAGGTCCCTGAATGTGACTATAACTAACATCAGACTCAGACAAACTACTGAAGGGAAAGTAAATATGTTTTCATTGTTTAATGTGAAATTATTGCCAGTGTGGTGAACGTGTCACATTTTATCTTACAAAGCTGTTAAAGCTGATTATTGATGACTCCTGGTGGTCACAGTGACGAGGTCATCCGTGATTTATTTACCTCTGAGATCACATCAGTACTGAACACCTGTGTCTCGTCTCAGCTGATGAAATGCTGCTAATGAGCGACTGTCATTTGTTTCATGGTTCGCTGCTCGGTCGCTCGGGTGAGCTGAAACGGTGGAACAAACGTAAGATCTGAAGCTTTCCTGACGGCGTGGCGAGGAGAAGAAGAGCTCCGGCTGAGCGTTTCTCTGTCAGTGACATTTATTGAAGGCAGCCTGCAGCTCTGACACTGTTAAGGCGACTGTGCGCGGAGATGTCGGCGGTTTCGTGAAATGTCAGGAGAGCAGAGTCCTCCTTCTTCTTCTGCACTTTCGTCCTCTCAGACTTTAACCTTTAGGACGAGCTCGGGGCCAAACCTCTAATAACGCTGTTTCTGAAAGGTTAAAACCATTGCCGATAAAACGGATAAATTATACTTTTTAAGGCTGCTGCAGTTCAGGAAGCTGATGACGCTGAGTTAATTGTGCCCTTTGTTTTGTCTGCTCAGGTGGAATCTGTATCGCTCAGTCCCTGAAGATCCCTCACGACCACAAACCCTCCGACTTTGATAAAATCATCCGCCAGCTGCTGGACACTCGGTACGCCAGGGCGGTCATCCTGTTCGCCTCCGATGAAGACATCAGGTAATAACCCTGCTGAGGTAACGTGCAAAAGTTAAATACGTGACCTGAATCATCGTCTTCAGCTCAGGATGAGAGAAAACGTCAGGACTGTGTTAGTGCCAGCAAACACAATGCTACGTTTTTCCTTTGCTATATTTAATGTATTCAGATGGATTTTTATTGGATGCTCAGCACATCAGGACTCTTCCAGCCGGTACCCTCCATCCACTGAGAGGAAGTAAAAATGTTTGGGATAATGAGCACGACCCTGAGGGAGGAGCTCCTGCAGCTGACCCGGGACACGCTGGAGAGGTTGGTTTGGGAACGCCTCGGTGTTCCTCGATGAGCTGGCAGGAGGTTAGACTGCCGCCCCGTGACGTGAGCAGTGTTCATGAGTACCCACCATAAAATACTGAGGTTAAGATCAGGCTGAGGAAAACTCGACATCAGTCAGACACTCTGGAAAAGTTGGGTGTCTGCAGACTTCTGTTCCCCTGCGTTTCCACAGTCTTCTTCACTCACTCTCCACCTCTGACGTCTCCGTTGATCAGTCGCTCAGATGGAGCTCGTAGTCTTCAGCAGCTTTAGGAAAGCCTGAACTAATCAGATAAGGTCCTGTAGATGCAGCGGGTTGGTGGGTAATGACAGGTTAGGCTCTCTAGTGACCCTGTCGGTCCAGGACATGAACCTCTGCAGGTAAACTGATGTGGAAGCTAAAGTGTGGGTGGGGTCTGTGACTGCTTTCTCACGCAGGGGCATCCTGAACGCCAGTAAGCGAGCGGACCAAGTGGGTCATTTCCTGTGGATCGGCTCCGACAGCTGGGGCGCCAAAAACAGTCCCATCCAGCACCTGGAGGACGCCGCGGTGGGAGCCATCACCATCCTGCCGAAGAGGGCCACCATCAGCGGTAAGTCCCTCGCCGCTTATGGTTTCACGTTGCTCGTCTTTATGAGAATATGTGAGTGTAAAGTTCATCAGCTCGCTGCTACATGAAGGAAAGGAGAACTTGGTTTTCTGTCCTCGCCGCTCGCTCTTTTTCCTCCACGTCTGCCTGAATAAGCAGAACTTCTGAAAACTCAATCGCGTCGGGAACGCTCGCCGTCTCGCGTTTCTGGGTTTGCAGTGACACCAGATTGCTCAGGACTCTTTTGATGATGATTATTTTGTCGTCATTATTCTGCTTCTATCAGCTTTTACTAAAGACCTCTGCTGCTCTTACTTCCTGTCAGATCTCTTCATGTGACGAATAAAGTTTCACTGCGGCCTGAAAGTCGTGAAAACGTTCTCTGTAATGATTTTAAAGACATGACGACAAACGTGTTGATGCAGAGCTGCAGCAGAGGCCAAGACTTACAGACTGACAAAATATGAAACTGTTCGGCTGTTTTTTTATAGAAAGTTTCACATGTGTTGTGTTGGCATAAAAATGATTTCACTTCCTGTATTTCCTCTGATGTCACAGTGATGATCTTTTTTAAGCCCAATAAAGTCGCCGTCTGCAGGAGTCGGCTGAGGCTGACTGTAGTTACTCTGTCGCAGTTTGAATTGTCACACTGAACAGACAGGAAAGCAAAGCGAACTTATTTTGAAAATCCCGACCTCTTCCTTTGTGCCAGAGTGTTTTTCTGAACTCTCTTCAGAGGTGTGACATGCAGAGAAGCGCCGCCATCATAACGACACTGAAACCGCAGATCAGAGGAAACGTAACGAGACCGCGGCCGACCTCCTCATCGGCGCTGATGACAGCGTTTAGATTACAGCGCGCGTCGTAACTACAGACGGCGGCGAGCGCGGCTGTCGTGTCAAACACAGATGGTGACGGGGATATACGGCGGCGGGTTGTTGTGCCACTTCAACGCTCTGACTTCAAATGAAGCCTGAGCTCTTTGTTCTTTTGTTCTCGCTGCACTAATACTTCTGTCAGGAGGCGAACGGAAGCAGCGTTTCTGCTCGCGTAACGTCGCTCTGACCTTTTTTCTGCTGCCAAACACGAGCCGGGCAGACTCGGGCTGTCACCTCGGATCTGACGGGAGGTGCTGCGCTCATAAATTCTGCGCTCTGATGACTGATTTATGGAAATGGGGGTTTTCTGAGCATAAAGGCACTCGCAGAGAGCACTGCAGCGTAACGAGGGGCGGGGTGAGTCAGGTTTAAGGGCATCAGACCCATTACACCAGAGGGCACGCCGCGAGGAGCAGGAAGAGACGGGGTGATGGGGAGAAATTTAGCTTTATGATGAGAGTCACAGCCAGATTAACCTTCTGCACAAACCTCATCAGCGGCTGCCTGTGAAGTGTGCTCTGAGAGCAGCGTTTACATCACCCGCTGAGCCTGTGTGTTCGGGCTGAGCTCTGAGGACGACTCAGCCTCACCAATAAAACTCCGGAGATTATGACTCTCAAAGTCCTTCTGCAAGTCTCAGAGCTGGCCTCATTGTTATACATTAACTCCAAACGGAGGCATGCAGGCCAGCGTGCATGGATGGACGGTGACGTGTTCACCCTCTCCGGGTTATCCGGGGCTCCGTCAGAATCGGTCCTTTTATGAGGGCTCGCGCTGGCAGACAGTAAGTCGGGCACTAAGGTCCCGGCAGGGCGTTGAGGTGCAGAGCTCTCGGAGCAGCCAGGCGGCAGAGGGCGCACGCTTCACTGACCTCTTGTCTTTGTTTTTTGCGGATGATTCAATCCTGGTTTCATCGAGCGCTGACCTCCAACTCGTGGCTGGCTCGCAGCTGAGTGGGAATCGGCTGAGGCGGCGGCGGCTCTCGGCTGGAAAAGGCTGGTTTCTGGGTCAGCGATGAGTTTCTGCCTCAAGTGGAAGAGTCCACGTGTCTGAGGGTCGGGAACAGATGGGGTCGTCTGATCCCACCTGCACACGCCTGCCCTCACCTGCGGCCCGTGAATAACGCCTCAGTGTGAGGAGCGCCGTCACTCAGGGGGAGTTTAGAGTAGATGCTGCTCCTCTGCATTGAAGGAGACGGCTGCAGGGAGATGCAGGAGGTGCTGAGGAGAGGGAGGTCTGGGCGTCTCAGTTGGACGCGTTGATGCTGCTTCAGGTCCAGCTGCACAGACGTGTAGATCATGGCGTCGCTGCCCGTCTGTCCTCGTCTCTTGGAACAAACACGGTTTCCTGCCGTCTGTGAGCGACTGAAACATTTAAGAAACGGCGTGCTTGTTCCTGTTTCTGCGCTCTGATAGGTTACGTCTGCATGATTTTAACGCAGGCCTCTGTCCGACTCATAGACTTGTCCAGACAAATGTGTGCAGTGACAGGAGCCGTCCTCATTTATGCAGACATCGCTTTGCTGCGCACGCTCTCCCTCTGCGGCCTTCCCTGTCACACCGGCTGATATCGCATACATGTTAAAGACACTGAGGCTGATTATGAATAAATCAAGACCTCATTTCAAATCTGCAGCCAAGTCTGTGTTTCGGATCCCGGACGGAGGAGGTCAGCTTGGCTTTGATTTATTGTCTGTTCAGGTCTGAGAAAATGAATCCAGCTATTTTCATGTAAAACGTGGCGCTGCGAGCCTGAACGCAGCCCTGCTTACTGTGCCCGATAATTGCTGAGACTGAACCCAAGAGAGGAAGCGAGACAGAGGGGGGGGGGTGAAGAAGAAAAAAAAGGTTTTAGGGAAAACACGTCGGGAACAAAGGCGAAGCAGAAGAGAAAGTTGAAGATGGGGTAGAATTAAGCTGCAGGCTGTGAAGTTTCCCCGTGACAGAAGATGCCTGCTGAGTCTGCAGTCTCCAGCCGGGATGGATCCACTTCCCAAACTCAGTTACAGCTTCTAATCCACAAATCTGAGCCTTTTAATGTCACACTGGAAAACTGGCAAAGCCGCCGAGTCTGTTCACCAAAAACCTGCAGGTGACGCATTCAGTGTTTCCCACCTGAACAGGTAAAGTTCAGTTCTTATTGCTGTGAACTGACAATTGGGCCTGTTTGCCACCAGACCGTCACTTGGATGTCTGGATCTCAGCAGGGAGGCGGAGTCATGGACAGGAAACGGAGGCTTCAGGGAGTCACTGAACCGAGGAGGCATGAAAGCCTTCAGGGTCCACCAGAGTCCGCTACCGTCTCAGAGTCCGCTCAGTTTTGTCCCAAGGATTTCTGAGTGTGCACCCACGGGACAGAAGGTGGACTGAAGTCACGCTGCTGATAACCTGGAAACTCCTCAGATGTGAACCTGAGGCGGGCAGCAGTCAGCAGCGAGCAACTTTTAGCTGAAACGTGAGGACCAATCATCACTTCAGGCTTGGCGGCGCAGTCAGTCACATCCTCGATAACACACCTTCAGACGGACGGTTGTCGAGGTAACAGAGACGAGATGGATTTCTTGAATTGTGAGTTAAATGTGATGTAGCCGCCTTCAAGTCGCTTACTCTCATTTAATGTAATGAAATCTAAATTGTGGAAGGCGGAGCTGCGACACGCTATCGTATGAACAAATGAGGTTTTGTTTAATTGTTGGGTATGAATTCTTTTATTTGAATTTGCATTCAGGACGCGGCGAGCTCTCGCTGATTGGACACCGATGCACAGCATCCTTCGTTACAAAGCGCAAATCCTTCAAAGGTGTGTGGTGCTGAAGGAGCTCTGTGCAGTCCAGGAGACAGAGGTCTAACTGCAGGAGAGGAAATGAAGCAGCGAGGAGCCTCCCTCCACCTCCTCCGCCTCCTCCACCCTCCCACTGCTCTCCAGCTCCAGCCTCTTTGTTTGAAGAGCTGCAGGCTCCAGCGTGCCCATGTGTGCGCCGGAGATAGGAGGATGCGGATTTTAATCTGACTCCATGTTTAAAACATGATCAGCATCCGCCAAGACGGATGTCCTCCCTCACACCGCCAAACGCAGGAAATAACTGCGAGCGCAGCGTCACACAAGTGGCGCTTTTGTTGTGATTTGGCGCTATATAAATAAAATTGAATTGAAAACAGAGGCAGGTGTAATATTTGATCAATCGATACTGCAAAGATGAAGTAACTAACACAGAACACGGAGTAAAAGAGCTGTGACGATGCACTTGGCTGATCTGTTACGTGCATGGTTTTTAGTGTTTAGAGACGGCGATCTCGGCTTATTTTAGAGATACCTGGGACGCCTCATTATTAGAGGTCCTAATCAGACGCCTGAAACACCTTCACAGCCTCCCTTTGATGTGGAGGAGCAGCAGCTCTTCTCTGAGCACCTCTCGCCCTCTCTAAAGGAGAGGCCAGCCTGCCTCAGAAGCAAACTCACTCTTCTATCCAAGATCTCGTTTTCTGTGAAGATATCAAACATCCAGAAAAATCAAGTCAAGCCAGTGGTACAGTACACAGTGAAGCGAGCCCGCGGCGCTATGACAGACAATAACACAGGACTACATGAAGAGCAAGTGTGCAAAAGCTGCAAAAAACAAAGACGGTGCAGCAGAAACGTGCAACAATGAGTTGGGTTGTGCAAAAAATGCAGCAGAACTGAGAACCCGACCACAGCATCACCAGCACTGACAAGAGCTCCTCTGTTCCTACAGAAATAACTCATGTGCTCGCTAAAAGTTATTATATCCATATTAAGTGATCCTGACTGCACTGCACGCTGTTGAGATTAAGCAGGAACTATAATGTGAGTGGGTTGAGCCCAGGACAGCACAGCCTGACTCTGCAGGGACTGGTCCCACTGCAGGCCGAGTCTGTGGCTGCGCTGCCTCCGTGTCTGTTTCCTGGACTCCTCAGTCAGCGGGATGCTCTGTGGCAGCCCGTCACAGCCCATTCCTGCGGCTTTGCTCGCAGACGAAACACTAATCTGACAAACGGCAAAGAGATGGGAGGAGGAGACGTTTAGCCGCTGACACTGATCAGGCTAAGCATCCTTTCTCCTGCTTCACACCAACGTTCGTCTCCAGTCTCTCCATCCACCACACCACCCGCCTGCTGCATTTAGAGAAAATATCCACCTTTTGAATGAAACATTATATCTCTGTTGCACATGGATATGCTTTTGTTATTGCAAATGCTCGTCCGGATGCTGCTCATCATGATTTCGTCCCACCAACACTGAAATGAAAGTCAGTTCAGCTGCTACTTTGTTTTACTGGATCTGATGGGAAACACTGGAGCAGCGGTCAAGCTTAGAGCGATGTGAAGTGGCAGCTTCCCACCGAGGATGTGGAAACCAGGCCGTGTCTCGCAGTCAGGCTGTAATTGTCCCAACCCACAAATCGACCTGCTTCATGGAGGATTTGGTGGATGGAGCCTCTTGTTGTTGAAAGCAGCTCCACTGACGCCTGCAGTCAGTCTGGTTGTGCCGTGTGCTCTGCCCTCCACCTCTCACGCCGCTGCTTTCCTTTCACATTAAGGATTAGTCTTATCTTAAATAAGGGCATTAAACTACTTTTTCCAATTGTTTTTCCCACTCGAGGCGCGGCTAAGTAAGGGCGCTAATTGTCATTTCTCTGTTGCCCCGGCAGCGGTTTTGGCTGCGACTCAAGCCGCTGGCACCCTGTTTTCATTTTGGCCATTAGAGCTGGAGCTTGGCTGCAGAGGGAGCTGTGGCCCCACGTGGCCTCGGCTTGTTTGTCTTCTTTGTGCTTTCTGGATGATTTTGTGCGCTAACAGCACACTTGTTGTGTTCGTGTGAGATTACAGAAAGCTCACAGAAGACTGAGCCCAGAGAAGAAATGCACGCTGCTGCAGGGAGGCGTGCGCATCAGCACCGAGCCTCTGCGGAGCAACAAATACTACAAATACCACACGCTGACGTCGTTTAACCGCAGACACACAAAGACGAAGATGTTTCAGCTGAGAGGATTTTGTGAGCTGACAGCGAGCCCGGAGGACACAGCGTCAGAATCCCAGCTCCTGATTGGTCAGTGAGCTTGGGCTCAGAGGCGGCGGGGTTGGAACTTCCTGTTCTGTGTGTTTTTCTGAATATGGATTTATGGATTTTTACTTCTCTGCATCCCTTTATCGTCTCAGAGTTTGTTCCCTCTGGCTTCACTTCCTGTTTTATTGTGAAGTTTAGATCTTTGTGTGATTGTTTTGCGTCTTGCGGTGTTGTTGTGCTGCCCTCAGTAGCGTCTGACAGGCGCCATTAACGGCTGTGTTTGTAGTTATTGTCTCAGGTCCTTCGGCCTTCATCGCTTGGGGGGTCTGGCTTGTTTCCCAGCATCCGTCTTCCCTCCTGTTAGATGCCGTTGAATCCTGACACGTGTCTAACTCCCCCACAGGACCTGGTTTCCTTGCAGCGTCGTGGCTCCGCTGCAGACACTTCTCTGAGTTTTCTGATCTTTTTCTTTCTTCATGCGTCAGGTTTTGGTTCTCTTTTCAGGCCTTGATCCAAACTCCAAAATCTGCGTATTTGAGGTTAAAAGCAAATAATTTCAAATGTCATCTCTACTTAATTATGAAGTCAGTGTTAGTCTGTATTGGTTTCTGCTTTGCTTTTATGTCCCTGTTTTATTTTGAAGGTTACTTCCTGTGTGGAGTTCTGTTTGAGTTCGTCCTCTCTTGCTCTTTGATTGACTTCACCGTAGCTTTGTCTTCCTGTGTCTCAGCCCTCGTTTATGTTCACACCTGATCAGCTTCTTTAGTTTCAGTCTGAACTTTCCCCATAAAGACGACGTTTCGTGACCTCGCTGTACCCAGTGAAGCTCCTCAGTATGTAACAAAGACGCGGTTCGATGGCCGTTACGATAGTTTCTGGGTTGTTCCGACCGGGTGGCCACAGACCGCCTGCCTGGAGTATGACAGAAGCCTCTCAGTTCAGACCTCCTGGTCGGATGTCGAGGGTTAAAGCGTTCACGTCTTTGCTCCATGTGCTGTTGCTACGTGACGCCTGAGAGGAAGCGCAGCAGCGCAGGACTGTCAGCAACAGTGATCCCGTTATAAGCGGCGTAGTTGGGGTCCGAGCTTCTCGTTTAAACACGAAGCAGCGCTGAAACACCAAAGCTGCAGTTCCTCTAATGTCCACTTGGGCTCCAGAAGTCTCACCTGACTCACCTTTTAGGTGAGCTGCAGGTTTTGGAGCTTGGTTTTTCAGATCCGAGAGTTTTGCTGCTGCTTTACCTGCACAGGTGCCTTTAGCCCGAACGTGACTCGGTCGTACCAGGAGAAGACGTCCCGGTCGGGTAACAAACGCCCGCGTGTCTGCTGCAGGCTGCTTCACATCGTTTGATAAAATTATCCAAAAAGTCCAAAACTCAGGAAAGAAACGCTGACCTGCAGCTGTTTACCGAGTGCGCGGCACAAATGAGCTCCTGCAGTTTCTCATACATTTAAATGAGCTTCAGCCGGACCCCTGTGTGCAGCAGCGCCCCCTGGTGTGTGGAGACCACCGCCTGCAGCATGTGTACAGGCTGCTCATTAACCCGCTCTCAGGCCCGTGCTGGAGAACTGCTGAGCAAACTGATGTTATGTGGCATAAATGTGCATGTGTTAGCCGCTCGCTGCACTCCTCGCTCTTTCCGGTTTCCAGAAACAAACTCCCAGAAAACATCTGCCCGACCTGCCGAGCACACGAGGCAGACGTGGCGAGGGAGAAAGTCTGAGTCTAATGATGCGTTTGAGGGAGCATTTATCTGATTTTTCCTTTGATTTCATAAGCGCCGCATCAGCGTCTCTGTTACAGCGACGTGTGTTTGAGGGTCTGAGTGCTGCTTTGTTTCGATGTCAAAAACAAAACGAGCCATAAAAAAGGAAAAAGCAGCGTGACTCAGTCACGCCAGCGACTGTAAATCAGTGGGACGACGCGTCACGCGGCCGGACACGCCGTACATCGAGCTGTCAGTGAAGTCTGTGACCCAGAAAATCTGAACAAGAGCAACAACAACAAATCTCTGAAGCGTCTCCCCGTGTGTCCGACACCGCGGTGCTGCTGTCAGTCTGACGGACGGAGTCTGATCAGACGAATTCTCAGGCAGCTTCTGTTAACATCTCTCCTCTCACCAGTAAATCCCGCCTCCAGCACCTCCTCATTTCCTGTTTTGCTTCTCAGTTTCTTATTTGAAGCACAAACTTCTGAATCCTTTCTGTTTACATTCATTATTCATCGTTTCAACAATGGAAAAGCAGACTTCTTGAAATAGACGGCACAGCTGTCCCTCTGCAGCTCGCAGAGACTCCAAGTGCCTGTCAGTCAGATACCCTGAGAGTCGCCATCACGGCTGTCCTACTTTGAGCTTCCAGGCTCAAAGCTTCAGTCGCAGCGAGGAGAAAATCCTCCATCCGTCACAGTGTGCAGACGCAGGACTTCAAGTGATTTACTGACTGATGCTGGACGTCTGCAGAGCTGCAGAGAGCGCGTCCACATCCAGGCCCACGGGAGAAAAACTCGCTTTCCTGGACGCTCTGTGCAGGCACGCTCGTGTTTGGCGACCCCTAGTGGCCAAAAATATGAAACCAAAATGTACAACTGATCCCTGAGAGCCGAGCTCCGATCACCTGGCTCAGGTGTGTTTACTTTCGTTATCTGCCGAGAGAGTCACATGATGTGTGAAACCACGAACTGCTGCAGTCATGAAGAAACGAGCAGGCATGGGGACAGTATGGCGCAGATACGGTGTCACGGTGCGTTCACGCCGAACGCGACCAGAGCTTCAGGTTTACATGTCAATGGAGGAGCGCGACGAAGCGAAACTTCAGAAGCAGATCTGCATCGCGAAAACGCTTTTCTGCCTGATCCGCGCGACCAAGTAGCGCGACTGACGCGTTTGAAGCACGAAGTAAAATACGCGCTGCAGTTTTTGTGTTGCATTTTGTGCATTTGCGCTTATCGCGTCTACCGCTCGAGTTGGAAAAATCTGAACTGCAGCGTTAAGTCGCGCCGCGACAACCAATCAGGAGCCTGGTGACGTGGCTCTGACCTAGGTCAAAGGGGCGGGTCCAGCCAAAGCCCTTCATTCTAGCAGTCAGTAGTTTTCTGACGAGGCAGCAGCTTCTCCCTGAGGCTCTTCCACTGTAAGCCTCTGTAAATACTTATGTTTTATAAATTTATGTTTAATTTTTCATTTTAGTATTATTTCAAATACATCTTTGTAATGACTAATGTGTAAGTCTGATTCTGATTGCGTCAGGATGACCTGCCGTCCAATCACACGTCTGCTTACCTGCATCTTTGGCTCGTTTCTCTTCTTTTCCCTTTTTTCTAAACTGAGCACCTGATGACTTTGAACTTTTTTTGTCCATCTTGGTTTTAATTTTGCACTCCAGTATGAGCACCCCCCAACCCGAGGATCACCACAACATAACCTAACAGACCGACACCTTAGTTCTGCTCTGCTGACTCACAGCCCGCCTCACAGACCCTAATCCCAGGCTGTCAGGAATTATTACGATGAATGCGTCATCTGCCAAGGACGTCTGAGCGGTATGGGTGACGGACGGCGAGCGCGGAGTGAAGGCGGCTCTTATGGGAAGCAGGAGATGATTAAGTGCACTTCTTTAGATAAAGGACTCGTCTCCTTATGACTCCGTTTCCGGTGATTGTCGGGCTGTGAGCGGTGGAGACAAAGCCATCAGCAGAGAGATGAATGAAATCTGACTCCACTGGTCTGCAGACGTTTTACCCCGTTGCATATCTTAGTGTTAGCATGCATGCGTCACAGGAAACACCAGCTTGTCTGCAAACACGCAGCAGCTGTTCACTACGTCGAGAAACTAAAAACACGGGTGCTAAAAAAAGCTTTGCCTTCAAAGTAAGTGTTGCACCTTTTGAAATGTATTGTTGAAGAATTGATGAACAGCTTTTACTTTGAAGGTGCCTGTATATGCGTTATCCCGTTTCTCCACCGCTTGGCTCACGGCTAGCGATGGTTAGCGACAAGTCTCCGTCTTCGGTGCACGTGGTCAGTGCCACGCCCTCTCAGCCTCCAGGACCGCTGGAGTGCACTCCGCACCCGCCCACGTTGTGTTGTTGTGTGTTGTTGTTGCGCGCTCTCATCGGAAGAATTCCAGCAGCAGATGCACGAACAGGTCGCACGCATGGATGATAAACGTGCTGCCAGCTTCCTGTCACAGCACCTGTTGTGATGTCAGGTGGTTGTTATTCGGATTATTTTGTCAGTACATGAATAAAATTCTGTTTTTGACCCGTTTCTTGTTTTTCAGTGATAATCTCTTAATTTGCTTATGCGATTAGAAACCTACGCACCACCCTCCTCGGCTCTCGGGGCCTTTGTGATTTGTGCAAAGGTTACACGGTTGGAGCTATTTCTGGTGATCCGCAGCTCCGTTTCTATTCATCCCGGTGGAATTCCCTTTCCTGCCAGGAATGTTATTACCATATGTGAGGGTTTTGTTGTTGCTGCGGTCTTGGCGTGTGTTCGGGCAGCGTTACACAACGTTGTGAGCTCTTTAAACTGGCAGGAAGTTGTGGAAAGAATCTTTGACGGGTACTTTCTTTATCTACATTAGCTCCATCCTGAGCTGTCGAGTTGTTCCGGTTGTTTTCCTCGACGGCAGCAGAATGAAGTGTTTCCTGAAGAACTCCCCTCTGACAGCACTTTAGATGGATTACATAAAGGCCTGATTAAAATGCAGCACAGATGAGCAGATAAACACTCACATACATTAGGAAACACGTCCTGTTTGCTCTGAGTCTTCGTGCTCGAGTGCTCCGGGCTGTCGCCGCCTAATGAATCAACCTCTCTGTTTTGTTTTCCGACCTGCTGCCGGATGTCTTTCAGGGTTCGATGCCTACTTCACTTCGCGGACTCTGGAGAACAACAGGAGGAACGTGTGGTTT